>NC_133771.1:125930024-125998894 GCF_003597395.2 Chelonoidis abingdonii
AATGTGGTGCTGTGGTGTGGGTGTAGTGTGTTGGGTGTAGTGTGTAGTGTGTGCCATGTTTGTTTGTGTGTGTGTGTGTGTGTGTGGTGTGTGTGTGTGTGTGTGTGTGTGTGTGTGTAGGGCTTAAGGGTACCCCCAGGAAGGAACTCCCAGGTGCATCTCCTGGGTTCCAAAAAAGGTTGGCATTTGGGTGGTGGCACCATTTACCAAGCAATGGTCAGAGAAAAGCTGTAATCTTGGGAGTTTAATACCAGCCTGGAGTGGCCAGTATTAATTTTAGAATCCTTGCAGGCCCCCACCTTCTGCACTCAAAGTGTCAGAGTGGAGAATCAGCCTTGACAGACAGGCTTACAATGTGACTGCAGGGTGGGACATCTGAGCAGAGGCAAGCCCAGGTTTGAGTTCAATGACTCTCTCTCTGCAGAGAGGGTTGGATAAGGAATATTTTAGATACTAAACTGGAGAGAACAAGGCTATTTTGTACACTCCTATTAGGCACTTCAAAGACCTCATTTAGAATTAGTATATATTTTCCTTTTGTTTCTAATGAAGGCTTGTACCACAGGCAGTTGAACCCATTCTCTTTTGACAGCCCTTGTAATGACTACTCCTTTATTAGTAAATGTGTTTGAATATTACAGAAGAACTAACCAGAGCATATAAGGTCAGATCCTCCCTTGGGTAATTAGAAGTAGCTCCATTGATTTAAATGGAGCTACATGGACTTTCTGCACATGAGGATCTAATCCACAGAGGCTACTATGAAGATCTACAACATTTGCCTCTGATGTCATAGTGCACATCATGATACTACAGATCTGAATTGATTGATGGAATGTGACACTCTGGTTAGGGTTGTTAGCAATATTAAACAGATTCACCTTTTCTCACTGTGGGCCTGTAGCAAGGCCAGAGTCTTCCTGGGGACTTCCCACAAACCACACACAAGCCATTATGATTCATCTAACTCAAAGGGCAGTGGTGTCTTGAATCACTGTAGTCCAGGATTCTCAAACTTCATTGCACCATGACTCCCTTCTGAGTTCTGACAACAAAATTACTACACAACCCTGGAGGGGGACCAAAGCCTGAGCCTGCCTGAGCACAAAGCCTAAGCCCCATTGCCCTGGGCTGGGAGGCCAAAACCAGATGCCAAGGCTTCAGCCCCAGGCAGGGGCCTGTAACCTGACTCCACCGCCCATGGCTGAAGCACTCGGGCTTTGACCCCGGACCCCAGCGAGTCTAAGACACCTGGCGACCTCATCAAGTGGGGTGATCCACTTTGGCGTCCCAACCCACAGTTTGAGAATCGCTGCTGTAGTCAGTCTCATTTTGGTGGAACAGTTAATACAAACTTGAGTTCAAAGCACAAGTATCTGTACAATTATTTGAGACAGACAAGTGGATGAGGTACTATCTTTTATTGGTCAACTTCTGTTGTGGAAGAGACAAGCTTTCACGCTACACCAAGCTTCTCTCTTCCACCAGCGAGGTTGGTCCAATAAAATATTTACCTCACCCACCTTCTCTTTCTCATATCCTGGGACCAACATGGATAGAACTACCCTGCAATATACAAGCAGCAAAGAGTCCTATGCAGATCCAGACTAACACAGCTACCTCTCTGATACTGCAATATACAGTTATTTGTCTAAGGATAAAATCATGTTGTCAGGCTCCTTTTAAGTCATAGAAAAGCCCCCAAGCTTTAATTTGCAAAGATTTTTATTTGAAAGCAGGCCAGAATTTTTTATGTGATCCTGATTAGGGATGAGTTGCACTTGCCCTGATTAGTTATATTCAGCAAGGAAGCTAGTTGCTTACGTTGAGATTTTTATAGCTGAGAGGAATTCCTGCCTGCTTTTCAGAAACTTCTCCCACAATACAATCAGTTAATAATTTGAGGATTGGAATTTGAACCCCTATATCTTGGATCTTACCTCAGGATAGCAGTTTGATCTTCAGGCTATATCTAATGGCCTGAATTTGTCCCTGCACTGCAGACTGGGTCTGTGGGTTCTCTTTGGTGGGAAAATCTGAAGGAGGACTGTCACAGCCTCCCTACTAGAGATGGTGAATAACAATTTTTTGTTCATTCCAACTGCAAAAACTGGAAGGAAAAGATAGTTTTGAGTCAATCAAACCAAAAGTAAAAAAGTTATTTTGGGTCAACAAAAACATTTAATTTGTATTTTGAACTTTTTTTTTTACATTTAACAAATTTTTAGTACAATCAAAGGAAGTTTCAAAACAAAAAGCCCTCTAGAATAAATAAATCATAATGTTTATTTCAAACATGGTAAACAAAACATTGATTTATTTGGAAAATTGTTTTGGGTTGTTTGTTTTTAACCAAAACAATTTGACAAACTAGACATGAATTTGCAAAATGTTTCTGTGGGTGCTGAATGTGCATTTTTCGCTGCAGAAAATTTCTGTCAAAAAATTTTACTCAGCTGTATTCCCTGTCCTCGACTTTAGAGTTTACACTGTAGGCCTTGAACAGGCCCAGCACAATGTGAAATCAGGCCCTCCTGTGCGCAAACTATGTGTGGAGGGCAAAAGTGGAAAAGATTGCTTCATCAAGGCTCTCTCAAATCAGCCAAAGATACTCATTTTTGCAGCATGAATGCAAAGCTTTAAGATTCAGATTATTGTATATCTGTATATAAAACAAAGAATACAGAGCGTTTAATTATTTTTAATGTGCAAAAGTGTGTGTGTGCTCCCCTCTTCCCCATCTTCAGGACCAACATTGCTGAAGAGATTTTGTCCGAACCACCAGACTACAGATTCACTCTCTTTGGCCCTATGACCGTTCCACTGTGGATAAATATTTCAATAGTCATTGGACCAGAGAGAGGAAGATAGGAATGACTCTGTAGTCAGGGCCTCCTTAGGATTTATGGTGCCCTAGACAGGATTATTAAACTGGTGCGCCTGTGCCTGTCTTGCTCTTAGCAACACAAACTTAAGCTTACACTATTGGAAACTTGCCACATGCATGTTATTAAAACCAGTTTAACGTAGTTAAGCACACTGTAATGCTGATGGACTAGCAGTAAAGAAGTAGCACTATAGAAAAAATTCTAATTTTACAGAATGATGCAAATAATATAATTTTTTTAATTTGTCAACATTTTATTGGAAAGTTATATAAGAGGTATTGAAATGGATTTGTTTTTAATTAAAAGCAATCTTTCTGGCTTTTTTGGCTGCAAAATCAGGAAAATGTCATCATATGACAAAGGATGTCTTGTTTGATTGCAAGAATAGCAAGACCAGTCAAATGTCCGACTCCTTGTAGAGCGGAGATAGTTTTTAATGAGTTTTAGTTTTGAGAAACTCCATTCTCCTGATGCTACTGTTACAGGATTGTCAGTAGAATACAAGTGGCAATGTACACATTAGGTTATTGTCAACAATTTACTGGTCTGAGTAAACTGTACAATGTCCATCATTGATTTTGCATTGTGGCAACACGGATGACAGTTATACTCAATTCTTCATACAGTTCAAGTCCATTTAAATCAAATCAATAGCCCTGCTTCAGATGCTTTCTAGTCAGGGTCCCCAGTGCAATGCCCATGGGTGCCATGGCGCCCACAGGGGCCTCTCAGTGCACTCGCGTACTGCCGGCGGACAAGCATCTGCTGAAATGCCAGCGAAATTCGGCCGCATTTTGGCATGATGCCTCTGGATGACGCTGCTTGCTGCCGATAAGCAGTCATCCAGAGGCGGCGCCGCTGAAATGCCGTCGAATTTCAGCGGCATTTTGGCGGATGCTCGTCCACTGCCACGGTCCTTTGTCTGGTGGCGGCCAGACGAAAAAGGTTGGGACCACTGCGCTAGGTTCTTGTCATTAGTTGCCTTTGTTCATTAGTTGCCCTTGTTGTCCTATTTCGTTGAATTTAGTCCTGCTCAGCCCGCTACCTGCTGAGTGAATGGAACCCCAGGCTGACAGCGAGTTGAGTGGCTCAGCCAGGGTCTCAGCCACCAGCCTGCTTAGCCCACTGCCAGCTTGGGGTTCCTTGGAGGTCCCCAGGCCAGCAGTGGGTGCTGAGTGGGGCCAGCAACCAGGACCCCGGGTGGCAATGGGGCAGCCGCCGGAACCCAGGCAGTGGTGGGCTCAGTCGCTCAGCCTGCCGCTGCGTGCTATCAAAAATCATTCGTGTGCACCTTTGGCACATGTGCCTAGAGTTGCCGAACCCCTTCTCTTTACATTAGTAAGGAGATGAGCCTATTACAGGGTGGGGGTCTATTTAGGCAGTAAACAGGGTCGTATAGGAAGTTAGTCAACATTTTTGTTCTCTGATTGAAACTGGCCCACTCCCTTCCCCATACCAAATTGTTCACAAATAATTGTCACTTAATTTTCTGTTTTGGCTAAGTTATTGATTTTTTTAAAAAAAAAATTGAAATTGAATTCAGGATTTTAGCAAGCATTTCTGGGGACCAAATTTGCTAAAAGACATTCTAAATGGGATAAACACAGCATTCTTTCATGCTTGGTCACCCCCTAGCCTGCTGTTCCACAGCTGCAGTGAGGATGGAGGATAGGTGGAAAACTGCAGGACCCCAAACTCCACCTCTTGGGGCTGGCAGCAGCAAACCCTCAGGTCCAATCACGATGCCAAAGGGCACCACCACCAGCTAACTACCATTGGTGAAATATAGGCACAGCATCTCGACTCAGGACGGGGGCACCAGGGAAGCCACAAGCAGCTCATCCTTCCTGTGCAGTTTCCCCGGATGAGAGGGATCAGCGCCACCTAGGGGAGAGAGCGCTTTCCAGCTACGGTTGTCCAGATCCAGATGTCTTATTTTATAGGGCCAGATCCAACGATTTTGGGCTTTGTCTTATAATAGATACCAATTGCCACCCAGCTAGGGTGACCAACAGCAAGTGTGAAAAATCTGGGATTGGGGGTGGGAGGGAATAGCGAGCCTATATAAAAAAAGACCCCAAAAGTGGGACTGTCCCTATAAAATTGGGATATCTGGTCACCCTAAAGTCCTCGTTCCTTCCCTCACCCTTCGAGACCCCCAGCAGCCTAATCCCTCCCTCAGACTGTCTGCATTATCACTCTCTCTAGGACCCAGCAGCCCTGCTCTTACATGCTCCACTGCTTCCCATCTGGCAGGCGTTCAGCAGCGCGGCAGATAGTATCCATGGCTGTTCTGCCTATGGCTAAGGACGGACCTGTCTATAGTCCCATCCACTACGGCAACTCATTGGAAGTGGAAATTCCAGGGTCCAGTTCTCCTGTTCCAAACTCTCGCTCATTATTTAGCTACTGTGGAACCAGCTTTCAACAGGAGAGACTGAGGGAGTCTCACATCAGGACTATCCTATAGTGCAGTGGTAAAGAAGCTCTCCTGAGAGTCGGGAACCCCTATTCCAAATCCTTCTTCCCTGTGTTGGCAGAGGAAGGGAATGAATCAGGTCTCCCACAATCCAGTGCACTAGCCACCAGCTAAGAGTTATAGTGGCAGCACAACCACCATTCCTCCTCTAGGTGGCAGCCAGACTGTAAAATGGGACCCAGTCTGTAGGTGACCTCTCAGCATGCCTACCAAATTCAGGCATCATATTGCAACTAGGCGGAACCTATCTTTCCTCTGCTGTGTGAATCACTCTGACGGCTTTATGCGAGATAGATGATGGTGGGACTAGAGTGGAAGAAGCACTGCGCAGGCCTAGAGACAAAAAACATGGGTGGCAGGGAAGTATTTTACCCTGAAAAAACATAGTTACCGAATAACTTTTATGCGCCTACAGGAGTGCCAGTGGTGCGTGGTCGAGTGAAGAGATCACTGCGCAGGCCCAGAGACAAAAACATGGGTGGCAGGGAATATTTACCCTGAAAACATAGGTACCGAATAACTTTATGCGCCTACAGAGTGCAGTGGCAGTTCAGTGGAGATTAGGGTGACCAGATGTCCCGATTTTAAAGGGACAGTCCCGATTTTTGGGTCTTTTTTCTTATATAGGCTCCTATTACTCCCCACCCCATCCCAATTTTTCACACTTGCTGTCTGGTCACCCTAGTGGAAATTAAAACAGGGACTTAGGTGCCTAAACCTGAGACTTTGGCACCTAAATCTGAGGTTTAGACGTCTAAGTATCTTTGTGGATCAGGGCCTCCATTCCAAACTAATGTCCCTAGCTTGCCCAATTCGATTTGTCAGGTATGAATGAGATTTCCAAGTAATGGGAAAATGTACCAACTTTGGACACTATTTCACTATTCAATAACTGCTGGATCCAAAGCACAACCTGCCAAACTGCTGAATGTACTTTTTTTGTATTACTTTTTTGCAGTTTGACTTATTCTGATCTGTAACCTACCTGTTTCATAATTGTCTTATGCAATTGCTATGTTCTTCTGAGCATTGCTTTTATGAATTTGGGTTCCATCCTAGCCATTTTCTGATCAGAATTAGGACATTGCAAGTTTGGTAGGAACACTTCTATAAAATCCACCAACTTCTCACCAATACCATTGAGACCCTTGTTGTATCACATCTTGACTGTTGTAACTTTCTCTGTTCTGGGCTGTCAAACAATTCTGTTGCTTGCAGCTAGAAGAAAAATACTGCAGCAGGCTAGCTTACTGGGGTGAGCAGTCCTGTTGATTTACTGCCCTGTCTGGACTTTGCGCTCCTAAAAATAACATTTAATCATACCAGAAGCTCATCTTAGATTGACTGTAGATTGTGCACCTGTAACAAGGCCTCAAATATTAATAATTAGTCAATTGATAATTATAATAATGATAATGTAAGCATGTGTATAGCATTAGTTATGTGCTACCCTTGGATGTTCACACTACTCATTCCCTCCTGGTCTGTACAAAGATGTTGAAGACTACTTCATGCTGCAGATGCTATGGTCTCTCAGGAATTATATGGATTTTTTCTAAGGTTAGTTACCCTGTTTGGCATAAAAGTATGTAATCATAATTCTCCCTTATCTGATGGTAGGCATAATAATTGCTTATTGATCAGGTCTTTTAAAGGACCCCAAACTGAAACACATTTTTTTCCCCAAATTTAAACAGATCATTGTTAAGGGACCAGTTTCCCTGGCCAACATGGTCAGGGGGGTCCTACCACAAGGAGGAAGCACCTGAAGGAAGAGCTGTTGTACCTTGAACTCTTCATATTTTCAATCTCTAGATGCTTGGGAGCATATAGTATGGCTTTCTCTCTGCCTACCTAATGCTTCTGTTGCTCAAGAGAATTGTCTGTCTTCCTCTTGCAGCTCGTATACTGAACCTGAAGGACTGGGAGCACTTCTTCCCCTTTCAAGAGCTAGAAACCCAAGAGTAGCTGAAGCTTTCTTGTATTGTCTGGTTCCTTCAGTTCCAGCATTCCTCTGACCAGACCAGAGTATGTGAGGAGCATTCCTCATTCTGATTGTCACAGTTATACTGTCCAGCCTGGTCTATCCTGATTACTGATGAAATCAGGCATCTGTGGGAGTCCATGCCAACCATCTTAATCATCTATGTAACTGGAGTGTCATTGTGACATTATTGATATAAACTGGGACCATATAGAACATGGGTTGCAACCAAGGTCCTGTAGTGGCACCAAATCCTATGTAAAGGGGGTCATATAAGGTGTCTAAGACCAGGTTATGGGTTACTGGGTATGATTATGCTGTCTGTACTTCTGTATCATTTTGTAGTTGAAGTTATAAGTATTGGCTGTATATTGTCTGTATTTTCAACAACTTGTGCGTGTTAGGCGGGGGAAGATCCCAGACAGTTGGTGTCCAGCTTGCTGCGTAGGCCCTGTGATGGCCTCATTAAGGACATACTACACAAGTGACCCATTGGAAGAGAGGCAGATACGCCTTGTGACCAGCAGGGTGTGCAGAAACTGCCCATGTGACTGCAGACTCCAATTATTCGCTGTGAACCTTTCCACAGTAGAACAAAGAAGTGTCCTTACAACCTGGAAAAGCCTATATAAGGCTGACGCTCATCTCTCATCTCATCTTCATTCCTGCTTTCCTACCTCTGGAGGGCACTTTGGCTACAAGCTGAAGCTCTACACAAGGACTGATGGACCATCCCAGCGGGGGATGTTCTCCAGAGACCTTGATTTAACCTGCAGTTTACTCCACTCTGCGCCAAGCTAACTAAGAACTTTGCCATTACTGTAGTAATGGATTCCATTTAACCAAGTTCAGCTCTCAGTCTCATCTGTTTCCCTTTATTGAATAAACCTTAGATTTTAGATTCTAAAGGATTGGCAACAGCGTGATTTCTGGGTAAGATCTGATGTGTATATTGACCTGGGTCTGGGGCTTGGTCCTTTGGGATCGAGAGAACCTTTTTCTTTTACTGGGGTATTGGTTTTCATAACCATTCATCCCCAGGACGGGTGGCGCTGGTGGTAATACTGGGAGACTGGAGAGTCTAAGGAAATTGCTTGTGTGACTTGTGGTTAGCCAGTAGGGTGAAACCGAAGTCATTTTTGTCTGGCTGGTTTGGTTTGCCTTAGAGGTGGAAAAACCCCAGCCTTGGGCTGTAACTGCCCTGTTTGAGCAATTGGTCCTGAACTGGCACTCTCAGTTGGGTCCCGCCAGAATCGCATCATCACAGTCATATTTTCCTGTACACTAGCTCCATGGCCTTCTTTGCATTATAAATAAGATTAGTGACTGTTACGAACAAAGTGCATCGAAGGCAGTGGCAGTGTTGCTGCTTTTACCCTATGCTTCCACACAGAGGGTTCAAATACAGGTTAGCATGCAGATTAAACACCACCAAGTGCAGATTACATAATAGGCAGTACATGACCATCAGTAAGCTTTTGTTGCATACACTCTCTCATGTCCTATCTACTAGTCATCATGTTAGGCTATGTCATCACCCATCTTTTTAGCTCATTCATACTTCTCTGGGATTGCATTTGCCCCCCAAAATACAATACTTCAATATATAGATAAAAATATAGTTCCCAGCTCTCCTAGGACTTTAGATAAATTGAGAGTCGTGCCAACTTTTCTGGTCTTCTCCTGGAGCTGGCAAATTTCAGTGTGTTATTCTGCACCCTAATTGGCATGTCAGCAGTGTCAGATACCTCTTGTGCAGGCCTGTTGGCAGGGGCTCTGGCATCTCAGTGAGAGAGAGGGCTCTGATCTGCCCAAGTGGTTGTCAGTCTGTCCATCTGTCTTTCTCTGCTCTCACTTTCTCTCCCTTACTCTGTCGGTTCCTTCCTTTGTTCTGTCCCTTTTCCTTTCTTCACCTTGATCACTTTCCCCTCTCTGATCTCCCTCTTGCTCACACGCATCACCTGGCTTCCCGGTAACATTTCCTCCTGGGTTAGTTCCTATCCACCTCCTCTTCCAGGGATCCCTCCTAGTGTCACGTCACCTTCTTCCTCTCCAGCTGCCAGGGAACCCTGCTGTTCTAACATTCTGTGTCATCCCAACTGTCACAGAACTTTCCTCTTCCAACATTCTCTCCATTCTCCTCTAGCAGAGGCATCACTCCCAAATATTCTGCTTGATGCTTGTCTGTACAGGATTAGAGAGGAATCTCTCATCTGTAACAGCATATCTCTCCATATGTTACCCCCCATTATGCTTCCACCATATAAAATGATCATGGTAGAGGTACCTAACAAATCAAAGGGGTTGGTAATAATGGCTAAAATAACCAATAATAGGATTTTAACAAAAATAGTAGAGAAGTGTTAAATACTTTGAATACATTGATTTAAACTGATGAATGATTTTTTTCCAATTATCTGGGCTCTGTGGATGACTGCTCTCCTATAAACCCAGCTGCAGCCTGTTGTTTCAAGGTCACTTGACATACTCACTTTCAATTGTAAAAAATAAAGTGAGAGTTTGGAACAAGAGGCTGCTAAACAAATGTTAGGTTAGGATTTTTCATATAAAATGAGAACTGAAAGTGATTAGACAACCACCAAGAACTGCTACAAGAGCAGTTCACAAGAAGTTTTTAATGTCTGTTTTTACTTCAGCCTTACATTTCATTCCCTTCACTTTCCCCAGACAAAAGCTGGTGAGAGGTACAGATATCTGAGCTCCTTTAAACCAGGGATTGAAATCAGACTCTCAGAAGCACAGTCCACCACCATTTTCCACTCGCTGTTTGAATAGTTGACTGAGCATACCTCTATGTTTGTATCATCTGAAAATAATTTCCTGAACCATAGCAAATGTGGGCAGGCAGGGTCACTCAGAATCATAATGGGGAGAGAAACACCATTCATGTTGATGTTGTTGGGGTTGAAAGGTAGAAAGCTTCCATCTATACGCTATTAATTTTTTTGAAAATTCTAGCATTGTGCACTTTGTCTGACCACCCTATGTAAACTTCCAGAAACATGCCATGATGATCAACTAATGCTTATGCCACCATTGATTCATAACCCTTTCTCTTAATTTACCTCTGGGCACTACAGGCACATGAGTTAATGAATAGCTCCTGCAGCATTTGAAAAACCAAATTATTTAAATCCCTGAATTTCTTCAACTTTTGCCACCTTGATCATAAGTACCTGCAACATAAGATATACAGCTGCACACATAGTCACAATAACAGCACCCACTGGAGACTTCTCAATCCCAAACTGGTACCCAGGCAGCTGACCAGTAAATATCTAAGCAGGCAGCTTCAACAGGGATACTGGCCACTCTCTTTTCCTCAACCTTATGGTCTGGTCTTGCACCATCACCAGAGCCATAAAAAATTGTCATTTCTTATTTTGAGGTTATGCATTTACGTTTGTTTTTCCCCGGTCTTGATGACACCCTGGTCCTGCTAGTCTAGGGTTGTAGTCCAGGATCAAAAGTGGCACTCCCCCTAGTCAACATTATTCTCAAGTAGCACTCCTTAGGTAGTTGGGCACAGGGGCGGCTCTAGGTATTTTGCCGCCCCAAGCATGGCAGTCAGGCTGCCTTTGGCAGCTTGCCTGCAGGAGGTCCGCGGTCCCGTGGATTCGGCGGAATGCCTGCGGGAGGTCCGCCAAAGCCGTGGGACCAGTGGACCCTCCGCAGGCATGCCGCCAAAGGGAACCTGCCTGCCGCCCTCGTGGCGACTGGCATAGCGCCCCCCGTGGCTTGCCGCCCCAGGCACGCGCTTGGTGTGCTGGTGCCTGGAGTCGCTCCTGGTTGTGCATGACCATTACAACAGCTGTTAACTAACTGGGCCTGGTCTACACTACAGAGATAGGTCAACGTAAGGCAGCTTACATCGACCTAACTCTATGAGCATCTACACTAAAGTGTTGCTCCCGCTGATAACTCACCTACTACATTGACTTAATAACTCCACCTCCATGAGAGGCATAGCATCAGTGTTGATGTAGTCAGGTTGACGCAATGACAGAATACACACTGCATTGCTTACATCTACTGTTTCCGCCTTTCAGAAGCCATCCCACACTGACAGTTAAATTGGTGCAAGCGCTTCTGGTGAGGACGCACACCACTGAGACAAGAATAGTTTGGACATGCAAAACCCATTTAATTACTGTGGTGGCTGTACATCACCATAATTTAGGTCAAATAATTTTGCAATGTAGACATATGATTGGTCTGTAACTATCTACAGGCATTGCTGAAACACTCCCAGCTATCTTGCTGCAGCTGGCCCTGATGCCTCACAATTACTTTTCAAAAGCTGAGCAAAGAGTGAGAACCAAAGCCCAGATCCTCAAAGGTATTTAGGCTTCTAATGTCCACTGATTTCAGAGTGGAATCAGATTTCACAGTAATTTCAGTGAATGTTAGTAGCCTAAATATCTTTGTGGATCTAGGCTTGAGTATTTACTCTAGACACTGTTTTGAGAAAAAGATTTGGAAATTATACTAGTGCCTGGAGGCTTATTGGAGGGGCCCTTCAAATTAGGAGAATGATACCTCTTTTCGTAGAATTCCCTGTGCTCCCAGGAGGCCATTCTAAGTCTCCCACAGGCCACTACTTCGTGGAGCTGTTTCAGGAACAGAGACTGGTACCCGAAAGCCAGTGGAATGGATGCAGGCAGAATTGCATCCTAAACTGTCATTTTATCACAAACCTCATGATATTTGGTGGGTTTTTTTGGTGTTTAGCCTCAGTCCCAAGTGATTATGTAAGAATGTCAGCTTTCATTGGGGAGAAAGCCTTTATGGTTATGGAGAAAAGCTTGAAAATGTCAACCCTAAAAGCTGAAAAAATAGTAGGCAAATTAAGAGAAACCACCATTTAGTATTTTATTTAGCAAATTAAAAGAAACCACCATTTAGTATTTTTGTTTTAAATCTCATGATTTTTAAGCTAACCCTATACCTTTTGAGGGCCTGACTCATGATTATTAATACTGGAGTGGCCAATATGGCATGTGCAGGCCTATGTCACACTTAAATATAACCAAGCCAGTGTTGCCGGCACAAAGTGCCAGAGGCTAAGCAACAGCGGTTCGTGGCCCAGAGTGCGTAGCGCCAATGAACACAGCAGGGTGGAGAAGCAAAACACAAGTTTATTTGAGCTCAAATAAGGTGCGAGGGAGAATGCAATCTCAAATCCTGCACACCTAAAACAAGCAGTTTCTTCCTTTTATATCTCAGTTGTTTACTACAAAAATTTTCTTGATGACTAGCTGATCTTTCACTCCCCCCTCCTTTCCCATCCAGCTGCAGTATCTTTTTTTCACTCAATCTTTTTGTCTTCCCCCTTCCTCCCCCCTCTCTGCTGCTGAGACATGTACACAGTATCTTAAAACGGCCTTGAGCGTGCTTTAGCCTAGCTTCAATGTATTACAGCAGAAAACTATTACAACCAAAAACTAACTGCTAACCCTACATTTTTGCAGCTATTAGTACATTAAGTTACACTAGGTTACACAAAGTGTTTAACATGCAGGAACAATGGTTCATTGAGGCCTGAGCAGGAGGGCTTCATCAGCACTCATGATCTTCCACCCTCCTGAGCTACCTAGATTTATGCCTAGTGACACCAACACCAGGATAATATTTAACTGTGTATAACTGTAGCATAGATGGAGCAGGATTGTGCCTCTGGTAGCAAGGCTGAAGTCCTGTCTGCAATCCAAATAGGTCCAGCCCATGCTACAGCTTTTAAGAATGGTGTCAGCAATCAGCAGCCTCCCTAACTCTCAGTCAGTTTTAGCTCTAGTACATACTGGCCCACTCATAGGAGACCATGAATTGAGCACCCAATACCCCAGGACAAATTACTTCCCTTTTGGAAAATCAGGAGAGAAGATCACGTGGCCTGTCCTACGGCAACACTCCTCCCCCGTGTCTGTCATGTGATGCTCCTGCTTCCCTAGTCTAGCGCCTCCCTGCCAAAGGTGCTCGGGAGGCAAAGGGACTGGAAGATCAGTTTCAGAGTCCATCGGGCAAGCAGCGAGGCAGCAGGAGCAGGAGCAGGGCTGGGAGTCCGGCTGTTGCCATCATGAACGCGGGAGGCTCGGAAGCGGTGGTGCTTGTTTCTGCTGCAAGAACCCCTGTCGGTAAGCGGCTCCATCGTGCGGCAGAGCCATCCCTTCCCGCTGCCCCCTGCAGAAGCTACAGGCGGTGGTGGCGGGGGAGTTGGGGCGTTGATCCAGCGGCTGCAGATGGCAGGGGGTCCCTGTGTGCTCCTGCACGGGCCTCCGCTTTGTGCAGTGTTTGGGCGAGTGCATGTGTGTGCGCTCCGCTCAGAGGCTGCCGTGCAGCCCCGCGGACGCTGCGGGAGAGGGTCGCTTAAGCCGCTTTGCTGCTTTGTTGCCCCCTCCCACCAGCCAGGTAGGTGTGTTTCTGGGGCACGCGAGGGGTGCTGCCCGTAGGTTACGGGGTGCTTTGGGGAGCCTTGGAGACGGAAGGTCCTGTAGACGTGCACTGTCCTTTGTTGGTCTTATTTCTGTGAATGCGGCTTGGGGAGAAGGCAGGTGCTGCTGAGCTGCTCGCTCCCATCCTTGCAGCAGCTTAAGGCCATCAGTGTGGGCGAAGGGAGACTCCTCCCAGGCCCTGCGCGTGCCTTGCACTGATTGGACAGAAGCTATCGAGCCACGTTGTAAGGTTTGCTGATTGCTTCGCCGGCGTCCTGAATGGTTGCTCTTGCTCTGATTTGGTTACGCCGCGTGGAACCATAATCGGCTGCCAGAGGCACTGTAAAGTGTTTCATTCAGCAGCATCGGGGAGTCCAAAGAGGAGGAGCTGATGTGTTACTAGGTTAATTTTATGTAGTGTGTGGGTTGTATTAAAGAGAAAGCAAACAATCCCTCTTCGTTTGGCCTGAGGCCAGCACTTTCTGTAGGGGGAAGGTCTGTAAAATAAACATAATGCAAAGATTCAAGGATGTGAGTAGCATGCACATAACATACCAGCCAGTATTTGAGAGGTATAAACCAAAACACTTAAAGACAAGGACAAGAGCCTTCTCATTCAATGAAATTCCTTCTGTGAAGGAATAAGTGTCAGGGGCGCATCTGGCCCCTGACCAGATGACTTGATAAAGGTGACTTGACCTTTTATTCTCTTTGTAAAGTCTGTTTTCTTGAAGTGTTTTATTATGCTTGTTCTAGGCTAATTGTAGAAATGTAAGGTTACCTGTAGCCATTTGTTTAAGGAATTGGTAAACTGAGATAAAGTGTGTCCAGTCTGTCTAGAATTTCCTTGAACACTACTTCATAAATATTCATGATGATTTTATCTTTGTGTTCTCTCTGATTCCTGTACCCTTCCAAGGTACTGATGGGAGAGGTGATACTCAAGTGTGGCTAATGAATTAAAAAAACAAATATATATTGGACAGAATAATATTAAAATACATAAAAACAGTGTATACCAGCCACCTCTCCTTCCTGTCCTGGATAAATTAATTAAAGATTTTTTCCAAATAGAATGTAAACTTCTCTGGTGGAAAAAAAATCATTAAACTCTCTCCTTTTTTGAGAGAGTGAGAAAATAATATAAACAAAATAGATTGTGATTCCTAAATAGAACTAGTTCGGGTATATGTGGGGGGGGATTCTAAGGATACAGTAAGGAATGGTAGCCTGGAAAAGTATTTTATGGTTCACTGATATTTAGGTCATATAGTTACATTTTAAGCTCCCCACACAGTTTTTGGCTAGATCAAATGGTGATCCTAGATGACTTTTTTTCAGTCTGGAAATTGCATTCTCCCCCCCCCCCCAACATAGTATTCAGTTGAAATGATACGCCTAAAACCTTACTTTTCCCCTACAACTTCAGCTCCCCTCAAAGAATTAACCAAAAGAAAGGCATGATAGACTTTGACGTACCACAGCACTATACTTCTAAAGAACACTAGGCAGAACGAAAAATGGGTTTAGAAAGACCCTTTAGCAGATAAATAATTCAAATATTCTGCTGATGTACTCTGTCTTAAAATGTAGATTAGACTAGATCAGGTAATGGCACTAGTTGTTGAATATCATCCTTGAGTTCCTTCTATTTTTGTTGTGCTGCTCTGATCAATGTAAACTAGATGTTTTATTTCCTCTGTTCTTTTCCTCCTGCATTGACTCTGACCTGAGGAGGAGCAAAAAGAATCCCAAAGGCAAAAACTAATTCTCTCTCTCTCTCAAGTCGTCAAGTGAAATCTTGGGCAATATTTCCTCAGAATCTCTCTTTTGGAGTCCTGGCATTTAAAAAAAAAAAAAGTAGTGTAACGCTGACATAAAAATCTAATGAATTGTTTTTTATGTAGGCTCCTTTAATGGTGCCCTGTCCACAATGCATGCCCATGAACTGGGCTCTGTTGTCATTAAAGAAGTACTGAAGAGGGCAAATGTCAATCCGGAAGAAGTGTCTGAGGTGATATTTGGACACGTCTTGACAGCAGGTATTTTTTTAATGAATTCTTCAACACTTGTACAGAAAGGCATTGGAACGAAAAGATTTTTTCCTTTAGTTTTACGATGAGAGACTATCTAGTGCAGGGGTGGCCAAACTACTTCCCACGGGCTGGATCAGCCCCTCAGGGCTTTGGATTTGGCCCGCAGGATTGCCACCCCTGTGGTGCCGTGGGCCCTGCGCCACTCTGCGAAGCAGCTGGCACCACATCCCTGCGGCCCCTAGGGCAATGGGGAGTCGTGGCCAATGGGAGCTTCAGGGGAGGTACCCACAGGAAAAGGCAGTGCGTGGAGCCCTCTGCCTGCCCCCTGAGGCCGCAGGGACATGGTGCCAGCCACTTCCAGGAGTGGCACGGGGCCAGGGCAGGCAGACAGGCAAGCAGGGAGCCTCTCCTGGCCCTGGTGCATGTGAAGCTGCTCCAGGTAAGCAGCGCTGGGCCGGAGACTGAACCCCTCGTGCACTCCATACCCAAACTCCCTGCCCTGAGCCTCCTGCCTGCACCCCAACCCTCTGCCGCACCCTGCACCCCTCCTGTACCCCAACCCCCTGCCCTAAGCCCCCTTGTACACCCCACACCCCTCCTCTGCCCCAACCCCTTGCCCTGAGCCCCTTCCTGCACACCACACGCCCTCCCACACCCTGCATTCCCTCCTGCACCCAACTCCCTGCCCCAGCCCTACATTCATGGCCCTGGATGCCAGATGTGGCCCTTGGGCCAAAAAGATTGCCAACCCCTGATCTAGTGGAATATTGTAATGATATTTGATGGGATTTGTTCTCCGCTATACAATCAAGTCCCTATTTTACTGTTCCATTGAAATATGTGAATTTTAAAATTTTCATTTTAAGAATAGTATTGATTAATATTGTTGGCATTTAGGGACTGAAGAAAGCAGATCCTGACTTTACCCCCAACCTTTAGTCTGGACACTGCATAGAGCCTAGATACTTAACTTATTTTTCTTTTAATCCAAAGAGGAATTATCTAAGTGGGTATGTAACACTAACCACAGGCTGTCACCTTTCATTATTGTAACCAGCCTCCTCTCATGTCCTTGTTAATCATTGCTTGCCATGGTAAGTCTGACTTTAACTGGAAACTTCTCAAGGCAAAGAGCTGCATTGTATCTGTCTGTAATACAATATATACACCTGTGATGCTATAGAAATAATCCTTGGGTTAAAATCCCATAAAGAGAAGCTTCAGATTATTTTGATTTGATGGAAATGCAGCTGTTAAAGGAGGCCACTTTAATGGCTTCTTACATAGCTTTGGGTTATTCGAACTGTAAATTCTAATACACGTGCCTTTATCTGTTTTCTTTAATTTAAAATAGAGCTCAATTCTTTGTCTCCTATATTATGTAATTCACTGAATGGTGTGCACACTCTTCTTTTATTAGTGACTTTTATACAAAGGAACAGGCACTGCTTTGGCCTGAAGACATCGAGTTGAAGAATGCTTTCTGTAATATGCAGTACTTTGCTGTGTAACCATCAGAGGTTACAGAGCAAAGAATGAAAGCTTTTATGACTCTTGCTATATGCTTGAGCTTTATCCATTTCCTAAGGGGTATATGATAATATTTGGCCATTCTTAACTGTCATGTAGAATATCCAAGAAGTTTGAGCTAGTAATAAATAAAATGGCATATGTCTATTTAGTTTAATAAAAAAAAATATAGTTAAGTCACACATTTGCCTGAAATCTGTAACCAATGGAAAGCAGGCTGTAAATATGAATTATTTACAGCAAATTGTGGAAGTATCTAATTTTGCAAATCTTTTACCTGTCTTTGCTACAGATAGCAAATAAAACTCATATCCAAAGATATAATCCAGTGACCAAATATAACAGACAGGACCTTTGCCATAAACTGCAACTGGTTCCCCTGACTCTTGTGTCTGTAGTGTAGATAAAGCCCTCTCTGACAAAGAGCGCAGCAGCGCCTGGTAGAATAGTCTTCTGTCTGCTCTGCTCTGCTTTGAGTCCTTCAAAGGCAGTCGCGACACCAGTGCATGGGGAGAGCTTGCAACAAATCCTTAGAGCACATTGTGATGGATGTGCTGTTGCTCAAATTAAGCTGTGTGTGAGGGGTCTTTAAAAAAAAACCAATAAAAAAACCCAACCAAACTTACCTGAGAAATCACTTTAGGCAATTACAGAATCCCACTTGGAAGAGTGCTCTTCATTTCTAACCATGAAAGTCATGTGAGCAAAACCATGAGTTATCCCATTTCTAAAAAAGACCTTATAATTTTCTTCCTCTTGTCCAATAGGAGCTCAGTTAGATAACCCCTCTTAACCGCCATTCATCGCTGGGAATGAACTCTAAATGTGTGTGTGTGGGGCGGGGGAATCTGGCTGTCACTTCTCAAGAGTAGCAGAATGTATATGTTGAACTACTTACGTTTGCATGTGTTCAATTCTGTAATTCTTGCAGGTGCTGGTCAGAATCCTGTAAGGCAGGCCAGTGTTGGTGCAGGAATCCCATATGCTGTACCAGCTTGGAGCTGTCAGATGATATGTGGCTCAGGCCTGAAAGCAGTATGGTTGGGGGCTCAGTCCATATTGATAGGAGATTCCAGCATTGTAGTGGCAGGAGGCATGGAAAGCATGAGCAAGGTGAGGCAATAGTCCCTTTTGGAAATAACAAAGGGTCACTCATGACTTCAGGTTTACTATTTGATTTTAAAACTTGAATAATCTGGTAGAAAAATCTTCAGAGAGGAAATGTTTTGCACTTTTCCTTTGTTTTTTGGACAACTGGAACTCTTAATGAGCTCAGCTGGAGTTGCAAGTGAGTAACAATATGGAATTAGTCTATGTATTTGTTGTCCATTTATTTTTTTGATTTAGGTTTTTGTATTTCCATTGCAGATTAAACTTCGTTAAAAGTTACCATTACTTTTGTAGACATCTTTTTTAATACATCTGTTATATTTGTCCTCTTCCCCTAACCAATATCTCTTTAGTGATTGTGAGGCAGAGTTGTCCTTAAATGCTTCTTTTGAAATTTCAATACTGTCAAGAATTTTTTCTCCTTCATTAGTATCCTCCAACTATCCATTTGAGCAATCCTTTTTTTTTTTCCCCCCCTAGTGAGACTATTTCTAGATGTAATCTAGTAAACATTCATATAGAATGAATGATATAAAATGAAAGTCAGGATATAGTTGTAGTGGTTCATAACTTGGATTAACCCTTTACTGAAATTCAAAATGTGATTCAGGAATTTTAGTATGACAGATCTAATAAACTGACCCTGTTATGAGGCTGCACGTGATGTGAAAATAATATTGTGTATACTATTGATGTATCTAGTGTTCCTCCTTAAAATCTAGAAAGAGGAAATTCAAAGAGAGATTCACTTAAGACCCGATCCAAAGCCCATTGTAATCAATGGGAATCTTTTCACTGACTTTGTTGGGCCCTAGATCAGACCCTTTGGGCCCAGTCCTGTAACTCTTACTCACCTGAGTAATCTGATTTAAATCGGACCATCTGGAACCTTAGTGTGTAGAAATGAAACTAGTGCTGATATGAACCCTGTTTGATCAGAATGAATCCTTCTGAACTGAAGGTAGACTACTTGACAACCTTTTTTCTTGGGCGTTGCTATTTAGGATGATAGATACTGACACATAGTTTTTGGTGGTGGGGATACATTTGGAGTGATGATAGAAAACATTAAGATAACTTTTTGTAAATTCTGATGAAATTGGTTTATTTCTCTATGTCCATGCTCTGGGGGTGAATTTAGAGTGTCTTCAGTTTCTAAACTTCCTTAGTTGACAATAATTATAAATGCAATGTCTGGCTTAAACAAAGAGGGAATGGAAATGTTGGAGACAAGACTGATTACACTGTGTTTTAATGTATAGTTCAAACCTATTGTAACTTCCCTCCATCGCCATGACAGTGAATAGTTTACTCCTGGCAACAGGCAAAGGCAGTATTGCTTCTTGCTCTGCAGGAGGCCCAGGTGCAGAAGTAATCTGAAGCCTACATTTCTCATATGTGAACTGTCTGTTCTCCAAGGGCCACCAAGTGCCTTCTGCTGACTCCCTTTCAGACTGAAAACCTTGGAATGAGAGAGTTCACTTGGTGGTTGGAAAAACCCTAGAACTAATGGGTGTCCCCTCCTCTGCTGGTTATTCTGGTAGTCTTTTATTCATTATACCAGAGAGGATTCCTTTCGGCCATCAGATCAAGGTCAGACTTTTTGATGAGGGGATTGGATGTGAGAGGAGGCTTTGCTGGAAAGAATTAACCATACTTCTAAATTTCTCTCAAAATATCTTATTTACAGGCTCCTCACTTAGTTCATATGAGAGCTGGAGTGAAAATGGGGGAGGTCTCATTGCAGGACAGTATCATCTGTGATGGTCTTACAGATGCATTTTGCCAGTATCACATGGGTATAACAGGTAAGTAGTAGCAGTTAGAGTCCAAGACTTTAAGGTCAGAAGGGACCATCATGATTTTCTAATCTGCCCTTCTGCACATTACAGGCCACAGAACCTCCTGCAGCTGCTCCAATAACTCAGCCAGAGGTTACGGGCTTACTACGATTTCGAGTTACAGAGAATCCACTATTTACTCTAGTTCTGAAAAGTTAACTGTAAATTAGCAAGGGGGTGGGAGTGCAGTATAAACAAATTCTGGAAACTTTAATGTATGATTTACATATACTTCAAGGCAATAGATATTAAGCAATGGTTAAGAAATGGACTATATCTACAAGTTCACATTCATTTTCCCTTTTGTGTGTTACCATATTACAAAATTGACTTGGAAAGGATACTTCCTATCTGAGCTAACACAGTTAGTTGTGAGGAAAACATTTTTTGGTCTGCTGTACCTGTTTTCTCTCTTCAGCATGTTGTCCCATAATACTCTATATCAGATAACAATGATATAATGCTTTGCAACAGATATCATCTAAAATTTAATCTCTGTGAATTCAAATTTTAAATTCCTTTTCCCCAAACATCTAAGTACAAGGACAGAATACTGGAGAACAGGTATGAATGTGTAGGAAACAGTTCTGCGCTGGAAGAGGTAATGAGTCTTCAACCTCTGATTTTATGAAAATAGTGTATCTATGGTACAGTCTTTCCAGGGTACAATTGCTGCAGAGATATTTGAACACAACTGTTCAGAGCAATAATGAACACTGGATGATTTTGCTTGCTCAGAATTTTTTCTTTAAAGCGATTCTGTATGGAGATCAAATATGGAAATATTCAGCCCCAAAAGAATGTAGCAGAAAGTCACAAGGAAGTGAAAACAGGAGTTCAGAATGAACACTGTTCTGTAAGCTCAACTACTGACTGCTACCGGCAAACACAGTCTAATTGGCTTGCTGGAATTTTAACTTAAGACTTAGCAAACTTGCTGCTAAGAGTAAATGATCTAATTTTTTCTTAAAACTGGCATTTTGTTTTATTTCAGCTGAAAATGTGGCCAAGCAATGGCAAGTTAGCAGAAGGGAACAAGACGAACTTGCTGTAGAGTCACAGAACAAGGCAGAGAGTGCACAGAAAGCTGGCTACTTTGATAAAGAAATTGTTCCTGTTCTTGTGCCTTCTAGGAAAGGTAGGGTGTGTGTGTGTGTGTGTAATTAAATAAATAAAAGCTGGCATTGGAGTATCTGGGACTGACTGTCCATTCAAGTTAATGAATGGTGTCTTTGTGGAAAACCTATTTTACAGACAGGAGGGCTCCTCTTTTCAATCTTTAAGAAAGGGCAAGGCTTCCCCCATTGTTGATTTCTTTGAAATGAGAGAGAGAAGGTGGAAGAACACTGATGTGTGTTCAGAATTTCCAAATGTAACTCATCAAATATATGAAATATGATTGTTACTGATCCTACAACCCCTTCTTTCTGGGTGGATCCCTGACTTCAATGGGGTTCCTGCCCACATGGAGCCAGTTGTAGAATCGGGTCCTGAGTATTATGCTAAGTTTAAAACATGTTCACACTCACCATGATATTCAGTGCATAAACCTCCCTCACTGGTGAAAGAAATAATGAAAAAACCTAGAGAGTCATTCTGTTACAACCAGTAGTTTGTGGATTTTCTCAAAGCCTGTCACCTTCTTAATCTTGTTTGTCTTTTTTTTGTTTGTTTGTTTGTTTTAAAGTCTTGGGGTGCCTTTCTTTGTACAGGTAGGCCCTTTGACAGTTGACTGATTCTGGGATCCACTTTTGGGTGGGGATGGGAGGAGAGTTCCACATCTTTTGTGCTAACCTCACACTCCTTACATTCATTAGTCTGTTGAAGAACACCCAGAGCATATCATAGCATTTCTTTGCACTTAATGGACTTCGTAAAATAGCTTTGGAGTTAGCTTAACGGCACGATATGTGATTGTTAACTGCACAGTCAGTAAAGGGAGAAGGAAAAAGCCCAAGCTAAACCATGTAAGGCTTCTGGATAATATTAATGCAGCTTAACTCTCAAATTTTAAGAACCCTACAAGTATCCATTCCCAAAAGAGCCAGCCTAGCAGAAAGATGATTAGGGAATAGCAGGTAGGATAATTGCTTTTGAACAGGCAGGCAAATTTTGCAGTTGGGGCTTGTTTCAGAAAACCCAGGTGTAAAGTAGCCATACATACTGCTACCAGCACCTGGAAAGAAATCAGCTTCTAAAGGAATAAGAGATTATGGGGCTAAAATAGAAACTTGAAGTTCTTGTATATTGTTGTTATAACCCTGACAGTTATGAACTGGAAAAATTAAACACATCCCTTCCTCCCTCCTTCTTCACTCTCAGTTATGTGTAAAATATTCCTGACTGGCCACTACTTAGAAGTTACTCTCTGTAGTTTTTGTTCTAGAGGCTATTTTTGTCCATTTAGAACCCCTTTACAAATGTAAAATTGCACAGAATTGATCTCAAATTCATGTCTGACCATTTTGCAGGTCCTGTAGAAGTTAAAACAGATGAGCATCCTCGCCATGGAAGCACCTTGGAAACAGTAGCGAAGTTAAAGCCTTGCTTTCTGACCGATGGAACTGGGACAGTAACTGCAGCTAATGCCTCAGGTTTGTAGATGGGTAAAACAAAATGCAGTAAGTAGGCCAGCAATTGCAAGCAGCGCCGGATTTTGTTTGCATCATATACAGTGTGTACTACTGTACAAGGAAATACAACCCTGAGTTCAAGTGCACATGTGAGAACTTGCATATGCGTGGTGCTTTCTCCCTGCTATACTGAGATGTTGTGCAGTGGAGACTTGATTTTTGCATCAGTGCCAGAATTCAACCCGCAACAGCCTGTCATGACATGAAGTTGTCAGTGCTTTTATTACTGACATATTTTGGCAGTGTCCACATTCCCTAGTGCCTCATATTTCTATTTCTTAGTCTAACTGTATTTAGATCATTCCTGTATTCCTCCCCTTTTCATTTCCTTATCTTGGTATTTTTGCTTGTTCCACTATAAAATGAATTCTTCTTCAGGCCCTCTAGTGGACCCCAGTGGTTTTCCTGCACATTCAGTAGCCATAAATAGGAAAATAAAACACCCAACACTAAGAAGTCACCATTATCATGGAACTAAACTTTTCCATGGTGGTCTCAATGCCTTCTTCCATGCTGCCTCCTATGCTTACCATATGCTTCCAAAATCTATTCAGCACAGCCGTCACCCTTTCCTTTCCACTCTCAGTAAAACCTTGCTTCCACAGCATCACTTACAGAAAGTAAACATCACATAACTCCCCCCTCACCTAAATATGTATGCACCTAATCTGAGTAACCTTTGGCCTGCTGATGTAAACTGTCATATCGCCACCAAAACCAAAGGGGCTATACTGATTTACCCCAGCCTTGATATCTATAACCTGTGTACTCTCTTGCTTGTCAAGCCTATAATTTGACTAACTCTTTAGGAGAGAGACCCATCATCTGCTTACTGAGAAGAGTCTAACAAAATCACAGTTGTAGGTGTTTGAAAATAATAAACTGAAAGCAATTCATTGTTCTGCAGGTGTGAATGATGGGGCTGCAGCTGTCATTCTTATGAAGGAGTCGGAAGCTGCTAGAAGAGGTCTTACACCTTTGGCACAAATTGTGTCTTGGGCTCAAGTGGGTTTAGACCCTTCCATCATGGGAGTAGGACCTATCTCAGCAATAAAGAAAGCTGTAAGTAATATGAGAAGAAACATTACTGTTCACTTTGAAATACTTGTTTAAGACATGTCTCCCCTTGACTGTCCAGACTTAGTTTTTCTCAAAGAAATGACAAAAATGTAGCGCCAAACGGTTCTATAATGGAGACAGTCACAAACAAGATTTAAAGGCATGAGAACATGTGAAACATTGATTCTTTTTTGCTAGGGCTAGTATCTGTATTGTTGTTTTTCAGGGAAGTTTATAAATGGGTCAAAAGTAGAAACGAGCCTAGTTTATGGAATGCCTCCCAATTGTCATACACAAAGCTTTATCTTAACAGTAACTCTTCTAAAGATGAACAACAGAGGTTCTCTTTAATGGAGGTTATGGCCTTTTTCTTTTTTTTTTAAACCTCTTAGAAATATCAGGAAAGGTACATTGCTTTCCTGATTTCCTTTCTGCTAGTACAGTAGTATCTCCCACAATCGTGATACATATGGGCTATTCGCCTCCTGTCTGCTGTTTCTGGATGCAGTGTGCTTATAGCCATGTTGGTCCCAGGATATTAGAGAGACAAGGTAGATGAAGTAGTATTTTAAGACAGTTCAAAGCTGTAGCACAGCCTGTGCTAGCCATGCCCCCTTTTCTGGCCTGTTGCCAGACAGTTCATTCCAAAGTTGTGTAAAAACTTGAGTATGATTGCTAACAATGACGACAAAGCCGATTATACAGTAGATTACAGCGAACAAGCATAGTTATCAAAATTAAATACTGCCCCTTGCCTAGGAAGCCACCCACAGAGGGTAGAATTGTGGGAGACACTGGTAGCAGAAAGGAAATAATCAGGTGAGAAATCTAACATTGCAGTTCAGCATCTTCCACAGGTCTGATACATAATGGAAGTAGTGAGCAGTGAACAGAAGTAGGGAGGCATGAGAAAAACAGTGATATAATGAAGACCCCTCAGGGTTAACTTCCCAAAATGGCAGTGCCATTACTGGAGAAAGTCCATTTCATAGCAGCTGATAAGTGTTAAATGATGGACATGTGGCTGCCTTGCAGATTTCTGTAGTGGAAGTACGAGCCCTTTCTATGCAGTTGCAATAGGTCTTTTGGAGTGCATTTTGATGCCATCTGGAACAGGAGCACCTAATGCCTTGTTTGTCTCAATAGTGCATAGCTGGATCCATCTAGGTGTTTGCATCAGAGAACTCTTAGGATTTTTAAACCTTTTCTTTTCCTTTTTGAAGTTTTTGGCCCACTTTGTAGGTGTTGCTGTTCAGTTGTGGCCGTTTTGCATCTTACTTTATGCAAAGTTCTCTGGATCTCTCTCCCTTAATGGCCTCCCCCTCAGGATGCCACTGCCCTTACCTGGGGGATGGGGTTTCATCTTTGGAATTTCCTGACTTGTGCTGGAAAGGAGCTAAGCATGAGTCTTGCTTTTCTCCCTCAAGAACTTAGGACTCTAGGGCTGAGGGGAGACACGGACCTGATGCCCTTTAAGGGTTTTTCTTTCTGGTCCTGTTCTGACCCAGGACTCACACTGAGCTGTCTGGCTGAACGCATCCTTGGAGTCTCTCCCCATTCTGTATCTCCAGATCAGGCTTTTCTGTTTGTCATGGCTTCCTGGAGGAAGGGTGGGAATCTAGCATGTCTGTCTGACTCAAAGCCCTGGGAGTGCAAAGTTTGAATGAGAACAGGCAGAACCCAATTCATCTTCCAAAGAGCCTGTAAGCTGCCTTCCAAATAGAACACTGCTTGGATTTAGCTCAGCATTTGCACAACAGCGTTGCCATGCCTGAGAAGGGGGCAGGGAGGTGCTGTAATACTGGCTCCAGGGAGCTGAGATCACCCCACTGATCCAGGAGGGAGAAGAAAGGCTGCATGCTACTGCCTGTAAAAACAGATGTAATAAGTTGGCAAAGAAAAGTCAGGCACAAGGTGATCCATCACTTGAAGGCAGAAGATCTGACAGCAGGCCAGAAAAGGGAGCATGGGTAGCCTGAGCTGTGCTACAGCTTTGAACTGTCTCTGAAGACTATAGACAGGAGGCGGAATAGCCCATCCATATCAGAATGGTGTCTGGGAGATGCTAAGCTTCAGAAGGTGAAGTCTGTTATTTTCCAAGGTAGATAGATCTGAGGTATACCATCCTCTTACTCTACACTTCCACTCTTTGAAAACTGCAGAACTGAGCTGTGGAGGCTGTTACTGTCTTACTTTCTCACCCCACCCTCCAAGCATAATATTTAATGGAAAAAGAAACTAAAGCTTTTAATACAATAACAGAAAGTACTGTCTGTGTATGAACAGCTTTGAGGGGATAATAGACTCTACCACTTCATAGCCATCCAGTAAATTATGAAAAACAAGCACATTCCAGATCCTTTCATTGTAACTATTACAAGTTTAAACTGTCACTTTGTCTATTTGATAGGTATATCAGCTTGAGGACCTTGTAAGCCACTTGTGCATTATAGATAGTGACTGATCCCTGCATATTAGCATTGCAGTAGCAGAATAGTTTCTAAAGAGATGCAAATTGTTTGAAGCAGGGAGTTGTTCAATATCTAGACAAAACCTAGCAAAATGGGGTCCTGAGCCTTGATTGTATACCCTGAGGAGATACAGGAATACAAATGGTTGTGAAATGCCACTGCAGTAAATGTTTTCAGCTGACAAAGCAGATTCAACAGTGATGCAAGGTAAACTGGGGATGGGGGACTTCCATAAAACATGCCAGACCTGTTCCTAGTTTAATGAGACTCTTGAAGCAGGAAAAAAACAAAAGTTTCCCCAAGTTTAGAAATTAAGTGATGCTCTCAGAAAAGCTTTTGTCTTAACAAGATGTTTTTAACTCCCTTCTTCTGGATGTCGGACCTCCTGCGGTTATGACACCCAAGATTACTTTTAAGAGAAAGCCAAGAAGGAAAAAAGTTGGTGCATTTCACAGCACTCCACAGTCCATGTAATGTAAAGTTAGTATCTCCCTTAAAATATCAGCAGAAAATATTTTCAAATATCCAGGATCTAGTATGTGCAGGGTTGTCAAAACTTGGCATGTTTTTTAAATAAAATCCCATAGTGCTGCTGTATTTCTATTAACAGCACTATTTACAGGTAGATTCCTGGCATACAGCCACTACCAATGGAGCTTGGAAGAGGTAGCTCAGCAAGTCCCTATCTTTGTCATAGGTGGCTTCCTGAACTAACCCAGTGATCACTATGGCAAACAGCTTACAGCTGGGGTTACTGTAGAGCTACTGAAATTGTTCACACACAACTGCCTCAAAGAGTGACATATTGTAATCAAGTATAGGCTAGTGGATATTGGCTAACTCTTCTGTAACTCTTGCCTCCTTTAATCACTAAACTTGTAGGTAATGAGCCAAAAGTTAAGAAGAGAGTGTTAAGGCCACAATAATATCTTTAGTCAGAAAGCAGAGTAAGTTGTGAGGAAACAAAGGCCCTCCAAAAGCCATTAAAGTCCAGTTTCCTTGTTTCAATTATATTTAATGTTATCTCCTAGGTTGATAAAGCAGGTTGGACGCTGGACCAAGTTGACTTGTTTGAAATTAATGAAGCCTATACATCACTAGCTGCAGCAATAGCTAAAGAACTGAAATTGAATCCAGAGAAGGTATGTAAAGGGAAAACCCAGCAATTCTTTTTACTATATGGAGAAAGGTGGTCATGAGCTGCCAGCCTCCCCCTCAAACTCCACTTTGCCTCTAGCATTCATAATAGCATTAAATACAGAAAAGTGTTTTTATTTTAGGGGACGTTGCAGTCAGAGGCTTGCTCTGTGAAAGAGGTCACTAGTACAAGTTTGAGAACCACTGTATTAAAGCATACAGTGGCCTTTAATCTTACTGTACAGGAGCTTTACTGCTACAGCAGGCAATGTATGCTATCATCTTAAAGTTTGGATAGTTCCTGCAACAGTTACACTGACAGTCTATGCACTGTGAGAATCTTTAGGTAATTCTGGATTGCATCTGTGCCTGCACTTCAAACTCAAGTTTTTTAGGGCCTGTTTCCTTTGCAGAGGTAGCACAAGTACTCCTGTTCTTTTTGCAGATGTACTGATGTAATTCAGGGCATTATTTGAGAACTAAAACGTACTCTGCAAACCACTGTCAGAGGGGAAATAAGATCATTTAAGTATAAGGAGGGGTTTGTTAGAACTACAAGGAAAGTCCTCACTATTTTTCTACTAGTCAGTGTGGTCTAAACACTTGACAGTCACTGTTTTCTTTCATGTGGTACCACATGTCCAGAAAATACCTCAAGAAAGAGGGAAGGGGTAGTGGAAATGTTTCAGGAAACAGCCTGAATTACCGGTCATTAAAACTATCTCAATTTATTGGAAGGATGTTTATTTCTTATTTGCAGTAGTGGTGGAGCCATGTTGATCCTAGGTTATGTGAGACACAAAGTAGGTGTGAGGGACTCTCGTATTAGCCCAAAGTTTGTTTATCTTTCACCAACTCAAGTTAGACCATTAAATGAGTACCCTCACCTACCATGTCTTTCTTATTAAATTATCCATATGACAAATAAGGCTTATTTTATTTTTCAGGTTAACATTGAAGGTGGGGCTGTTGCCCTTGGTCATCCTCTGGGTGCCTCTGGTTGTCGTATTCTTGTTACTCTTCTGTATGCACTGGAACGAACAGCTGGAAAACGTGGTGTTGCTGCTCTCTGTATAGGAGGAGGGATGGGAATAGCTATGTGCATAGAAAGATGAACAATTCTTTTCTCACTGCTAATGTATAACAATTTATAGAGTGGTATTAACTAAATTCACTTTGTCTAAATTGTAAAAACTTAATAAAAACTATGACGTTAGTCATTTGAAGTAATTAACTTTAGCAGGGAGGATGCAATAAATAGAATTTACAACCCTGAGCCCTGGACTTACTGTGCTGAATAAAAAACAAAAACTTGACAGCAAGTTCTCTTGTAACTACCCCCATTTTATTAACATACACACTAGGTACAATACTGGGAAGAAGTGTAAGATGAACAATTAAACAGTAACATAAATAAAAGCCAAACTAGTCCTCAAGTGCTCCAGAACGAACAGCATCTTCGTAACACCCGCCTCTATCATCTTTGCTTTCAGGATGCAACTTAATAAGATCATCAATTCGTAGAATAGTAATTGCAGCTTCTGTTGCAAATTTCAAGCTCTTTACTTTGACTACTGTAGGCTCAAACACACCAGCTTGTTTGTTATCACGAGGTTTCCCATTGATTAAATCAAGACCAATCCTGCAAGAAATGAATTAGACAAGTCTAATTTGTTGTATAGCACATAGGTGTTAGGCACTATGATAATGCACATAATTTGGCTATAGTTAGAGCATAAACTTCTGAGGACTGCCACTATGCTTATCTGAAGGAAAATAAAGTTTCCCAGAGCAAGCTCATAGTTCCTAAATTATGGTCCATAGGAGCAGCTGAACTACACAACAGGAGAAGAATGGAAATGCAGAGAAAAGTAAATTCACACTATATTTTGTAACAGGACTTCTACACAAGCAGTCAATATTTACAAAACTCTTAAGATAGAGCACTCCACTTAAATGCAACCCCTTTAACGTCTATTAATTGTTTGAATGGATACTTGCCATTTCAGATTTTTGCGTTCTGGGTTAACTTGAGCCTCATTGTGAAATGCTCTCAGCTTTGCAACAAGATCTGTGGCATCCTGGGCAGCATTTACTGCTAAGGTATTTGGAATAACTAAGAGAGACCTTGCAAATTCTGCAATAGCAAGCTGTTCACGTGATCCCTAAATGAGAGGGAGGAAGAGTTATCTACTTTGAAACCCATCAAGCCAATTCATGCAATACAAGAGGAAAAATACAGCCATAATTTTAGAGCACCACAGGCAGGTAGACACACTATACTGAGTATGAACAATATAGGGGGGGAAAGAGATGTAGGGAGAGGAAGAACTGCTCTGTTCCCAGCGCTAGGTTCTTTCTTAGTTGTTTTGAAGATTGAAGTTAATATTTTGGTGTATTAAAATAGTAGTTCAAGATCTGGCCAAACGAACCTCAAAGCACTTAAAAGCGAAGGTCATGCATTAGAACCACCACAACAAAAAGTGTTAGTGTTATGCAATGAAACGTTATTTTGTGAACTGCACTTACCATGCTGGTGGCATAATTTTCAAGATATATTGAAAGTGCTGCCTCTACAGCACCACCACCTGGTACCACAGACTTGGACTCCAATACTCTTTTAACTACACAAAGAGCATCATGTAAGGATCTCTCCATTTCATCACACATGAAGTCATTGGCTCCTCGTAAAATAATCGATGCAGAAGTACGAGCCTTGGTACTGTCCAAAAATAAGGAAAAGCCAGTTAACTATCTCTTGCAACATCTGTAGGTAACCCTTCAGTTCACATTAACCCCTCAGACAGTCCCAGATATTGTCTCCTGGCTAATGCATTTTGATTTGCTCACCCTATCAGAAAATTCTTTATCTCTCAGGAAGAAAGGCAAGGCATTTCCACACCATGGGAGTGAGGTAACGAAAACTGTCATTACCAGTTATAGAAATGCATGCATTTTAAACACACATTTACTGCCACTAAAGATTTTAGATAGCACTTGTTTTTTAACAGCTTCTCAATTCTTCCGGTAGATTCCTCTCAGTACCACTCCTGGATTTCTTTATTCAACATACAAACTCAGTGCCTGTAATCTACTCAACATCCTGGAGAACGTCTGAGTCTCATGAAACTGAGGCCAAGGGAATCACACCAGAGAAAATGGGAAACAGATTAAGTGTGTAGACATGTTTTATGATGAAGATCAAGGCACAAACAAGTTTCCATTCATATCACTGTGGCATACCAAAATCATAAAAGGGAAAAGGAAAAATGCACTCAGGACCTACTACTCTTGATATTCATGTGACAATATTCGTTCCACTGAATAGGTTTAAATCAGCACCAAAAGGTTATACAGAGCTAGTTTTAATCAAACTTTGGTATGCAGCATTTTCAAATCTAGGCAGTGTTAAAGACGACACAATATAACCACTCTATAACTATTATCACTAGTAAAGCTGATTATAATACAGTTACACCATTCTGGCTGGATTTTCCTCTACATTTTCACACATCAGTATTTAGAAAAGTAATTTCTGTAGTTCTAGACAATAGCTTAAATCAACTACACAACAATAGGACAGGCTGATTGACTGTAACTGGTATGATTGAGAAAGATGTCCAGCCCTACCAATGATGGTGAAACATCGGTTGTTTCATCACACATTTACAATGGCCTTATTATACTCTATCCCACGCGTATAACTGCTCATAGCATTGAGACTGCACGGCAGTAAATAAATGGGAAAGTTATAGCTTAAAGGTTTAGCAAAATAGTTTCCAAGGCTGATGTACTCTAGAAAAGTGTTCTTACTTCTTGATTAAAATCAGTTCATCATCACAAATTCTCTCTTGAACCACCTCTTCTGCCTGTCCCAGCATTGATGCCTCAAAGCTTTCTTCACCTTCTAGATTAGCCAGAGACGAACAAATGATTGCTTTAAAACAAATGCAAAATTGTCGAGTTAGCGTGGAAAATACCAACTCATTGTTATTTATCAACCTCACACAACAAATGGTTTTACTTTTACAGAACAAAACAGAATGGTAATAGTCGTCAGTACTCCTTAACATTAAACATAAATGCAAGATTGAGCATTTCTAATCCAGCCAACAATTGAGGAAAATAAATAGGCCCTACCTTCCTTTTCAAGTCAGTTACTATATTTTATAGTCCCCCTTAGTCTCTCTGGGTTCATTTTTACTCTCTTTACAGCACATATTCTGTATTAATAGATATTTTGACGCTGCTGCTAAAAAGTTACATACAGTTTGTTTTGCAAGGTTCTAACAAGACGAACTATCAAAATCTCTTATGATCCTTAAAAGGCATTTTGGGATTGAATAATTTTATACTATAGATGGAATTTTTTTCCTTAAAATTCACAATCACTACAGAAAGTTGGAAATTAGATTAACTAGACTTCCATAATCCCCATTTTATGAAAGTCTAGTTAACAGAGACTTCAAGATAAGATATAACGTGGCTGTGTCCCATGGCATGACAGAGCCCTCTGTATGCCAGCCAACATCTCCCCTCACTGCACATCTTCAGCAGTCACAATTTTTCAGTGGCTCCTCTTTACTTAATGAGGTGCTCCTTGTCAAGGCGTTGTAGCACCTGAATGTTTTCTATTCCAAGTACACTTCCTTATCACGCTGTATGTGGATCGGCCCAATAGTGCTCAGAGAACTGGTTGCCAACAGCTTTGGAAACACTATATATTACTGAAAGTCCACAGTACACACATACCTCCTGCCGCTTTAGCAATGCGTTTAAGGTCCTTTTTTAAAACTCTGCGTACTGCCATAGCACCAGCATCCACAAAATATTTCAGACACATATCATCAATGCCACCAGTGGTTAGAACAACATTAGCACCTGTGGCCAGAATCTTCTGAATCCTCTCTTTAGTGATATCTGACTCTCTGCAAAAGGTAACAGGCACGTGTTTACTCATAACCAAAAATTATAAAAGTGGGACTACAAATCAACTAAATAGCTAAACCATACACAAACATCTGAATAATTAGCAGTAGTGCAAAGCTAAAATCTCTAGGGAGAAAAGCAACCATCACATCAATATTTGACAGGGTGGATAAAAATTGATAATTTAAAAAAACAAATATATTTAAATACAAAAAGTATTTCTATTTTTAAAAATAAGCCTATTTGAAATGAGATTTGAAATTACAATAATCTATGTTAAGACTTAAATTTACTATAATTTAAATTAAATTAAAAGTATTAAGGAATGTTTCTTGCCTACGTTTTAAAGAAAGTGAAACCACTGAACTCGTGGAAAACATTGGCTACACACTAGAGTCTGAAGTGCTGAATGAGCTTTTGACAGCAGTAACCCATTCCACAGGCTCAGAGAATATTTTATTCATTTCACTTTTTTCAACAACTAGTACATTCAAAGTTAAGAACGACTGGACATTGAAAAATCATGAAGTCTTGTTTCCTCTCCTGACCTAGGAATAAAACTGTGTGTTGAGAGGATGAGATCTACTCATTCTAAAATACTGAAAGACTTGGGCAGAAATAATTAGTTCAATTCATTAACTTCCTTTGTTTAATAAATCAGTTTTGAATTCAAAACATGTTTTGATAAAAAATTTTATTTAATGAATAAAAGACTTACAATTGTTTGTGCATTTTAACTGAATTCCCGTTTCTATCCAAATACACCAACACAAATCACATGTAAAAAAAAAATCTTAACAAATGCATCATTCATCAGTTCAAGAATCTGAATTAATGCAGGTGTAAGCTAGATATTTGCTTAAGCATACAGACATGGTGTACCCACCCGGTTATTGCCAAATATAGTGTACAGGCTATATTTTAGTGGCCACCAACCAATAAAAGAATCAATCTTTCTTTAGGAAAATAAAAAGTACAAAAGTAAAACACTGTAAATTAATTATTTAAATCAAAGTTTCCTATTTGCTGATATAAATCAATCCAATCATTGATTCTAAATAATGTAACTGGTTTTTGCTTCATAATTCAATACAATTATATAGTCCAACTGAACACAGATTATCCAAATACATTTTAATCAAGTTACGATCAATGTTTTCCACCCATATTTTATATTGAGAAGATGTGTTATTTACCTCTGTAGTTAATTTTGTTGCCTATTACACTCTTCAAAACACCCATACACCCAGTACATAATTAAAAATACCACAGTTAGTTTGAAAATGTGCTCATTTGCTTTAAAAATCCAACATACCTCTGTCTGATCTGGTCGAGTTTCTCTGGATCTGTGATCAGCACCTGAACACCAAGCTTCATTTTTGTTTTCTGCAGACTGAAGTCAAGACAGGCAATCTTTGCATTAACTATCCTCTTGGTCATACCTATATAAAAATGATATTTTACTCCATGTTGTTACAAGTAAGTATTAATTAAAAATGCTTAATAAAATGAAAATAGTTGTGATGTATTTTACTTTTTAGATTTCTAACACACACACACAATTACCCCTCTAAGGCTGTTTTTTCCCCCTGCAACTCTTTTCACAACACACACTTGGGCAAATGTTATGACAAGAACAATGAGAAGGGTAGTAAGACATTCTTCAATACACAGACAATCTTAGCTGCTCTCTTAATTTACCTCTTTACACAAAGGCACCTTTCCATGACTCCTTGCTTCCCAGTTTGTTACATTGTTGAGCCAGAAGTTCAAGATGTATTAGTACCACAAGTAAAACTGACCCTTTGGTATCCAGTGTAATCAAGAGATCTCTGATGTATTAAGCAGGGCCCTCCTAAGGTCCCAGTAAGGGATAAACAAACATGTTGATTTTAAACAGAGCAGAACATGTCAAAATATGGTAACCTAATTCTAGTGATAGTAGCCAATTTCCTTGCTTTCTTTCCTTCCACTGTCCACCTTTGAGGCCCTGCACTGCAGTCAACTATCCTGAAGCTAAGGAGGGCGGAATGGAACTCCCTCAGGTGGTATTTATTGCTGCTCACTTATTTGCTAGATAGGCTGAGCAATATAGTCAACCTCTCCACTAGCAACTTAACAGCAGCTTCTGCTGTATTCCAGACTTCGTCATTGAAATGCACATTCCTTCAACACTGACTACTAAAGCCTCGCAAGTTTTACCTGCCAGTGTGATTTCTTGACATATACAAAGTGCTACACAGTAACTGATGTAATAAACAGTGATGAGACAGTCAGATAAAAGACTGCACAAAATTTAGACTTCAAAAACACGCTTTTAAAACCTTATGGGCAATAGAAATATTTCCTTGAGTCTCTCTTAAATTGCAAGTTTTTAAATAAATAGTCCACTGCAATGTATGCATTCCAAATGTATGTTTTGTACTAGCTCCTGATAACCTGAGATCTATTAAACACTGATAAGCACCAGATAAGCAATTATTTCCATCGTTCACATGCAAGAAAGTGACAGTGAACAGACTAAACATTTAAAAATCTATATGATCTTAGAGCTAATTTAAAAAATCCTTATTGAGACAGGATTTCAAAGCCAAATACTGACTTCAGACATGAATGCAAGTTTCACTGAAGTCCTTAGTAGCTGCCCATGAGTTTCTGGGAGAATTTGGACCTCTGTGTCTGCTATTTTTCTACAGATGGATAGTTACAAACTTACTTATTTGATTTAAACTGCTAGAGTAATTTTACAAAATTTCAGAAAAACACAGCCCTCAACTGGGAACTGAGATAGTGTTTCAATGACACAAATATTTAACATGTAATTATAAGACCATGTAAAATGGGAATAATTATCCAAGTTGTGTCAACACTGAAGTACAATGTAGCATATTAAAGCAACCACCATAATATTTCTGTTTGGGTTTTATACCGTGGTGTGTCACTGCAATATCTAAGTTCCTTTTATATAAAACACAAAAGCAGAGCCCATAGACTTCACAGAGTCTGTCACTTCTCACTTTTGGGGCAAAAAAACCTTTGCTTAGAGTAGGGTTTGGTTTTAAGAATGTATTCGTTTACTTATAAGTTGTTTCAAGGGTTGTTTTTTATTTTTCTAAACAAACAAACAATAGTTTATTAGCCAATTCTTCACATCACTAGAAACATCCACATAAGGGCAATATTCATAAATAAACTTCAATCATTCTGCTCACTGAAGGCTTATAAAACAAATCTGAGCTTACCTTGTGAGCCCACCACACAGTTCAGTGCATAACCATTTACAAGAATACTCTCTTTCTGGCTACGCCCATGTGCCTTCAAAACGTTAATGGAACTGATTGGATATTTGGCTTGACCCTTTTGATCTGTGAATTTAACTGCAAGCACAGCATCCACCACCATGTTGGCAAAGAAGTCACCATCACTAAAATACTGTTAAGGCTAAAATGAGCTACACAGAGACAACTAGCATAATATAAATTGACTTTAATGCTAAAAACAGCATTTACAGGCTGCTTTATATTAACATGCCGTTAAAATAATCCTTGAAGTACCTATGAGGTAAAATTATTAATCTAATTTTACAGCTAGAAAAAACTAGGACAAGGTTTAAATGTTTTGTCCAAAGCCACATTGCAAATCAGTGGCAACGCCAGCACCAGAACTCAAGTGTTCCTGACTCTCATTCCCAAGTAAACTGTACAAAAAAATAGTCCCTTTTGTTCACAGAGCATTTTACAAGTTGTTCCAGTAATTTCTTCTATTGTGTCAACAAGCAGTTAATGTCTGCATAAGATATCATCCACGGGCATGGCACTTAAACAGAAAGAACAAGTAATAGTTAATTATAGGCTTGTAACACTTGTATGTCTTCCTCATTTGTGGCATTTGCATGTATTCATGTGGCTTCACTCTAAACCAGGGGTCCCCAATATTTTTTCATCATGCATCCCCCATACCTGGTCTGTCCCCTTCCCCGGGAGCTGAGGGTAGGCCCACGGTTGGAGCCTGGAGCTGAGGTGGGGGCAGAGTGGGAGTGGGTGGTGCTCCTGTCTCACACTCCTGTGGAGGCAGACGTGAGCCCTGCCACTCCACCACAAATGTTCCTCCACGCCCTCATAGGGGGGCATTCCCCACAGTCTGGGGACTACTGTTCTAAACCCCAGAACATCAGTTGAGATTGACATCTGACAAGCCTCCAAGCAGATTATACATAAATACATTAAAATTAAAGATATGACTTAAATAGAAAATATAAAATGTATTATTTGCATACAATATGACTGTTTTGGAAAGCTCAGAAGAAATGGCAAGTCCACATAACTGGATTACTAGTAAATTTTTAAGAATATCAAATTATTTCATGTTTTCACAATGATAATGTATTTACTACATACAAAACTGTTTACACAAAACTTGTGCGCACACAGCCTATTTTTGCCCACTTTATCCCAGTCAGATCAGAATCCTGAATTAGTGACCAGTTTTTCAAAAGAAACAAATGGATGTCATAAGCAAGTAACCATCACTGAACTACAGTGGGAAGACAGACTGCAAGAAGGAATGTTGCCTGGAATAATGAAGCCATTCTTAGGATTAGTGTGGGTGATCATCTGCTTGAATGTTTTAAAAATTTCTATCTAATGCAAAATAAGCACTATATGTTGGCTAAGGTGGAATGTGAACTGAGTCAGAGTGGGCTTCACCGGGGCAAGGCCCCTGGGCAGCCCCAGGAAGGAGAAAAGGGTGATGGGTTATGTACTAAATGGCAGGAAGAGCATTTTTTTAAGCCATTATACTAAAAAAAAAAAAAAAAAAAACCAAAAAACAAAAACAGGCAAACTCACCAGAGTTTTGTTTTTAAAGAAACATAAGATTGATAAAGACAAGAAAAATTATAAGCAAGGGTCACAGCACATCATCATGTTTTCCACAACTATTAGGGGGGGTGAAAATAGCTGTTTAGAGATTAGAACAGCTCCTTCAAGCCTCTCTGTCAGAGAAAACAGATAAAATTTGAGCATCTAAAGAGGTGGTTCATTGTAGCTTACGTTTAAGGATTAAGGGTTTTAACAAAATGTGATACTAAATGAGGAAAATGGTTTGTAAGTGTGAGATTTAAAAAATTGTTGTAACCATCCTGTGAACAAGCAGGGTTTGGTTAAGTAAACCAGAATACATCTTTTATGCCAAGTTGATACCAAGAACAAGTTTTCACAAGGGAGTTCTAACTCTTAAGTGTTTATAATGAAAAAGGATAAGAACTAATAACTGCTGCCACAAGATTTAGAGTGGATACTCAAGCTCTGTGCAGTAATATCCCTCATTTTCTTAAAATTAAGATTCCAATTTATTATTACCAAGTCAAAGGATACATTCCTATCATCTTGGAGGACATTGATGTTTTAGCTGAATTAATAAGGCAGTCCCGGCCAAGTTCATCTGTGTTAATGATGAGATTTTCATTGATGTAGCGAACTGCCTCCCTGTTGAATAAAAATCAACATTTCAAGAACAATTTAGCTCTATTCCTTGTTAGTAGAATTTCCTACTGCGGGGACATGCAGACTAAATCCTGAGTTGGAATCAAGTTGACAAACCACCACCACCTATCAGCTTAGAAAAAAAATCCTGTATTGTCAGTGATAATGAATAGAGGATTAAGGTAAAATAAGTGTCCGCTGGATACAATGAAACACTAGAGTTGCAAAATACAAATATTTCCGCTGAAATGGATTATCTTACTTGCAAGCAAGACGATAGCCACCAATAACAGAGGTGGGATGAATTTTCTGCTTGACCAATTCATCTGCATTTTTCAGAAGTTCAGCAGCAATAATTACCTGTTTGAAAAGAGGAAAAAGATTCACTTTGAAAATGGGAAAGTCTTAATATTAACATTAGTTCTTGCTCCAACGAACAAATAAGTGAAGAATATGAGAAGTTCTCCATCATTGAGATTAATTAATGAGTAAAACCATTCTAATTCTTCTTTCCATTTCACTAGTTAACTCTGAACTGATTTTAGGGTTCTGATACGAGTTGTCTGGAATCAGTGATGCTATTCCATTGATTAGTTCACCTATGTTTCAATTTTTTTCCTCAGGGGTTGAGAATTAAGAACTTCTTCAACCCAGAAGCTACTCTCAAACATAACTACAAGAAGGGGAGGAATGATCATTCCCAAATTGCAGCCAGTAAGAATAACCTTTTCCAGAATGCAAGCCTGCTTAGAAATGCTAGTTTTTGTACAGGGTCTCCTCTCATTACTCCAGTTCAAGGAACTACTTTGTCAGGGTTCCCTCCCCACTCTGAACTCTAGGGTACAGATGTGGGGACCTGAGTGAAAGACCCCCTAAGCTTATTGCTACCAGCTTATGTTAAAAACTCTCCCAAGACACAAATTCTTCTTTGTCCTTGGAATGATATCGCTGCCACCATCAAGGGAGTTAAACAAAGATTTAGAAAAAGGACCACTTGGAGTTCCTGTTTCCCCAAAATATCCCCCAAAATCCCTTCACCTCCTTTCCTGAGGAGGCTTGAGAATAATATAAGAACCAAAAAGGTTAACAAAGTGGGAACAGACCAGCCTTTGAGTTTTTAGGACACTAAAAACCAATCAGGTTCTTAAAAGCAGAACTTTATTAAAAAGAAAAAGTGAAAGAAGCACCTCTGTAAAATCAGGATGGAAGGTAATTTTACAGGGTAATCAGATTCAAAACACAGAGGATTCCCCTCTAGGCAAAACTTTAAAGTTACCAAAAAAACCCAAAAAACACCCCAACAACACACCATACCAGGACTAACCCTCCCTTTTAGCCTAGGGAAAATTCACAAGCTAAAATAAACAGATAATCTAACACATTTTCTTCCTATTACTTACAATTTGTTATCTTAAATGCTTAGTTCAGGTATGGCTTTAGAAGATATATTTCCTCTGCCCGATTCCTCGCCGAACCAGAGAGAACACACAAGAGAAACAAAACAAAAAACTTCCCCCACAGAATTGAAAGTATCATCTCCCCTTATTGGTCCTTTTGGTCAGTTGCCAACCAGGTTATTTGAGCTTATTAACCCTTTATAGGTAAAGGAGGGATTTTATGCTACCTTTAGCTGTATGTTTATGACATGCTTCGAACCAATCTTCAGTTTGCACTAGGGCAGATGCATTCAAAATCTGTTGTCACATGATGAAATGGTCCAGTTTTAATCCGCACAGCGTCAGGATTTATAATAATATGCTGAAAGCTGCATTTGATAATGACTTTCAGAACGTCTGCCCGTAAAACTTTCTACATACCACTGAGGTGGTCCCATCTCCAACTTCTTGGTCTTGCAGTTCTGCCAGTTCACACAGAACTTTTGCAGCAGGATGTTCTACCTCCAGCAGCTTCAGAATGGTTGCACCATCATTGGTAATAGTCACATCCTAGTTTTAAAAAAATAAACAAAAGACTGATATTCATACTAATTTATTTTTAAAAACTTTATGAAACTATAAAATACGAGAAGACATTTTAATGACAATGGTGGGGAAGAATTATGCCTAGTGTAATATCATGCATATTGACCATTTATCTCAAGAGTTTACTTTGTCTTTTTAAGCCAAGTCTTCAATACTACAACCATACACATGTAATCACACGACTAATCCCCCACAAACCATGTGTTGCAGGATGGGAGCCTTTGCACACAAGAATATGCATGAGCTTTTAGACAGTAGAATTCTTTATGTTATATAAAAAAGAACTAAGGAAGATTTCTTAAATGTAGCTTGAATTTCTTTGTCTATTTTTAACCACGCATTTTAAATACAGTTATTTACAAATCTCAGTTTAAGCTAATGCGTAATATTACCTTTTATTAACTACATAAGGCTATTTCACTTTGGCTTTCAGGATAGCACAGCAAAAAGATTTAAATCAGATTATCACCTGGTCTAAATATTTGAAAATGGGATGTGGTGCTATCTTATTATAAACATTAGCCAATGCAAATTATGTACAACAGTACCTAATTCTAACATATGTACAACAATTTAAAAACAACATGCATGTCAAGAGCAGCAAAAATAAGTTTTATTTATTCTGTGTGCTGTTCTAAACAATTTAGTATAAGTTGTGACTTTTCACCCTATAATACCTCATAGAAATATGCTTATGAATGTAAATATGACATAACAGGAATATGTTTTATACTAGATATGCCATGTAACATATCTGTGCAAAGGTTATGTTGTTCTGCATGTATTCATCCTATTTGTATGAATGTATCATTCTTGTATCTGAAACTAGAAATATGAAATATAACTCCAAGGTCCTCTTGTAATTATGCAAAGTGTGGGCAATTAATGGTGGTTTGGAATCTTGATGGCTCCCATTAACCAGGACAATTGACTGTAGATGGCTCTGTTTACTTGCAAGCCTTCCTGTGAGTCAGGCTGGGAAGAATGAAGGCTTGGGGGGTCTCACAGGACATGTGACCATGTCACCTGGTACTGGAATCCATCTTAAATCTAAGGCTTTTCCATTTAGGGTATGCCTACACTGGCACTTTACAGTGCTGCAACTTTCGCGCTCGGGGTGGGAAAAAATACCTCCCTGAGCGCTGCAAGATACAGCGCTGTAAAGCCTCAGTGTAATCCGTGCCGCAGCGCTGGGAGCGCGGCTCCCAGCGCTGCAAGCTACACCCCTAGAGGATGTGGTTTACATCCAGCGCTGGGAGAGCTCTCTCCCAGCGCTGGTGCTCCGACCACACTCACACTTCAAAGCGCTGCCGCGGCAGCGCTCCCGCAGCAGTGCTTTGAAATTTCAAGTGTAGCCATACCTTTAGAAGGAGTGGGGACCCAAAGAGACAAAGGATTCCCACTCTGTGCCAAAGCTATATAAAGTTGTGTGTCACAGGGTCCGCGCAGGTTCCTTCCCTCTCATCCCTGTGCTCTCTGCTTAGGCTGGTCAAAGGAAAGGTCCCAATGCCTCTTTCAGGTGTCTCACTATTTACTGTGCTTAGTGCAATCCCAATTCACCCAACAATCCCCATACTGACCCTTCCCTGGGTCTTCTCACATTTGAGACCACCTGCAGCCGGCAGAGAGAGAGCTGCAGTCCCTCCATCTTCTCCCCTGGCTAGCTTCACACTGAGCCTCTCTCTGGACTCATATCTTCCCCCAGTCACTAGCCCCACTGATTCCCCTGAGTCTGCCCTTGTTAGGGCCTGCACCTGAGCTCCTTGCTGAGAGTCTGAGTCCCCCAGGAAAGGGGGGGGGGGAGGGGAAGCACCTTTAGCAGGGCATCCAAGGGGTTTATACCACTGCCCTGTCACAGGGTAGAACAGAACAAAAGGGGTTGCAGTCATGAGAAATCCCCTAGCTACTGCCTGAGCTGGAACAAAGACTGTACCAGGGGAAAGGATTGGGCCCAGATTAGAAGGAGGCTAGTCTGTCAAAGAAGCTTATTGGAACATCTCTGAGTGTGAGAGTTATCTGCATTTAGTTTCCTACTGTATTAGGCTTCAACGTGCATATTTTGTTTTATTTTATTTTGTTTGGTAATTTACTGTGTTCTGTCTGTTATTACTTGGAATCACTTAAATCCTACTTTTTGCATTTAATAAAATCACTTTTTACTTATTAATTAACTTAAAGTAAGTATTAATACTGGGAAGAGAAGAAGAGAGAACAGCTGTGTATCTCTCTATCAATATTACAGAGAGCAAACAATTTATGAGTTTACCCTATATAAGCTTTATACAAGGTAAAACGGATTTACTTGGGGTTTAGACCCCATTCGGAGCTGGGTATCTGAGTGCTGGAGATAGGAGCACTTCTTAAGCTGTTTCAGTTAAGCCTGCAGCTTGTGGGGATGTGGTTCAGACTTGGATCTGTGGTTGCAGCAGACACGTGTGTCTGGCTCAAACAAGGCAAGGTAACTGAAGTCCCAGACTGGCAGGGAAAACTGTCTGAGAGGTAGTTTAGGCATATCAGGTGGTAGGCCAAAGGAGGTTTCTGTGATCCAACCTGTCACACAAGTATCCAAGTGAGAAAAAAAAAGTTTATTCAAATGCAAATGTACTTGCATATAAGCAAGAGTTAATTCTGTTATAAAATAAGGGAGCACATCATGGATGAAGTAACAGTTAACTATAGTTTACAATTAAGGCTTTCTTAAAAAGAAAGAATGAACTAAAGACAAATAGGGATGTAAATATTTAAAAAGTTAACCATTTAAATGATTAAAATTATAATCTTTAACCAGTTAATTGATTAAAGGGAGATGGGCTGGGGCTGCTCCGGCCAGCCTGCCTGGAACAGGAGGTTAACGGTGGGTTAACAGTAAAACTAATGCTCACTGTTTAGATTTTACATCCCTAATGACAAAATGGAAAAAGAGGTCAAACTAACAAAATGTATATTACAGCCATAAAGCATATTCTAGATGGAAACACTTTACAAAAAAACAGACATGCCTTCAACTGAAATAGAACAGGTCACAGCACTAATTTACAGTGCAAGTTCGTTAATACTTAAGCCCTTTCCTTAAAAGTTAACATGAAAGACATGCCTACTTACACCAATATCATCCACCAACATTTTATCCAAACCAACTGGACCAAGAGAACTCTTCACAATGTTGGCAATTGAAGCTGCAGCCATAACTGTATAAATCAAGCAAAATAAAAATATATAATTATTTTTTCCCAAATATCTATTTTAAGAGCAGTATATTTTTCTGTCAGCAGATTCTTAATTTCAAGAACCTGAAATAGAATGACTCCTTATTTAGACTCCAGTTCTGCAAACAAATTTCCCAATCTAACCAGGGAAGTGGGGAAAAAAAGAGGTGGCTGAGTAAGGGTCCATGACCTCACTTGATTGCACGATCTGGACCACAGATACTACAAAATAGCAGTTTCATGACTGGAACACGTAAGGTGTCCAAAGGATGCTGTTTTGGCTACCGAAATAATCAAAAAACTTCACAGGTCAAAGAAATAAATGAAGTACTTTTCATTGTGTTCTGCCATTTCATATAGGAAAAAGATATTGTCAATCTTCTCCTTCAGACCTTGGCAGTATTTTCTGTACCCCATAAGCATAGCCACTCAATCTGTAAATTGAAGGAGTGGTAGTCAAATGGGAAGGGTCCAGTTTAAATCTGATCTTTCTTTTAAATCTTTAAATGTACCAAACTTGCTCATTTTTTGTTTCTGGAGATCAACCCTTTACAAAAAACAAAAAAATTTAACTGCTATTTCCCAAATTTGCTCTTAATATCAGAGGCTTCCATAGACTTCACTAAAATATGTACCACTTTTCTACACCTGATATTTCTACCCACACAGCATCCATTTCAAAAGCAGCTGGTTTTTCCTCATCATGCAGGGCTCCTGTAATAACTTGTCTGAAGCACTGAGACAGATGGTACAAAGAATCTTTTGAGGACTAAAACTTAACACTGCAGATTCCAGACTCACCAACATTTCAAAAAGATAATTACAGCTATGGAGGTGAGCTAATGAGCTAGTGAAGTAGTAGGGAGCTACATCTAAGCCTGTCTTTGTCCCGCACCAGGCTTGATCTATCCCAAGTGAGCTCATGCCCAGAATCTCAAAAGTTGTGGTAGTGAAACACACCTCCTTCCAATACCTTTGAGGATCTGGGACCACAGCTTTATACGGAGCTGCATTATTTTCACACAAAACTAATCTATCTACCCCATTGTTTAATTAACACATCTTGATTTCATACTAGCACTAAGGACCACATACTGATATTGGCTTATTAATTGCCAGTGACTGGATGGAGTTAAGAAAATGTCTCAAAATTATTTTTGATCCTCAGATATATTAAAACAGAATCTATGCTCCACAGGGTGAGAAACTCAGTCTTCATGCTCTTAACTTGCATATGCAACAAGCCTTAATCTTTGAAAATTATTCATAATTTACATTCAATAACACTAATAATCTTTTGTAGGACACACACAAGATATGGTCTCATGTAGGCAAAAGCTTAAGAGTACCAATATCAAGTTTCACCCATTTGTAGCATTAACCTCCAGTGTAACTACAAGGGCCACTTTTCACAAATTCTGCCCCATGGGGAAGCAAAGCCCCGCCTGGGGGAAGGGGCTGGCTGTTCATAAGATGGTCGCTATTGTTCACCGCACGCCCGAGGTTTCAGTGACAGTAAACATTCACGGCACACAATTACAGATTTCTCGGCCATTTCCCCATAGCGAGCAGCAGTCCCGTCTGAGCTAGGCGGGATAAGTCTCACACCGCTTTGCTGAAGGCGTGCCAAAAATGGCGGCCGGGGCTGTTCACCTAACAACGGGCTCGGGTTTGCCGAGTGCCCTAAAGGGAAGCGGGCTGTGAACAGCAACGCAACAAGGGCGCCCCCGTGGGGAAAGTAACGGGCCCGCGGACAGCCACGAGCTGCTTCTCGGCAGCCACCGCCCGGGCCGAGCTCTGAGCGCGCCAAGATGCGGCCGGTGCCGCCCTGCCTCGTGCTTCGGCCGGGTCGGCCCCTTCCGCGGGATCGGGCTCAGGCGCGTAACGATCGGGTCAAAAGGACCCGCAGACACGCGAGCTTGAGAGCCGGGGCCTGGCCCCTCCCCGAGCCCGGGTTTCTCTGCTACAGGAACTCCCCCCCTCACGCCCTGCAGGGACAGCACATGGCGGCGGCCGGGGCCCCGCTCCGTGCTCGGGCAGCCGTTACCGTTCTGGCCGCGGATCGCCTCCCCGGAGCTCCGCTCCCCGAACACGGCCAGCGACCCCATCTCCATCTTCCCGCGCGCAGAGAGGCGATACGCGCTGCCCCAAAAGAATCCGCCGGTGACGCCGCAAGGCTTGCTGGGAAACTGGCCCCCAACCGCAGTGTCTGATGGGGAGAGAACACAGCACAGCAAGGAGGAAGGAACGATGGTGAAGCATGATGATGTTTTAACAGTTCTGTCCAATCCAGCAGCCCCTTGCAGTGCGGCGCAGAAGGTGCCTAGATTGAAGGTTGTGATTGGATTCTGAGATTACCAACGCGTCTGCTTCCGGAGGGCCCCCCCGAGTCACGTTGCATGTTGGGTAAGCGGGCGGGAGCAGGGCCAGCAGCGACAGTTATTTTTCTCCTTCCAGGAGGTTCCAGAAGGCGTGGGGGCGGGGCCTGGCCTAGGGATGCCCAGCACAGCCGTGGTTGCTTCACAGTGGTGGTTCCCAAACTACCAATCTCTGAATCCCCTTTTACTAAAATGTTAAGTCTCGTGAACCCCTTCTTAAAAGTGAATATTTCCAGAGCTTTTCCCCTTTACCTGAGTATAAATTATAAAAGCAGTGAGCTTGGAAATACAAAATTTGTTTTTCTGACATGCTCATTACACTCTAGTTATTATTTATCATTACAGTGTTTTTATTACGTTACGAAAATGGCAACACTCTTCCCAGATCTCACTTCCCTAGCTTGTATCGAGGCTCCTATGTTTCATCAAGGAGTATCAGACGTGAAACAGCATGAAGGTATTAAAGAAGCCAACTTGAGTTCCTCCTACACAAGCACTCAGGTCTTGAGCAGTCCAGGCAAACAATACACATTACAACAAAGCTTAAACGTGTTCTTCATATTAATTTTTTTAAAAAAAATACTAGCTGCCTATTTAATTTTAAAAACAGCAAAAAATATCCAACTCCGTCTCCATGTCTTATGAGTCTTGAAGTTTAAATCTACTCAGTGTGATAGAGATGCTTGCTTTGATCCACTTAGCTCTTGGAAGTCCAGGAGCTCTGGGCTGCTGGCCCTGTTCTGCCCAGGGTCCCTAGGGACAGCTCTCACTGCCTGTGACATTATTGATATAATCTGGGACCATATAGAACATAGTTGCAACCAAGGTCCTGTAGTGGCACCAAATCTTATGTAAAAGGGGTCATATAAGGTGTCTAAGAGCAGGTTACGGGTTGCTGATTATGATTATATGTATGTATCATTTTGTAGTTGAAGTTATGAGTGTTGGCTCTATACTGTCTGTATTTCAAATTTGTGCTGTGCTTCTGGGAGACATCCCAGACAAGTTGGTATTAGCTCTACCTAACCTGCTTGATGGCCCATTAAGCACCATCAGCTACACAATTGACCCATGGAGAGGAGGCAGATAGCCTTATAACTCAGCAAAGTATGCAGGGACTTGCCCATGTGACTCCAGACTCCATTTTGCTGTAATTTTCCACAGTAAGAACAAAGAGGTTCTTACACCTGGAAAAGCCTATATAAGGCTGATGCCTCATCTCCATCTTGTCTTCAATCGTGCTTCTTACCTCTGGAGGAACTTTGCAACAAACTGAAGCTCTGAACAAAGGACTGCTGACCCATCCCAATGGGGGATGTACTCCAGAAACTTGATTTAAACCTGCAGTTTACTTCATCACTGTCAAAGCCTGAACTAAGAACTTTGCCATTACTGTATGTAATTGATTCAATTTAACCAATTCTAGCTCTCATCTATATCTTTTCCTTTATGAATAACCTTTAGATTTTAGATTCTAAAGGATTGGCAACAGTGTGATTTGTGGATAAGATCTGATGTGTAAATTGACCTGGGTCTGGGGCTTGATTCTTTGGGATTAAGCAAGCCTTTTTCTTTTATTGGGTGTTGGTTTTCATAACCATTACCCTAGGACGAGTGGCACTGGTGGTGGATACTGGGAGACTGGAGTGTCTAAGGGAATTGCTTGTGTGACTTGTGGTTAGCCAGTGGGGTGAAACCAAAGTCCTCTTGTCTGGCTGGTTTGGTTTGCCTCAGAGGTGGAAACCCAGCCTTGGCTGTAACTGTCCTGTTTAAGCAATTGGTCCTGAATTGGCACTCTCAGTGCCTCCAGAACCGCCCCATCACTCTGCCATTAGGGATTTTTTTCCACGAGAACCCCCAATAACATTTTGTGAACCCCCAGGGTTCACAAACACCAGTTTGGGAACCACTGCTTCACAGGAACAAAGCCACTGCCGAGACAGCCCCTCCTTGTGTTAGGCCTAACTGGAAATGTATCACAAAGCCAGTTATGCAACCTGAACAAAGTCAGGCTACAGAGGCTTCTGGGTAATCATAAGTGAAAAACGTCCGGAGCTGCCTGTCTCTCACAGAGTCAGGCAACCATAAGATAAAGAAAGGAACGGCATTCCTGGCATGGTACCAGAGTGTACTGTGTTAGGAACAATGGCAAAACTCCTGTTCAGTCTCTGTTTCTTTCTGACTCCCTCATTATTACTCACATAAATCGTATCATTCTTGTTTGTAGTAATTGTTAGGCAGTATTATTCATATTAATCATATAGTTTTAACAAAAATATATACATAATAAAGGTTTTGGGTTTTAGTAATTAGTAAAAGGGGGTTGGACTGCTAAATGAATAATTTGTGACGCGAGGGAACTGTCTATAAAATCATATGCTAGTTGTAAAGAAGCAAGCTGGTTCTCTCTGGAGACGAGCTGCTCTCTATTGATGCGTGCACTTGTCAATAAAGAGCATTTGATCGGACCTTGCTGGTGTTGCCTGTCACTCTCGCGGTCAGACAACGAACTGTGTGCCAGTATTGGGGCACCGGGGTCCCCAACACTTGCATGGTGCAAGCGAGCTTCAGTGCCTGTCTCTGGACAGGGCCCAGCGCGCCTCCGCCCCCGTGCCACACACGCCAAGGGGCCGACTCAGCAGGGCACAGTCCCTGCGGACTCAGTGCTGAGTGGTTCGGACGTTCTCAGTCCCACATGTTCATGTCATTGGGCTTCGCCTAACAGTGAGGAAACAAGCTGCAGACTAGCTTCGTGCCCACCGGCAGTGGGTCCCAGACCGTGGAAGCCCTAGATCTGCCAGGGCCATGCCACCCCAGGCCCACGTTGTCCCTCCAGTCCCCGCCCCTTCTCCAGTGCCGGGATTGTTGGAAACTGCAAATGTCCTCCCTGGACTTGGGAGGTTTTAACTGTAGGAAGCCAAGGTGTTGCCTTAGTAGCCAGAAACCTAGCCGATGTCTTCTTGCATTTTAGCAACAAGGCACAGGGCTAATTCCCTAGTGCTTGGTGTAAACTTGGAATTGAGCAGAACGGAGCCATTATCATCTGCAAAAATAATCCAATACAGTTTTTCAGTAGTCTGCAGCCCCACGAGACTGCATTTTAGCTTGATAACTAATTGCAAAATTAACCAAATGTACAGCACTACCCAACACTTCAGTCCACCTAAGAATAACAAAGAAAAACAAGCTCCTTTAATTTTTCTTTTGTTATTAATATTAAAAATATATATATTAAATAAAGAGCCAGAAGTCATCTCTATTTAATCTAGCCCCCATTTGAAATTCCCGAAAATGCTGGTGGAGTCACTTTGCCTTCCTTCTCTAATTCTGGCCTTAGTGAGGTCACAGACAGATCTGAGAAGGCATAATGTGCTTGGGTAAATTCTAGTTTGAACCAAGCTGTCCTGAAATGTCTGATTGTAAACTTCAAACCAGCTTTTGATTCTATCAAAGGCCACATAGAATTTCTCATTGAGTACTTCATATTTAAAAATTAGGCAATCAAGAATAATGTTCTGTATGATGGAGCAACACTCCCATTTCTGTTCATCTTATTCTATAGTAAGATTTTCTTGATCTGCACAATCTCTGTCTGCCCCAGCTATCTCTTGTATACATTTTAGATATTTCATCTGCTAAGTATCAGAGGGGTAGGTGTGTTAGTCTGGATCTGTAAAGGATAAATGGACACAAATCAGATATTAGGAATGGCAATATACAAAAACCTGTAGGAGAACACTTCAACCTCCCTGGAGACACAATAGCAGATTTAAAGGTAGCCATTCTGCAGCAAAAAAACTTCAGGACCAGACTTCAAAGAGAAACTGCTGAGCTACAGTTTATCTGCAAATTTGACACCATCAGCTCAGGATTAAACAAAAACTGTGAATGGCTAGCCAACTACAAAAGCAGTTTCTCCTCCCTTGGTTTTCACACCTCAACTGCTAGAAGAAGGCCTCATCCTCCCTATTGAACTAACCTTATTATCTCTAGCCCTGCCCCTGGAAATTTCCACTACATGCATCCGACCAAGTGGGTATTCACCCACGAAAGCTCATGTTCCAATATGTCTGTTAGTCTGTAAGGTACCACAGGACTCTTTGCTGCTTTTTCATCTGCTAAGATAATTTCTATCTCCATTTTTAAAGATAAGATAATAAGACTTAAATGCTAGCCTGAAAGGCTAATGCTTGTAGAGTGTACAGCTGTAAACAGATTTCATGAAAAACCAAGAAATAAAGAACTAGTGACAAGTATATACAAATCTGATTTAAATTTTTTTAAATGTAAATTGTAAAAAAAAATATATAAATTAAAAGTAACTTAAAAATTGTATCTAACCTGACCAGCCTTTCAGCAAATTCACTCAATATGAGCTACCTCCTAACTAGTAAGGAAGGAGAAATAAAAGACATGCTTTTGATGACATCCCATCCTGTGCATTGATGGGTCCCTATTGGAGAAATGGCAGGAATTCAGGAAATTTCACTTCCTCCCCTTTTCCTAGAGTTGTGATCACCAATTGGTCAATGGCTATCAACTGGTTGATCCTAGAAGATCTCCCAGTTGATCGCGATCTCAGGTGGAGAAGTGGGGCTGCTGCTAAGGCAGGCTCCCTGCCTGCCCTGGGGGGCGGGGGAGAGTCTTCCTCCATGTGCTGCTCCTGCCTGCAAACACTGCCCCTATAGCTCCAGTTGGTCAGGAAGGGGAACTGTGGCCAATGGGAGCTGCAGGAGCAGAGGTTGCAGAGAAGGGCAGCACACGGAGCCACATGCCCCCCACAGGGGTGTGTTGGCCCCTTCCAGGACCAGTGTGGGGCCTGGTAGGCGGGGAGCCTCTGTTAGCAGCAGCTATGCTGCACCACAGACCACTGGAGGTAAGTGCTGCCTGGCAGGAGGCTGCACCCTAACCCCCAGACCTGAGCCCCCTCCCAGAGCCGGTACCACAAACCCCCTCCTGCACCGCAAGCCCCAGCCATGAGCCAGTACCCCAAACCTCTCACACCCCAACCCTGAGCCCCCTCCCAGAGCTAGCACCCCAACCCTGAGTCCCCTCCTGGAGCCAGCACACCGTTCCTCCTCCTACACCCCAACACCCTGCCCCAGGCTCAGCCCAGAGCCCCTTCCCACACTGCAAATCCCTAGGCCCCAGCCCAGAGCTAGGGTGACCAGATGTCCCAATTTTATAGGGACAGTCATGATTTTGGGGTCTTTTTCTTATACAGGCTCTTATTACCCCCCCGACCCCCATCTTGATTTTTCACATTTCCTATCTGATCACCCTACCCAGACCCCACCCCCTACCTCACCTAGCTCGGTGAAAGTGAGTTGAGGGTGTTGTGGGCAGATAGACTGCTTAGGCGAACAACAGTGGTAGTCCGTGCCCGGAGTGCTTCAGCTCCAATAAACACACCGAGTGGGAGAAATCAGCAAGGTTTATTTGAGATCTCAAAGTGGTGCTGGGAGACTTGACCTGCCTCAAATCCAGCACGAGTTAATACAAGCAGGTTACCTTTTTTTATACTTTACCTCTAGCTAAGCCGTCCCTTTTCCCCCCTCCCCCTTCTCCCCCTATAGCAGTTACATTAATCAGTGTCATTAAACTGTTAAACTCAAATCTGGCGACTACATGTCTAGTTCATTAGGCCTACTTCTTTGAACTACTATCTTGTCCTGTCCAGAGGTGTTTTATTTCACTCCCTTGTGGCAGAAGTATGCAGGCCTCATTATTTCTGCTCCATACAAGCTTGAGCGGCCTTGCAACTGAAAAGGCTGCGGACACCTGGCCTTTTGTTTTATGGGCCTGCTAGGTCAATTAGAGTTTAACATGGACGGACTTTTGCTCATGAGAGGCCTAAGGGAAAACTCCATATTCTTATAGCCTTTACCTTTTAAAATTACTTAGAGTAATGCTTAGTGACACTTAGTGGTCTCAACAATTCCCTCCTTTGAGAATACTCAACAACCTTTTGGCTGAGTTTTCTCATACTCTGCGGACAAGAATTGATTAAATGCTATGGAGCTAGGGCTTTCAATAACAGGGTACATTGGGAGTTTTGGGGAGCGGGGGTTACAAAGCTTATGAAGAAGCATCTTAATACAGGCTATTAGGATCAGGGTGACTATACACAGTATTACCCCGGTGAGGAGGAGACGCACAAGGCCCCCTCCTATTCCTCCCAAGTTGGGCAACCAACTCTAGAGGAAGTCAAAAGTGACAGGTTCCCTTTCCTGGGCCTTCCACTCCTTTAAAGCTTGTTCGGCCGACAGGATGTGTTTGTTAATGTCCTCTGCATTTTCTGGAACATAAGTACAGCATTCACTTCCAATAAGGGCACATACTCCGCCCTGTGAAGCCAGAACATAATCTAGGGCCTGGCGGTTTTGCAGGGATAGTAACCGGAGCTGATAAAGCTCAGAGCTGATGCCTTTTTCTATAGCCAGGGTTTCATTGGCAAACTTGGTGAGGAACACAGAAAGCCTTCGATAAAGTTGGGCCAGTCGTCCCACCCCATATGATGGAAGGAGGATCATACCAAGCCTGTCTCCCTCGCTAACGGGCTCTGGGGTGGCATATAGAGACCTGCGCTGCCTGGGGCGGCCATACGGGGCTTAGGCCAGGACCCACAGCGGAGGGGCAAGGAATCCCTGGTAACAGCTTCCATACCACCCATGAGGGAGCCACTTATAGGGATTCTGGCCACATATGTAATAGAGCAGGCCATTGCCCAATAAGCCATTATCTCCCCGAGCCATCTGTGCAGCCTTTGCAGAGGTCCAATATATAAACCCCTCCCCAGAATCCTGTCCAGAGCTGTTATAAACCGGAATGGACACGTTAGTGGTTGGGGTTAAATAATATTGACAGGTGCTGTTACCTGCAAACCATGTGTGGTTGGCCGTCCTATTTTGAGCACAGCAGAGGAGGCCAGGGGGAACGGCACGAAGGCTAATGGGCTGAGGGGTAACCTCGCCATTCCAGATGGGCTCCCAAGGATAATTAGTGAGGCTAAACTGGGCTTCCTTGGAACAGTTTGCGGCTCGAGTAGGCCATCCAGGGGCGATTTTTGGGATAGGTGGGGGATATTGAGAGCCATTAATGCTCAGCCATACCTGGCAAATATCCGACCAATTTTGGGGAACCGCTCTCCATGGCAATCCTGCCGCGTGGTGCGGGATTTGGGAGCATATCCAGCAGTTAGAAAAGTTAAACTCCTGGGCAAAGGAAATCTTTAAGGCCTCATAGGTGTTTGTTTCCAGGTTAGTGGGACTTCTTCCCCACCCCGCATGGGCTGCGAAGGAGGCGGGGACCAACAAAAGAAGTGCCCCTATGGTAAAAAGTAACATCTTGGTAGACCTTGGACTTGGACCTATATCAAGCAGGTGACCTTAGCGTCTAACAACTACAATTCCCCAAATATCCACAATATAACAATTACCAATAGCAGGCAAATCAAGAACAGGAGGGACCAGGCCAACAAGTTAGGCTGGCCCTCTGAAAACAAACGTAACCAGATTTCAGAGTTTTCCCGGGGAAGGGAATTGGGGCGCCCAAAGGGGAAACACTGCATTTACTATTCCGCACTGTCAGGGTGGAAATAATAGCGGGGCTGCCCATGAACCTGTACCCAGGTGGGACCCACAGGGGCTAAGCAGGGCGATAAGAACCCGCGAACCCTTAGGCTGCGGCCCCTGTGTGCTGTGTGTACCACTATGTGCACCACCCACCGCTGGTGAAGAGAGCAATAGTGTGGTTGACAAACAGGAGGGATGTGAGACCACACTAAAGGGCTTCCACCCATATTAGGGCCTAAGGAACTGGTGAGGGTGAGGCTTGACCCTTATGTCTTTTAAACAGCAGTTTAAGTCCCAGATCGTCGCTGGGAGTCTCTGGTGCTGGCTGGATGGTCCACTGCTCAGGAGCAGGCACTCTTTTCAGTCTGGAGTGGTGGATCCAGTTCTTGTGTCCCTCAACCCTGGCCGCCGTGTGGGAGGTCAGCAGGACGGTGTGGGGCCCCTTCCACTTCTCTTGGAGAGGCTCGTCCTTCCAGGTGCGAACGAGGACGGAGTCACCTGGCTGCAGGGAGTGGATAGGCTCGTCCAGCGGGAGAGGCTGCGAGTCTTTAGTGTACCTGTGAAGAGAACAGAGAACAGCAGACAGAGAGCACATGTACTGGGACAAGAAACCACATCCCACTTCCCACTCTCCTAACAGAACCGGTGTACCATTCATAGGCCATGCCCTTCCAAACATAATCTCGAAGGGACTAAGTCCTAATCTACCCTTAGGAAGAGCACGGACACGGAGTAAAACAAGGGGCAAAGCATCAGGCCACCGAAGAGATGCCTCCTGGCAGACCTTTGAGAGATGTCGCTTGAGTGTCTGCTTGGTGCGTTCCACCACTCCACTGGCCTGCGGTCGCCATGGAGTGTGGAGCTTCCAGGTGATCTGTAAGACGTCTGAGATATTCTGAATGATCTTCGATGTGAAGTGTGGTCCATTGTCAGATTCCATCCACTGGGGAAGTCCGAATCGGGGAATGATTTCCTTGACAAACTTCAAAGCCACTGTCCTGGCAGTATTGTTTCTGCATGGGAAGGCTTCGGGCCATCCGCTGAATCGGTCCACTAAGACGAGAAGGTATCTGTACCCTTGAGTCCGAGGGAACTCAGTAAAATCTATTTGCCAAACCATTCCTGGACCTGGGGTGGGTTCCAGGGTAGCAGGTGGCACTGAAAGTCCTGGTCTGGGGTTGTTCTTTTGGCAGATTAAGCATTCGGCCTGTATCTGGGAGACCAGAAGCCTGAGTCCAGAGGTCAGGAAATACTTATTCACGAGCTGGGTTAGAGACACTCTGCCAGCATGAGTGGTTTGATGTAGTCTTTGCAGCACTAGTCGCATTAGGCTCTTTGGTAGGAGGATCTTTCCTTCTGTGGAGTGAAGCCATCCCTCCTTTTCCTGGAGCCCAAGTGTGTTGGCCAGGTTCCTTTCCTCATGTGAGTATTGAGGGGCTGGGAGTTCCCCTACTGATGGGATGAGGGCATGCATCTGGGCATCCTCAGTTTCCAGTGGTTCCAGGGTAGCAGCTCGCTTGGTTTCCCTATCCACTCTGGCATTGCCTTTGTTGACATCATGGTCTTCTTTTTGATGAGCCTTGCAGTGTATCACTGCTACCGCCGAGGAGAGCTGCACTGCTTCTAGAAGCCGGAGAATCTGCGTCCCATGCTTCACCGGAGATCCTTGGGCTGTCAGCATTCCCCTCTGCTTCCACAGACCTGCATGAGCGTGCAGCACTCCAAAAGCATATCTGGAATCAGTAAAGATGTTAACTCTTTTTCCTTTTGACAGTTCAAGCGCGTGGGTTAAGGCTACTAACTCAGCCAGCTGGGCTGATGTCCCGACAGGAAAACTCTCTGCTTCCACCGTCTCATGGAGAGTTACAACAGCATAGCCTGCCCTCTTTGTCCGTTTGTAACAGCGCTACTGCCATCGGTATACCACTCATAATCTGCATTTGGGAGTGGCTGATCTTTTAAGTCTGGGCGGCTGGAGTATTGGGCATCTATGACATCTAAACAGTCATGTTCCTGCTCCTCTGTTTCTGGCAACAGGGTGGCTGGGTTAAGGGAGGGGCAAGCCTGCAGAGTGACTTCAGGATTTTCCAGAAGCTTAGCCTGATACCGAGCCACTCGAGCCTGTGTGAGCCAGAGACCACCCTTAGCATCCAGCAGGGATTGCACCATGTGCGGCGTGTACACTTTCACAGTCCCTCCCAAAGTTAGCTTTTCAGCTTCCTCAGGTACTAGAGCAGTTGCAGCTACCGCCTGTAAACATGCCGGCCACCCCTTGGCAACCTGATCCAGTTGTTTGAAAAAGTAAGCCACAGGACATTTCCAGGTGCCTAGCAACTGAGTAAGCACTCCCAGAGCCACCCCTTTCCTCTCATGCACATACAGCTGAAACGGTTTGGAGAGATCTGGCAGACCCAGGGCTGGGGCCTCCATCAGTTTCCTCTTTAGAATTTTCAATTCCCTGTCAGCTTCTGGGGACCAGTTAAAGGGGTCGTGATCTGCTCCCTTAACACACTTACAGTGGTTTCGCCCACAGTCCGAATTCAGGGATCCATATTCTGCAGAAGCCTGCCATTCCCAGAAACGCCCTGAGCCGTTTACGATTGTGTGGGACAGGCACTTGACAGATAGCTTCCTTTTTTTCGTGTGAAAGCTGACGCTCTCCCTGCCTTAGGTGAAATCCTAAGTACTGCACTTCTGTGAGAGCAATTTGAGCTTTACTTTTTGCAACCCGATATCCCCGGAGTCCAACAAAGTTCAAAAGGCTCACAGTTGCTTTAAGGCACGGGGTGAGACCCACAGCAGCAATTAACAGGTCATCCACATATTGCAAGAGGAGAACTTGGTCCTCATTGTTCCACTCCTCCAAATCTTTAGCCAGGGCCTGACCGAAAAGGGTGGGGGAGTTTTTAAACCCCTGGGCTAGCACTGTCCAGCAAAGCTGCTTTTTAACCCTTTTTCTGTCCTCCCATTCGAAGGAGAAAGTCTCCTGAGATGCAGTATCAACTGGAATTGTGAAGAAAGTGACCTTTAAATCAAGAACTGAAAAATGGGTGGACTGTCCCCCCACAGAAGCCAACAATGTATAGGGGTTCGGGACCAGAGGGTGCAGAGTTTTAACTCGTTCATTTACTGCCCTCAGGTCTTGCACTAACCGGTACGTGCCATCAGGCTTCTGCACAGGCAGGATGGGGGTGTTCCAGGCTGACTGACATTCTCGGAGCACACCACACTGTAGAAATCGGTCTATTGTTCCCTGCAGACCCTCTCTGGCTTCCCTCTTGATTGGATACTGCTTGATTCGCACCGGACCCTTTCCTGGCAGGAGCTGAACCTCAATGGGGGTTTGATGGGTGGCCTTTCCCGGGACCCCTGATACCCAAACGAGGGGGTACACCCGGTCCTCCCACTGGCTCCACTCTGGGGCTTGCATAGCTGATGGCTTAACTGCAAGAGCCATTACCCAGGCATTCTCGGGAGGTAAGGTGAGGGTGATTTCATCTTGGGTAAAATGCAGGGTGGCTCCTAAGTGACAAAGCAGATCCCGTCCTAGCAGGGGTGTTGGGCAATCAGGGAGGTAGACCAGCTTGTGAGATATAGTTCTGTTTCCCAAGGCGCATTCCGCTGGGGCATACACTGGACACTTAGCTCCTTTTCCTGTAGCACCCATTACTGTGAGAGAATCTGCCACTGGCAGCTGAAGGGGTTGGTTTACAGCAGTTCGTGCTGCTCCAGAGTCTATTAGAAAGTCTATTTCTGAGTTTCCCACCCGCATTTTTACTCGGGGTTCCGGGGGCAGGATGGTCCGTCTCCCCTGACACCCCTAGTCTTGATTTTCTGCTGCCATCATAGGGGTACCTTCCCTTTCGGGGCACTCATTTTTCCAGTGTCCCTCCTTTCGGCATATAGCACACTGGTTGCGACCCAGACGCCGTTCCTGCGAACCAGGGCGTCCACGCCCACGGCCTCTCATTCCCTTGCCCCTGCCACCTTCCTGAAACCTTTTCTTGCCACCAGCCTGTACTGCTGCAACCATCATTTTTACTTGTCTCTTTTCCTTTTCTGCCTCTCTAAGGCTGTAAGTCTTATTTGCAGTTTCCAGAATTTGTGCCATGGTCATGCCCATTAAGTCCTCCTTTTTCTGTAACTTCCTTTTAATATCAGGGGCTGCACGGCTAGTAAAAATGCCCTTAATAATTGCCTCAGTTGCCTGATCATCGGGGTTTGCATTAGTATGTTGCCTGATTGTATCCCGAATACGCTGCAAAAAGGCAACCGGACTTTCCTTTGGTTCTTGCACAATTTCATAGGGCTTAGCCCAGTTATTGTGTCTAACCACTGAGTGCCGGAGACCATGTAAAAGCAATTCCTTATAGGAAGAGAGGAGGGTGAACTGCGGGGGGTCATTAGGGTCCCACCTAGGATCAGCCCGTGGGACCGCCGCATCAGGAAGGGGGGCAGCTGGGTCCCGCTCATGTCTCCGCTGTGCTTCCTCCCTTGCCTTAGATATAACCTGATTTCGCTCCACCTCAGACAACAGGGTTCTTAGAAGGATTTCACAGTCATTCCAGTCAGGCTTGTGACTAGCCAGGCACCCCTCAAAAACTGAGATAAACCGGTTTGGGTTTGTTGAAAATTCCCCAGCCTGTGTTTTAAAGGCTGCCAGTTCCACAGGGTTAAAAGGGACATGGTTATAAACTTGCAGGATAGTAGCCTGGTCATTATCTTCATCTGCCATGCATGCTTTCCTGGTACTTGTGACCAACTGATAGAATCCTACCGGGGGGTCACTCTCTGGGGCTCTAGGCACCTTCTCATTATACGGTGGGGGTGTAACAGCCGAAGGGGACACCGGATCTGTCATTACAATCGGAGGGGAGTTCTGCGGAATACCAGTAACAGCTTCTGGACCTGCCGGAGTCAGATTACACTTTTGCAAAAGATCTGATCTCTCTCTTAACAACCTAAACATCTGTGCATACATAAGTTCATTCCATTTACCCGTACGCTGACAAAACAGAGATAACTGAAGGATCGTGCTGTAATTAAGTGATCCTTCCGGAGGCCATTTCTCCTGACCTTCCAGTAGATAAAGAGGCCAGTCTACTGTACAGAATCTTTTTAGTTTGCTTTTAATTAGTGGATCTGATCCAAACACTTCCCAATTGGCTAGAATGCATTCTAACGGTGTACACCGTGCCCTGCCTGTACTCTGTCCCTGCCCCATATCCTAGGGTGACACTGGGCGTCCCCAGATACCAACAAGCAAAAAAATCCAGACAACTGGATTGTTCCTACCTTATCAGAGGGACCGGTTCTGCACCGTCGCCTGCCCTTATCCAAGGGTCCGGTTCTGCACCGTCGCCCACAGCTGTTTCTCCACTTTCAGAGCGTGTTGCACCGTTGTGCCCTCTGGGGTCGACCAAACCGCGTCTTCGTCGAGGCCCCCGATGAAGTCACCGGTGCGCGCTGGGCATCGGTCGTCGCTGCGATACGTCGGCCGCCGAGAGGGGTCCGGGCAAGGCAGATTTTAGCCTCAAGCCCACCCAGGGATGCCAAAACTGTTGTGGGCAGATAGACTGCTGAGGCGAACAACAGTGGTAGTCCGTGCCCGGAGTGCTTCAGCGCCAATAAACACACCGAGTGGGAGAAATCAGCAAGGTTTATTTGAGATCTCAAAGTGGTGCTGGGAGACTTGACCTGCCTCAAATCCAGCACGAGTTAATACAAGCAGGTTACCTTTTTTATACTTTACCTCTAGCTAAGCCGTCCCTTTTCCCCCTCTCCCCTTTTCCCCCTATAGCAGTTACATTAATCAGAGTCATTAAACTGTTAGTTTATTTCTGGCCCGGGGGGGGATAAGGGTGTGAGCCACAGCAATCCGAGGCAGGCGCTTGTCCTTTACCATCCGCCTCCCTTGAGAGACTACAAAGGCTAAAACCGTTCCCGGATCCCAGGACGGGAACGCCGCTGAGCACGGGGGTTATAGGTGGCACAGCGAGCTCGGAAGAACCCGCCCCGCCGCCGCCGCCGCCGTGCACATAACGAGCCCGCGTCTCGCCGGGGCCGCCTGACCCCGCTTAGCTCCGCCCCCCGCTGTGGACGGGTGGTTGCCATGGCGGCGGCTGGCACTGTGAGGCGGAAGTTAGTTGTCTGCTTCCGGAGCAGCCGAGCCAGTCGGTTCAGCAAAGATGGCGGCTCCCAGGCGGCCGTGAGCGGGGCGGGGGGACGTTTCACCGCGACTTCTGCCCGGCCACGATGGCGCTGAGGAGCCGGGGGCTGCTGCTGGGTGCCGCGGCCGGGAAACGCCAGGGAGCCGGAAAAGGTGATTTCCCGCCGCTCCTCGCGATTGCCCTCACCCGCCCCGGCACCCCCGCGATGCAACGCCCGCGCGGGGCTGGCCGGGCCTCGGGTGCCAGCGCGCCAGGGCCATGGGCGAGCAACGAAATAAAGTGTTGCCGACACTCAACGCGCTAGTCCCGGTAACCCGCTCTGGGCTGCCAGGCGGACGGGAGGTTTCCCGGGGCGACCTCTGGAGGGTGGGCGCGAGGCGTTTGTTCTAGGGACTGAGCTTCTTGCTCTGGTCGTGCCCCATGCTTAGTGAGCCCACCCGGGTTCAGGCCGGTCAGCTCTGGCCTGGGACGGCGCGTTGTCAGGGAGCCTTTCACGAAAAGACGGGTGCTTTAGGAAGGTCTGTTGGTGGCAAGCTTTCCTCTGGGTTAGGGCGAACCTAGTGCTCCAGGAAAGTATTGGGAATACTCTGTTCCGGTAGGTGCTGCCTTTGGTACCTCGGTATTATAGGAATATAAGAATCATCATACACAGACTTAACTGTTAATCTAGTTATTTGTTGTGTTTTTGATGCCCCCCTGAACTAAATGCTTCAGAAGAAGGAGCAAGACACCCTGTAATGGGTCATAATAGTATAATTTGCCTACATAGGGAAGCTTTTCCTAGATTCTTACTGTGGTATCTGAATGCCAAAGTGTTTCCCATATGTGGTTACTGAAGATCCCAGTGGCACATTTTGATAAGAAGGAATGTTAACACTGGTAGCATTGGCATACCTAAATGCTGCTTGTATCCCTCTTCTGAATACTCCAACTTTTGGTTTCTGCCCAACATTGTTACACAGCTGTGCACTGTTAAACAGTTACTTCACGCCAGAGCAGCTTGAATATGAATGGATAATGAAGTGATCTATGTATGCAAACCTTACTGGACCCTTCAAAATGGAGGGCACTATTCATTATAAACAATGATCAGTTTCTATTAGAAGTTTTTCTGCATCATGAAATTATCAATTTTTGACATTCGCAATCTGCACATACAGCTGTCCAGCTAGAAATCAATATTGCAAATCAGATTTCAACTACGTTGGCAAAGGTGTCTAGGACGTCTTTATTCAGTTAGTCAGGCAGTTGTCTGGGTAATTACTTAGTTTTGTTAAGAATAATTTTTTAATTGTTAGATAATCTTTCTGTCATTTATGCATTTGGGTTATAGGCATGAAAAAACTGTCAACTCACTTTTGCAGACCGTAAGTGGAAATGTAGTATGCCTTCTGCATTCAACTTATGACTCAGCCCACATATTGTGGAAAACTGTTCAGTTCCGCTAAGATTTTCACTCAAAATCTTCAGCTCACGAATTCTACATTTCAGTCTTTGTAGACTCAATCTATGTATTCTGTGTATATTCTAGTTCTTTCTTCTTTTCCTGATTTTTCCCCCAAGGGCTTCGTTTCATATCTGCTGTAGCCAGCTTCAGAACCGCTGAGGGTGAAGTGGACACGAAGGAAAATGAGGTTGTTGCCCCAGATTTCATCAACCGAAATCCTCGTAACTTGGAGCAGCTGGCACTAGCAAGGAAGGAACGGGGCTGGGAAACAACGTGGCCCAAGAGAGAGTATTGGCATAGGTGAGTCAGAAATCTGTTAACAATAGTGCAGGCTTAACAAAATACATCTAGATTGTAACCTTAAAGTCATAACTCCCACACTACAATATTTTTACTTAGATTCAGCTGAAGATTTCACTCCATTCAGAAGATGATACACTTTAAAGTGCTGAGCACTTCCCATCTGAAAATTGGGGCCCTTAAAGATGTTCGGGTTGGGCAAGCAAAATCACTAATCACTCCTGAGACTACAGGCCACAGTGTTTTAGTGTAGCAATAAATAGAAATAGTAGCAAGTTAGAATTCTCTGCTGTTGATTCCAAACGAAATAAAAAAGTTGTAAACGAGCTTTTAATTCCAGAGAAATATCTTGTTTTCTGAATAGCCCTTATAAAAGTCTGAATACATCAGTGAACAAAAAATACTTACAAATAAGAATAAATCAGTGAAAATAAAAAAAAACTTGCAAACTTTTGAACAAGCAATAACGTTTGCAGTCTTAAAACGTGTTTCAGAAGTTTTACTTAGAGTTCTAGTTACCTCTTCAGAGTGTCTTTTGCTTCTGGGCTCTGGTATGCCAAAAAAAAAAAAAGGTTCAGAATCGTGGCACCTGATATTTCCCCTAATAGTGTCCCGTAAAAGACAATATTTAGATAACAATTACTTTTAAAAATCCATGAGTCAATGTTAACGTTGTTGTAGTGCTTTTCTTTCTACTCGATAAGTGAAAAACACAAAATTTATGATGTCCTTGACTATTTTCCTTGTTTTAAAATTTAGAAATGATGCCATAGTCACATATATTGTAACTTATCAACTTTTAGCTTTTTTTCTAAAAGTTTTGTTTTCAGAGTTGTAAACAAATAATTGTAGAAATGTAAGGCTGGCCTCAAGAGGTCATCAAGTCCAGTCCCCTGTACAGAGGCAGCACCAAGTAAACCTAAATTATCCCTGGCAGGTGTTTGTCTAACCTGTTCTTAAAAGCTGCCAATGATGGGGATTTCACAAACTCTCTTGGAAGCCTATTCTGGAGTTTAGCTATCCTTATAGTTAAAAAGCTTTTTCTCCTATCTAACCTACATCTCCCTTGCTGCAGAATACTGAAGCTGTCTTTCTTTCAGTGTGACACAGTCTAAAATAACAAATAATTAAATGGAGTTCTTGAGCAGTGATTTGTTGTTCTGTGATTAGCTTTCATGTTCCTTGGTACTTATTTTTCCCCTCATCCAGACTACGACTTGAGCGGACACAGCACTATGTGGAGGCCTTTGTTGAGCATTGCAGTGGGAATGTCGTTGTCTCAGCCTCCACCCGTGAGTGGGCCATAAAGAGACATCTGTACAGTCCCAAGGGAGTGGCGGCATGTGAAAATATTGGGCGTGTGGTGGCACAACGCTGTCTGGAAGCAGGAATCAACTTTGTAACCTTTAAAGCTGTTATCCCGTGGGAATATCACTGTGACTCGGTAAGCATCCGTCTCCTTGCACTTGATTTCTTTACACAAATTTTACTGCTCTTGAACACTAAAGTGATCCTCAGGTGGCTCAAGCAATGTACCTTAAACAAGAAAGAACTACACAGTCCCCTCTTCTTTCAGCTCAGAGCCATGTGGACATCCTACCAGAGCATCTTATCTCTGACAAGCAACACCTTCTTCTGTTGTTGAAGTTCAGGGGGCCTCTATGGCTTTGCATCTCAACACTAATTTGTAGGACCCCTGTTATTCCAGTACTGGCAGATTTAATTGGTTGGGGGATGATAGGAGGGATGAAGACTACTTTAAACCTTCATATTTTACAGCTGTTTCCCTTCTTTAAAACCAGATCCAACGATTTCAAAAGGCTGTGACAGATGGTGGTGTTGTCGTGGGTGAGCCTCGAAGAATCTATCAATAAGATGAAGCTGGTGGGCGAAATTTCTTATAAAGGACTGTCCTGCTCTTATACAGGAGTGGGCAAAGTAGTAATTCAGGCCCAGAGCTGGGACAGTGTGGAGCATAGCATCTTATTATAATAAATAAGTGATGCTGATTTTTTTTTCTTTTTGTTGACTTCAACTCTAACTTGTTCAAAGATTTTAAGGCCAGAAAAAATCATTATGATCTAATGAGGCCACAATTTCACTCAGTAACTATTCCTTCAAGCCCATATCTTGTGGTTGAGCTAGATCAAGTCTAGATTTGTAGACATCCAGTTTTGATGTAAACTTCAGGTAATGGAGAATTTACCACACCCTTTGGTATATTTTTCAATGGTTAATTACACTCACTTTGTTTAAATAAAATTTAAAAAAAAACTTGCACTTTATTTCTAATCTGAAGTTATGTAACTTCCAGCTATTGTATGCCTTTAATCTATCTGACAAAGACCACTACTATTTGGAATCTTCTCACCATGCAGGTATCTATAAGAACTGACTTGACATATAAGCAAAATATATTGCACTTCCCCAAACCAGTCTTGTAGCCCTTTTTAATCCTTTCCACTTCAACATTGTTTCTGATGTGTGGACACTGGAAGCAGAAAACATGTAATGACTTTCCCAGTGCTATATACAGAAGTAATTTCCCTATTTTACAGTACTTTGCTTATGCATCCAAGAATCACATTAGTCCTGTTAGCCACAGCATCCCACTGGGATCTCATGTTCACTTGGTTATCTGTCATGATTCCTGAATCTTTTCTAGAGTCAGTGGATTATAGTCAACCACGCTGCAGGTGTGACCTGCATTTTTCTTTTTCCTAGATATGACCTTGCATTTGGCTTCATTAAAACGCATGTTCAAATGAGCCCAGTTTGTCAAGTGGTCCAAAGTGCTCTGTGTAACTGACCAATCATTTACTACTTGATGTAAAAAACAGGTGAGCTGCAAACTTCAGTGGCACTGATTTTATATTTTTCAAATCATGAATAGATAATGGAATAGTGCTGGCCCAAGAAAAGGTCCTGGTTAGATGCCACTAGAATGTAGCCCCTTTTGGGTGATCATTCCTCACCTTTGAAATGTTTGAAGTGTCAGTTTTAAAATCCATGGAGTACTGACTTTTAAAAATTGTTCACTATTAATTTAAACTTTTTACAGAAATGGAAATATAGCAGTTATCTTTAAAAAAACAAACATAAGCATTCATAGTATATTGTGATCTATGCTATCAAACTTTAATTCTTTACTGATTATTTTCTATATTAGTCTTTTCATGATTTTCCCTAGGATCAGTGGCAGACTCACTGGCCAGTAGTTACCTGGATCTTCCCATTTATCTTTTTAAAATATTAGCAAAACCTTAACTTTCTTCCAGTCCTCTGGAAAAATTAAATTAGGCCAGTGAAAGTCACCAATTGAAAGGCTTCTTTAAAACTGATTGTAGAAGAGAGAAACCCTAAAATGCTGTAAATGTTGTTTGATTTTACAACATTAGTACAAATTTATCTTCAGTTTCCTGCATACTGCATAATTTATTCTCTTCAAATTTGTATCAGTGGGGTTAGCTCCCAAAGCTGGAAATTTTGTGTGTGTCCTGCCGTAGTGTCTTCCAGCAGCTTTGGTTATGGTTTGGTGGCCTGTTTTTCACAGAAGGTTAATTTTGTATGTTTCTGTCTTAAAGAAAATCCTTCAAAAGGAGGCCGACAGAATCGCTGCAGCAGCAGTATAATATACCAGCAGCTGTAAAATAATGTGGTGCCCTGTGTTGGGAAAGATTGCTGTTGTAATGGGTTGGAAGCCTGACTTTTTGGAACCATGGCTGTGGTTGGGGAACTCCTCTTCTCTGCTCATCTATTATTATTATATGTCAAACGAGCCACAGCATCAAACAGTTTAAATGCTGGAACAGAAAAGAGCATTTTTGCAGCCATGCAGTTTATAATGCCTTTACTTAGGTTCCTGGTTAAATTCCAGCTCCCTTTCTCTAGCTTTAGGAGCCAATCAGTGCCTGTCCTGTTTAGGGTGACCAGATGGGGTCCTGATTTTATTTTGGGGTCTTTCTTTCTATAGGCTCCTATTACCCCTGTTGGGGGCAGGGGAGAAAAGCTCCAAGTAACTAGGCAATATGGCGTGGGGTCAGAAGTTTACATTCTTAGGCCTGCTAGCTAGCATAAGTACATGCAGTACAGGACATTTATGCATTACTTTTGTGGTACGAGGTATAACGAACAAGAAGGTGGTGGGCAGTATAGGGGTTAACGGATCTAGTTAAATTAATAAGAACCAGGAGTTAATGAAATTGTAAGGATGAATAGTCACCTGTGAATCATCTCTGCTAAACAAGATAGGATATAAGAAATGCAATTGATAGAGTAAGGGCACTGGATTGAGAGTTGCAATCTCATGCTGGTGCACCTATTTGAGCTCAAATCAGTATACTAGCCTCTTCCAACTCCAGTGTGGTTATTGGGATACGCACACCAGCGACGAACCGCAAACCGTGCTCTCCGCAACAGTTTTGGCAGACCAAAGGAGGTCTGAGCGAATATTAGCCTTTGCCGACCTCTTCGCGCCACGCATTGGACAGTTCTGAGCAAGGCGCACCGGTGATATTGGGCTCTCACAAAGTCTGGTACGGTCGACGCTCACCAAAGGGGCATCACCACGGTGGCGACGCCGCAAAAGGTTGAAGAAGCTTTGGTTCGACGACGTGAGGAACCGGTCTCGTGGGCAAAGAGGTAGACTGATTTGATTGTAACTCTTTACCGTCACCTGGGGACGCCCAGGGCCGTAAGGTATTGAACAGGAGCATATCAACAGCAAGGTTAGCGCACAGCCTAGTAAGCCATTCTAGTGGAATTGAAGTGTTTAGGATCGATCTGACTTGATTCAGAGTAAATTGAAAAAGTTCTGTAGCAGATAGTACTGGCACTTAACTTATATTCTTAACACGATGCCTTCAATTACCCGTTTGTGCAACGGAACAGGTAGCTTCGGCAAGCGTTGAATGGAGAGCTTTTGTAAAACAAATCCCCCCACCCTTGGCTTCACTTTTTTCCCCTGCGAGTGCACAAGATCAAACAGGTAAGGGAAGTGCAGGGACGAGGAGGGACCTCTAGAAAGGGAACTATGTCCGAGTGCACTCTCTCCGTTCGAGTCAAAAGCAAGATCAATCAAAAGTACTGGGCCAGTGATGACTGCTACCAGAAGCACGCCTCTAGAGTACCTGTGAAGCAAAAAGCTCATGACCATCGGACTACTCTAACGAAGCCCGGCAAACTTGACGCTTTAGGAGATCCGACCATGGGGGCTGACTGGCTGGCACTCGTCCGGGAGAACTCCCAGTGGTCCAGGTGTGCTGACCCATTTCCCTCCCCCTTCCTTCGCGGGCTACTGACAGTCCGGATCATCTCACTGATGGCAATTAGAGTAGCGGCTCCGTCTCCCAGAGACCCTCTCGAACAGCTCTTACTTTGCTGAAGGCAGGTGTAGGAGGGCTTGTGCCCATCCGTACCTCTCCTGTGGCGTACTGACTGTACGGAAAAATCCTTAGTTTAAGCCTAGCGCGACAGTTGCACCCTCCCGTGGTGAAGTGGAAATGGTGGGGACATCTAACTTCGAATCCTCACCCCAAAGGGTTACCCCAGCACTTTATACAGTACGTAACATTATGGTTCAATACGACCTGTCAGGTATAGAGAATTGGAGACATCACCGTGAGGAAATCCTCTCAACAATCCCACAGAAGGTCGTAAATCTAGATAGATCATAGTCAAGAGGAGTGTTAATCACAAAAAAAAACACCCCTAAACAGCGTGAGCAAATTTGTCTATTGAGTAGAGGAACGGTAAGTTGACATGCAGCTTGCCGCAGGGATAAAAGAAGTTGCCTGCGTTCAAAGTTAAATCAAGCAGACCTATGCAAGTAGCAAAGAAAAACTGCTTGGCCCAACGAGCTGATGAAAAAGAAATTGACAAGTAACAAAGGCAATATAAATTCCAAGCAGTGTGCCTTGTGACCCGGAGTCAGTGTGGCTGGTGACATCCCCCGAAGAAGCCAAGGCAGCGCATCGTGGACTGGAAACCTTGAAAGAGATCCGCCGGAAATTTCCAGGTGTAAAAGAACAGCTCTTCCCAAACGGAAGTCATTGAGCATTCGGACAAGTGGCTTGATACAGATAATCTCCTGTCGACCTCTCCCCCTTCCTCGAATCATAAAGCACAAGGGCCCGTACTGGACGTACCGTGGTGAGTATGAAAGTAGGCTTAGGGCTGGGGGCCATTGATGTTCTTTCTGAGTGATGTGGAGCGTCCCAACACTCTCTCCGTTGTTGTTTTAATTTAATTTTATTAATTGGAGCTTTAAAAATTCCAGTCGATAATCGTTGTTTTCTTATCTTCCTCCATACTTGATTCTGGGTTCAGCCGATCACCTGAAACAGGGATAGATTGGTAACAGAAAATTGTCCAGTTGGTGAGCATAAGAAGGGCGGGAAAGCCCTAGAATTACACCATTATTTGTGTTACGCTGTATTTATACTTTTGCTTGTAACTGTGGTGGTATATGGTGAAATGTATGAGTAAAAAGTGAGCGTCATTATAGAGAAAGCCTTTCTGGGATCCATGTATGAAATATAGCTTTGCCCAATGGCCATGATGTTTGCGTCCAGTGGCAACGCCAGAAAAAGGACACTGGGTAGTCCTTTGAGTAAAATGTTAAGGAAGAACCTAGAAAGCTGGGGCTATGAGTAAGCCCCATCCCTCCTACTAAAACTGGTAGGGAACAATGTGCCCATGAAGGGACGGTCAGAAAGAAAAGCAGGATGCGGCCAGGCGGCAGGCAAACAGACAGAAGAAGGGCGTGGAAAAAAAGAGTGAGAGTTAACGAGTGCCTGAGAATAGCAGCTGAAATTTGACAAAAAATGCTAAAGAAAAAGTTCTGGTGCTGTGAAATGTTTGTAATAACAGGCAAAGAAATTATGGATGCAATCTTTGGTTGGCTAGAACAATTTAGTTAAATAGCGAAACATTAACAGTGATAATTGAAAACCTGGGCTGCCTATAAACAAATACAATAAAATTGGGGGTAATTCCCTGTTTTGCCTGAAAGTCAACAAGGGTATTTGTAAATATGTAAGCAGGATTACTGCCCAGAAGGGGTAACCCTCTGGTTTTTTGTCTCAGATAACCCAGAGAAAACTGATTGCACTTGAACAGCATCATGTACCAGCTTCTGGCACAACAGCAATTATTTTGTGTCTATTTTCTGTCTTGTGTGTTTGTCTGTGGCCGGAATTGTTGTGTTTAATAATGTTTATAGAATATCTAGTTTAAAAATTCATACAAAAGGGTAAATTAAAAAGCTAGATATTGCTCTTGTCAAACTGCGGAAACAAGAGCGTTTGGATAATATCAGGACAATGGATATATGAAAGTCTAAGAAGATTTCGCCTAAATAAAGAAAAAGAAACTTCATTAGCCAAATTAATTGCAAAACATGTTGTTAAAATCTTTTTTTTGCATACCGTAACAAGTTTTGAAAGCAAAGACAGAAAATTTTAACCCCACTCCCATCAATGTCAATGGGATCTTTCTGGCTTGATGGTGAAAGCTATGGATAGAGGGTGAATTAAATGAACTCCTCAAAGTGGGTGTGCTTGTTCTGCTTGTGCTCAAAGTTTCGTATATGAGGTTTATTTAGTCAAAAGGATGTGTGCATATTTGAATAAAGACTAGATGGTAATGTATAAACAAGTTAGGGTCATTTTGGGAAAAATGGTGTATAAATGAAAATGAATGTTCCTTGCCAATTTTAAAAAGAAGCCATAAAGGAAAAAAAAAGGGGACCAAAGAACAAAGGAGTTAACTGAAAAATAATT
>NC_133771.1:126000757-126030176 GCF_003597395.2 Chelonoidis abingdonii
GGGGGTCAGTAGTATGGGTTAAGGATATAGTTAATTAAAAGATCCGGTAGTTAATGAATTGTAAATGATGAATTGTAGCACCTGTGAACATCTCTGTAAACAAGTAAGGTATATAAGACATGGCAACGGATAGTAATTCGTGCATGATTTGAGAGTTGCATCTCCGTGCACCTTATTTGAGCTCAAATAAAGTAATACTAGCCTCTCCACTCCGGTGTGGTTATTTGGGGATACGCACACCGGGCAAACAAACCCCAAACCGTTGCTCTCCGTGTAACACCCCCACTCTCGCCTGCTATCTGGTCACCCTTGTCCTGTTCTATTTTTTTAAACTCCTTCCCTGCCCGCACACGCTGTGCGGAGAGATAGGCGGCTGACCGTGGCATAGATTTGTATGTTCCCCCATCGCTCCCAAAGCCCTGCCCGTGAGATGGAACAGGCGCAGAGGTCGAGCTCTCTGCTCCAGGGCATCTTCCCGCTTCGCGCCAGGCTCCCGGGGCAGGAAAGAGGAGACCTAGGACCATGGACCGACGCGCCTTCCCCTGCGATCGCTTCCCCGCCCGGGCATGGGACGAGGCGGCACCGAGCCGCCTGTCAGTGCGATGGGGGCTCCCCCGTCCCCAGGCCTGGTTCCAAGGGCGGCATCATGCAATTACTGTGCAGCCGCCGCGGGCTCCCCTCGCTAGTAACGCGCCCCTGCGGAGAGCAGAGCGCAGCCCTTCAGGCGGCGGCGCGGTCCCTTTAAGAGTCTGAGGGAAGAAAGGAGAGGACGGTGCTCACGTTACTAACCGACCGCTGATTCGCTGCTGTTCTTGTCAATCAAACGGGCGTGCCCTCGAGGCGCTAGTTGCGGCCCGAGAACGCCCTACCAGAGCGCGGGCTTTTCTGCTCGGCCCTCGCGTGGGAGCGGCGGGCATGGAGCTGGGGGCTGGGCAGTTCGCGCAGAGCCTGCCCCGCTTGCAGGCGCTGGTCCTGGGCTGCGAGTTCCTGGGTGAGCGGCCCTGCCTGGAGCAGGGTGGCGGGACGGAGCTTCCCTGCCGTCCGCACCCCTTGCAGCAGGGAGGGGAGACGTGGGACCTCCCACGCCCGCTGGCTCCGGGGCTGCCGCTGGCCTCACCGCCGGGCTCGCTGCCCAGAGCGAAAGTGGCTGTTCGCACTGGGCCTCGGGAGTCGGGCAGCCGGGTCCGCGCCCTGCACGTGAGACGGCCCAGAGCCGAGAGCCAGTGCAGTGGCATCACCTCACCTGGTCGCGTACCTTTGCCCTATGGTGCCAAACCGTGCAGGGTGTACCCCCGATGAGCTCAGCTGCCAGATCGGGCCCTGACGAATGGATTGGTCTGTCCTGTCTTGGCTTGGCCCCCAGTTGATAAATACTGTTGTCCGTCTGTCCCCTGACTTTTTCCCCAAGCCCTCTTCCATTCAGGGGTATTGTGCGTTGGAGCAGTTTGTATAGCGGGTGCTGAGAGCCACTGAACCATTGATGGAAACTATTTTAACCCAGCGGATGCAGCAGCAGCACCCCTAGTTCCAGCACCTACACTTCTACTGCCAAATGTGACAAGGGAAATAGGAATTTTCCATTTCCATTGAATACTGCAGAGAGAGGCATATGCACAAAGTTGGGTCTATTTGTGCAGTAGATATCAAGGAAAAAAATTTGGTGCTGATGAAGATATGTGTGGTACCCTTTGGAAAGCCTATAGAGAAACCGCTGAGATACATCTAGAATGGCAGAGAAGTACTGTCAAAAAGGACGCAGACAAGCACTAAAGCAAAACTGCCTCTTCTGCCCATATATGCATCTAATCATATTTTTTTGCCCTCTCTGTATTGGAAGGTAGGTAGAGCCAGTTATAATCATGTACGGAAAGGCTTGCACCATGGTAACTAATAAGAATAATTTTTATAAGACTTCAGAATTCTTTTCCCCTTCCTTCCCAGTTTCAGTGATCTCTGCTATCTCGCTTTGCCTCTTCATCATGAATGATTAAAACAAGGGATTGGAAAAGGAATTCAGTCTTAAGCCTTGTCTACAGTATAAAAGATTTACCAGTGTAGTTATGTGTCTGAGTTCTTTTGCTGGTATAGCTTATTTTGTTCAGATAACTGGTAGAGCAGAGTGTCTCAAGCTTTGCTGCCATGGCTGTCAGTTAGGAATGTGAAAAAAGTCACACATGGTGAAATAACTTTTGCTGGCATGATGTCATTTGGAGAGGCAATTTAATGCCTTTAACGGCACAAGGAGTTCTTCTGCTAGCATAAACTGCATCTCTGCTGCAAGGATTTGCCAGTATAGCTATACTTTATAGTGTAGACAAGCCACCCTAGATGTTTTTCCCAGTTTTCTATTTAAGACTTGAATCATCATTAGTGTGTATATCTGGGGTGAGCAGATTGCATGCTGTGGGCCGAATCTGGCCCATCAGGGCTTTGGATCCAGCCCATGAGATTGCCACCCCCATGGTGCTGTGGGCCCTGTGCCGCTCCCAGAAGTGGACGGCACCACATCCTTATGTCCCTGGGGGCGTGGGGGTGGGCAGAGGGCTGTGTGTGCTGCCCCTGCCTGCAGGCACTGCCCCTCACAGTGTCCATTGGCTGGGAACGGGGACCTGGGGCCAATGGGAGCTTCAGGGGAGGTACCCGCAGGTGAGGGCAGCGCACGGAGCCCTCTGCCCCCCCTTTCCCCAGGGGCTGCAGGGATGTGGTGCCAGAGCAGCATGGAGGCAGGGAGCCTACCCTGGGCTCTGTGTGCGCTGCTGCCACCCTGGTACTGTTCCAGGTAAGCGGTGCTGGGCCAGAGCATGCACCCCGAACCCCTCTTGCACCCTAAACCCCTGCCCTGAGCTCCCTGTTGCACCCTGCACCCCTCATGCACCCTAAACCCCTGCTCTGAGCCCCCTCCAGCACCCCACACCCCTCGTGCACCCCAAACCCCTACCCTGAGCCCCAAAAAGTTTGCCTACCCCTGGTGTGTATCATATCACAGTTAGTGTACAGTGTCCCAGTAGGAACATGTCATTTGTTTTCTCCCATTCTCTCCTCCGTTGTCCTTGAAATGTTCCCTTTTTCCCTGATCTGTAAATGAAGCACAAGTTACTTTCCATTCAGTAACTGTTAAACAGGAGGTAAGGCTGAGAGAAGAATACATATGTAACTTAAAAGTAAAAATATACAACCTTAGAAGGATGTTGTAGTTATAATTTTTTAAAAAAAGTTCAGCGTTAAGATTAAGCCTCAAATTATTGGAAAGTATGGGAATGTACAACTGAGGCATCCAAACAACTTGTACTCTGCGGTGATGCTCTGGGTGAATGGAGAGACTAGGGTCAGGTCTACACTACAAAATTTTGCAGGCAGAGTTATGTTGGTCAGAGGGCTGATGAGTTCTGAATTCTGGCCAACATATCTAGCTTAGACACAGTTATACCAGCAAAACTGTATTTTTTATAGTTAACTGGTATTAAATATTTATGTTGCTGGCAGGGGCTGGTATAAGCTCAGTTCTGCCAGTATAAGCTATGTTAACATTAGGGGTGTGTTGCCAGTATAGTGTACTTGTATAGCTATATCAATAAAGTGCTCCTTGTGTAGACCTAGCCTAGGAGAGCACTTTATCCATCCATATAACATTTTAACCTGAATTGTAACTATGGATACTAGAGTGCGTTACTGTTAATTGTCCATTTCCTGTCCCTGGTCTTTGCCTCTGCTGTGCCTCCTCAGATAGACAGTGTGGTTGCAATCTTTCCTGTCAGTGATTGTCACTAGTGAGGAATAGTATAGAAAATCATCTAACTAAACTACATCTCACAAGGATGTGAAAAGTGACAGGGAGTCTGTACTGGTATTTTAAACTGCTCCCAGAAATAAAGCTTCAATTTTGGGTGAGAACGTTAGTGAATGGCAGATGGAGAATGAACCCAGTTTGCGTTTGCACTGCTTGTCTTGGTGAGCTTGTGTTGGCCATAGTGGTGCTGATTAAACATCCTTTTTTTCCTTTAGGTCCTAATATGCTATGCTGTCTAATGCAACTATATGTTTTAATGCTACATTCAGGGATGAGTAAACATCAAATGAACTTCCAAATTGTCTTTGTTTTGAAGGAGTAATTCCCTACCCAACTGCTGTCTGGCTGAATAATTCCTGGGTTAAGAGGAGAAATTGGGGGGATTTAATTTTCTTAGTACTGTGTTGGGAATTTAGATCACTGCTTTGTCTGTTTGTAGTCAGTACAAAAGGCTGGAGAACGGCAGAGTCACATTTTGGAATCTTTTTTTGTGTTCTGTCTCTATAGGGCTTGATATGGAATTCACAGGTTTACATTCAGTCTTTCCACAAGGCAAACAGCCCAGGTAAAGATGTCACATTCAAAATGTTGTCATATGATCTAGTGAGTTAAAATAATGGTAGAAGTTGCGGTGAGAAAGTAAAACAGTACATGATGGGAGTATTCCCCCCCCCCCCCCTTCTGATCATTTAATAGTCTCTTCGATTCACCTGCTGAGTGGTATCTGAAGGCCAGACAGAGTGTTCAGAAGTTCACAGTCAATCAGCTCGGTGAGATCTTTTGTTCATTGTTGTCAGAAAAGATAAAATTCCACTTCTTCCTAAGTATTTACTAGCATTTCATAAACTAGTTGAATATGGCTAACACATAGCATCTATAAAAAGCGACAAAGACTCCTTTGGCACCTTCTAGACTAACAGACGTATTGGGGCATAAGTTTTTGTGGGTGAATACCCATTTCGTCAGATGAATGCCATGAAAGCTTATGCCCCAATACGTCTGTTAGTCTACACAGTGCCACAGGACTCTGACACTTTTTACAGATCCAGACTAACATGCTTCCCCTCTGATACTTGACACATAGCATCTTGTCTACTAGAGGATTGTAGGACTTTCTGGGAAGGATAAAGGTGTGCAATTCTGTTTTTGCTTGTCTGCTGTGTTTGCACTGGTTGTCCTCCGTACTAGATCCCTTTTTTATTAAGGAATAATGTCATCAGCATACATACATCTTAAGTAGTTTAAAATCAGGCTGGCTATGCAAGAATTTACAGTCTACTTTATATTGCTGCAAATTAGTTTTAAAAAACACTGTTAAGGTATCTGTTATCTTTAAAGAAAAATGTAATAAAAGTCAGTCATTCTCAGTTCTGTTCCAGACTCTGTCATTGACTTGCGGTGTGACTGTAAAGCATGAAATATAACCTTTCTGTGCCTTAATAGTCTCACCTGTTAAATGGAGATAATACCTAGCTCACATATTTTTGTGAGGGTTAATGTTAATAAATCACTTAGATTTTCAAACGGAAGGTACTAGAAAATATTATTTTCTCTAAAGTTAGATAATGAAATATTCTGCTTTATAAAGCTTCATTTTGTCTTCTGGCATTTTAGGTTGCTATTGTAGGGGCTTTTCATGAGGACTGAGGTATTCAGTTTGATTTGGGGGAGACAGAAATGAGGGCATATCAACTTTTTGGTGATATCACTAAATAAAGGCCGGCTAGATTATGATCTCTGAATCTGCTTCCTGGGTTGCAGAGTGTTTTGAACCAATGTAGGGATGCGAAGGAGATATTTGAACCTTCCGTGCTGAAACCCCTGCTGGCTGAAAAGGTAGAGTGTTGTTCTGGAAGGAGCTTCATTTTTTTCCTCATCCATTTACACATCTGTGTAGATTGACCCAATTAAAGCATGCTTTCACTTTGTAATACAGGTATGTCTGTCCCTGAAGCATGCTGAAGGTGCTGACATGCAGGTCCTGACACGGAAAGCTGAGAAAATTAGAAGTACTAAGATATTTAGTTAAATGGTGTAATTTTTTTGGTTAACGTCTATTTAACTTCAATGACTAATATTTTGAATTAAGAATATCTTTACTGTAGATTCAACCATCTTTTCTAGTCACACTGTGAGCTGTTAGTATGCCTCCTCCAAGGCATCTTCATCAATACCAAGGGAAAACAGGAATTGACATTTCTAATATTTCTAATGTTTAAAAACAATAGGGTAGGACCCTTCCTTTTTAGGGTGTTCGAAGGGGGAGTATGTTTCATAATGAAATTAAAGTTCCAAGTGCCATCTTTAAAAATGGTTTGCAGGTCACCTTTAAAGTCTTAGATTATGAGAGCATTTATTGTGGTCTGAGGAGATCAGTGTAGTGTTGTAACCAAGTGTCCCAACACTTTTGTAGAGTAGAAAGGCCTGTAAACCTACAGCACAGTTTGTAGCTTTCAATAATTTTCCTCTTCTCTGCCATTGCTTAGTCTCTTTTCAGTAAGGGCTACTTCTTTCTGAAGATTAATTTGTCTTCCCATTGAGCCCTAAAATCTTATTTCTGTTTAACTATCTGGGAACCGATGTTCATGTCTCTGTAACCTGGCAGTGATCTGGAGTTTAGTAAAATTCTAGTGCAGCAGCTTTAGTAAATGACTAAAATGGTATAGGGAGGAGAACTCCCGTATCCACTATTTAATTTTCACAATATTAGTAAACAGGAAACCAAGGAGACCCAGCTGGCCTTCAATACTAAGACTTCAGTTTGTGTTTGTTTCTTTCAGGGTTGTCTATATTTTCACATGAAGAATCAAACAAGTAAGTAAAGATAAAGTATTCTTTCTAAATAAACTCATAGCTGTCTTTTATGAGAGAGATAATGCAGTTGAGATTCCTTTGTGCAATTGTTCCTCCTGATCCTGTTTTAGACCTCTTTCTTTTTCGTTGTAGGTATGTTGCACACTCCTATAACTTCTTCCTCTTCCCCACAACGTTTGGAGTCATGGACTCTGAATTCTCTTTCCAGGCATCTAGCATTCAGTTCCTGACGCATTACGGTTTTGATTATAATAAGGTACATTCTCTGTTGTAAGTGACTAGAGCAGAGGAGGCTTGTGTAGTTATGGGGAAATATTAAGGAAAAATATCCGCAAACTCTGCATTCCTTCTGTAAGCAGCAGCCTGCTACTTTTTCAGTACAACGGCTGCTTTGAATACTTGCTTTGGGTTTGTTTTGTTGTGTGTCCGTAGCAATACAGGGCTTTGGACACTGCTGTTCCATGACCAGGGGGCAGTAACCACATCTTTGGCAGTGGTTACTAAACTGAACCCCTAACTAACACTGTGGACCCTGTACTATTGCTTCACATTGTCGCAGTTGGTCACTGGGCACCTCTTTGCTGTCCTGTGACACCAGCCTTAGCTGCCACTGGCCATAGGGCACCTCCACGTACTTCCCATCTCCTTATCAGCAGAGGGGTAAATGCCTGTCTTTACCTGTATCCTGGCACAGCCAGTCTTTGAATAAATGAAGCATATGATAAGTCAGGGAGTGAAAAAAAGAGTACCCAGTTGAAATGGCTGGAGAATTTAATTAAATCAAATGTAATTAAAGAGCTGGAATTTGTCTTGAAAACCTGGATTAGAATCCTGACACTGAGTACTTTCTCTGTCGGCTCTTAAATAATCACAAATGGTCAGGACTTCAAATTTCATGCACAATCTTTCATAATTCAGTTTTTCTCCTCTCTGTACCTGTGAATCCTTTGGAATCATAAAATAAAACCTTTCCCTTCCTTTGCATATGCATACAAGTTGGGTTACGAGGGAACGTTTGACTTTTTTAGAAAATGTTGGGAAGCATTTTGAGAGAGGAGTGGGGAAAGGCCATCATATTAGAAATGGCACAGATTTCACAAATAAATATCAATTTTGAGGGTCCCTGTCCTCATACTATTTTTCTAATTTAACACCTGAAAATCCTATGATAAACCCCTTTTCCCCCCATTCAGTTTCTGAAAGATGGAATCCCATATACGAATGAGGTACAGGAGAAGAAACTTCAGCAAGGTCTCTTAACTGGAAACTGGAAAGTTCGCAGGTAAAGCTCTTCCAAAACCATCGCTCCTCTAGTGACTTCTGTTAGTATTTGACCTTTATTTTTCACTCAATTTACGTTTTATAGGAATACTGAAACTGACATAATGTCTCACTGCCATTTCTGTTCCCTTGGGGAATATACAGAGTCTGGTGAACGGTCACAGGATGATGCTGTCTGTTGCTCCACAGAATGACTACAACAGGAGGGAAGGGGGCCTCCTGTAAAGTAGAGTCTTGCTTGTGATTGCTTTTGCAGCTTTCTCACTTTTTTTTCTTTTCTGATCTCATTTCAGCACTTTGGACAAGGATAAAGTGAAAAAGGTGATTGATGATGTGACACGCTGGGTGCCATCAGCAGAAGAGGGAGGCTCTATGGTTTTACATGATATTAGTGGTATGAAATGGGATTCTTTCCTCATTTGTAATTTCTCAGTGGCTGTAACACCTTTTCTGAATAGATGGGGATTGCTGCTTGTTCAGCCCACTTACATAGGTGCCTGTCTTGTAACACTCTTGCTTTTTCACTTTAAAAAAAAAAAACATACCCAGCTCACCATTGCTGCCGCCAAGCCTTTTGGCTCTGGTCATGTTTTCATCACTGTGCTCTGTTGCTGCCTTTTCGTCATTATGATGAGCTCTATTGTGGAAGGGTTTTTTTTCCTTGAGATTGTTTGGTATCAATGGCTGTTTCTGGAATTGAGGTGGATTTTCCAGGGCTGGGAGTAGTAAGTCTGACAGCTTTTCTTGTTCTAAGGTTTTCTGGCTCAATTGTGTGCCTCTTGCATGGAAATGTATTAAGATATATATTCAAAGATATTTTTAAAAATAATTTGAAATAGGTATGACTCAAATTGTCAGCCCTCTTTTCTGGATTTTGTATGCCATAAATATTTAATTTTTATCTTGCTTTCCACTCTATTTTATTCTTCCATTGAAAAACATTCTTATTCTACCAAGCAAACTTTTCCCCACCTTTAAGTCTTTTGGTTTCTGGTCTCAGGTTTTCAGATATTTGAGGTACAGCTGATTCTGAGACAGGCACTTCCAGATGTTTGGACAGAGCCTTTTGGAGACCAGAAGGTAAGTTGGAAATGAAGCCCTTTGGAAGGTGGGACTTCAGTTTAGATATGTGTGTGCCTGTTCTTCCTGCTGTGATTCTGAAATCTTGTTTATGCCTTAATGGAAAGGTTCCTGGAAGAGGAGGGAGCTTGCAAAAGAACCGTGCAACGGGACTGAACCAGGTTCTCTTTTCTGGGATCCTATGGGTTGGGAAGCTTTGGCCTCTGTTTCTCTCTCAATCCCAAAGCCTCCTCTTCCAGAAGGATTGCTCTTAGGCAAAGTCTGAAATGACTCTCAGAATTTCTAGGCTTCTCAAACCCACTCCCTCAGGTGTCCACAAAAGCGAACACGTGGTCTTCAGTAGTTGCTTTTTCATTGTTAAACTGTGAGTGGGTAGGTATGGAATTTAGCGCTATTCTGTTGCTGGTTTGTTAGAACAGTAATATTACATGGCCTTTCTCATCTAGGTCATCAGCTTGAATCTGACATGCTGTTTATTGAATAAAAACAAGGACTATTGGGTGACCTATTCAGGAAACAAGTGGTCTCAGTCCAGATGCCAGAGAGAATCTTAAAAATATCACAAAAAGCAATATTGCAACTAGCACTCTTATTGTTCTCAAACAGAGGCTATAGATGGGACACATTTCCTGAGCTCCCATTTCACACCTAAGTGTGTGCCCTTAGAGTTAGCGTTGATGCACTTTGGTGTGAGGAAACCTGCACTGCTGTTGTCCCTGCTATATCTGTTTTATGGATAGAGGGCATCTTGTTTCAGCATTGTCAATGGAATATCTATTACTAGCGCTAAGAGCACTTAAATTCCATACCTACCCACTCACATCCTGAAACAGGCAACCTATTTTATGTCCACCATCCTTCTAGCTAAGGAGGCCTGGAAGTAACTCCCTTCAGAGTTAGTTTCATTTATCGCCATTGATCACCATTCAGTGATGGAAGAAAGACAGTCTTCACCTTCTGCATTGAAGTACTGTCTCCAGAGCCTTGGCAGTCTGAAAATTGAACCTGTTTTCAGCATTAATACCGTTACCAGACAAGCTGTGTGTGTGTGTGCGCGTGCGCGCAAGGTTATTTCTCCAGAGTTGTAGTAACTCTTTTCTTCCAGGTGATGGTGAAAAAGGTGAGTCCATGGCATCGCTGGTGTCTGGAGAACTCTTCTTGTGACTGCTGCCGAAAGGAGCTTGTTCTTCTCTCTGCCCGGGGTTTCACCAACCTCTTCCAGACCCTCGTTGAAGCCAAGAAGGTGACGTTCACCATCCCTTTTCCCACCTTTAGAATTCTTGGATTGTTACTATAGTAGCAGAGTGGTGGTGAAGTATGCAAGATGTTTTGTATGGAGCTGAGTAAACAGATTCAAAGCAGTGAGTGGCTGCACAGACTGGCTTCATTAACCCCTTCACACTTGTCAGTAAAACAAGTTAGTATTTAAAGTGTAATTTTGGCAAGAAAAATGGCTATTAAACATAGCAGATCTGTTAAGTAAGCAGATGTGCTTCAAGTGTATTCTGTTAAAACCTTCTTACTTTATTGATCCAAAAATCAGACTTTACTGTGTTGTATTCGTGATATCCTGCAAAGCAAGCTTGCCTGCGGGAGAGTGATCTAGGCTCTGTTCTGACTCGTACATTTCAAACAATTTGTAAAAAATCCGAAAGTTCAGAAGTAATAAAATCTGTCACATTTCAAGGCATAAGCCACCATCTGAGAGTTAGTCAGATACATTCCTATGGGTAAGTTATTCCACTTTGACATAATTATGCATTTGCAGATTCCTCTAAAACATATAGTTCTGGCCACTGTCAGAGCCAGCACACTGCACCACGTGGACCTATGGCCTGATCAAGTATAGAAATTCCTGTGTTCCTAGCAAAATTGTTGAATAAGATCCAGTTTCTTTATCCTGGTGATGTATATGGCAGAAAGATCTCAGCTGGGTGCTCAGATCCCAGAATAAGTTTGTAGATCTGACAACCAAAAAAAATCTCTCTGGGCCAGCTAACCCAGACAGATTTTTAAAGGCTATGGTCTCCCCTTCCACTCTTCCCCTCCTCCCAGTTCCTCAGATCTCTTTTAAACAAAATGCTACCAATAAATGCCCCCCTCACCCTAAAGTTTAGAGCGCAAACCCAGCTGGGGATGATATTGGCCTCACTGTGATACTGTTTTAGGCCTTGTTGCTTTTGAAGAGGCTTGTATGGGTGTTACCCATGTAGTAAAGAAGTTGGGCTATTGGACGTGTCTAAAGTTGGTCACTTGACCTACCTTCTGTAAGAACATGCTGATACTGTTTTATGTCTCTCCCCATAGCCAATGGTGGGACACAACATGCTCATGGACCTTCTGCATCTTCATGACAAGTTTTACAAGCCCCTCCCAGGTAGTGTAATCTTTAGCAGCATTCAAATGCTGGTGCTCCTCTCCCCAAAACAGCTTTTTTAATCGTTGGGCAGAAGTGCAGCACAGCTCAGTGATAATCATTTACTCCGTATAGTGTGACCGGGCTGATGTTAGATAACTGCACTGTCTCCCACCTCTGGGGCAGGACCTGCTCCCTCCAGAATGCTCCCAGTGTGCTTCTCCCATGGGGCATAAAACCAGACGGAAACTTTAACTTTGTTTACTCATAGAGTGCCGAGTTTCCTTTTTCTCAGTTCTGTAATATTTTTTTTTCTGAATGTTTGCTTCTTTGTTTTTCTTTCAGAAAGCTATGAGGAGTTTAAAAGGAATATTCACAGCCTGTTTCCTGTCCTCATAGACACCAAGAATGTAACAAAATCAATTTGGAAGGTAAGATATGAAAGTTTGTTCTGGGAAATAAAACTTGCCTCACACTTAAATAGAAAGAAGGTCCTGATCTCACACTCGTTATAGAGCAGGGACTAGTTTTAAATGCTGCAGTAAGGTGGTGGTCCCCAAACTTATGTCGTGGCCCCCCCCTTACCTGTAATGTAATTTGTCTGTGCCTGAGGCTGGAACTGTGGCGGGAAGCTGTGGCCGGAAGCCGGGGCCTCGGCTGGAGGTGGGGCTGGAGCTGGAGTGGAGCTGGGGACAGAGCATGGCTGAGTGGCACTCCCTCCCGTTCCCCATAGGGACTGGCCTAAGCCCCCTTGTGCTCCCACAGAACGTACCTCTGTGCCCTCAGTGGGGGGCACCCCACAATTTGGGGACTACTGCACTAAGGCATCTTGCTTCCCTGATGGAAGGACTCTGGAAATTATCCTATGTCTTCATTACCACCTTTTAAATCCTCTTTCCCCTGGAGCTGTACTACCTCTTCTGCCAAGCAGGTGGGCCAGCAGCCTTTTCCCTTCTGTAGTGGTGAGTGGTGGTACCTGCACTGTTTCTACCACACAGCATGTTTTAGATGGTCTGGCTGTTTCGGTTTGTTTTCTGATCCTGTGGTTCCTTTCCTCCAAAACACCACATCAGAAATGTCTTGCCTTGTTTTCTTACAGGAATTTCAGTTTCCTCGAGCATCTAACCTCCTAGAAGTTTATGAAATCCTGTGCAGGTGAGCATTGAATTCTGGGGATTTGAGCCCTACCAGCTGGTCCATGAATCATCTTGGGAAGGGTATTTCAAAAGTCAGTCATGCAATATTTTTATACATTTTTTTTCTTTCCTGCTGCACTGTGGGTTGAGATTGTTCAACCAGTTTCCTTCTTTTCTAATCTGGCTTTAACATCAGAGGAAGAAGTTTTACCTATAGACCTATAATAGTCAGTACATTGTTTAAAATTCCGCCTTTTGAATTATTCAAACCAGTATTAAATTAGGATGGAAACTGGCTTATGTTCTGATGTAGAAATATATATAGCAAACTAGGTCCTATGCTGAATCCTAGAGGATAGGATTGCTTACTGGATTGATAATGGGCTCTGAAGCTTTCTACCATTATTGCTCTGATCTTGAATTTGGGCTAGAGCTGGGGTTGGCAGTAACTTAATACTATCTCACCACTGCATAGAGTCTTAAGTGGAATGCGTTTGTAAGCTCAGGGCAGGTTTACACTATGGGGAAAAGTTGATCTAAGCTATGCAATTTGAGTTATGTAGTAGGTAATTGAAATTGATGTAGCTTAGATCTACTTACCACAGGATCCACACTACACTATGTCGACGGGAGACACTCTCCTGTTAACTCCCCTTCCTCTTCTCATTCTGGTAGAGTACCAGAGTCAACAGGAGAGTGATCTGCGGTCGATTTAGCGGGTTTTCAGTAAACCCTCTAAATCAAGCCCCAGTGGATCGATCACTGATACACTGGTAAGTGGAGACAAGCCCTCAGCCTAGCTGAGTGAACAGGTGTCCACATTACAAATGGCACTCTTATTAGCAGAATGGGTAGAGTGTAAGGACTGGACACTATAATACTACTCATCTATAGATGTGTTCCTTCCACAGACAAAACACCATGCTAGGATGCCATGCCTTGGGGAGAGCCTTGTGTTGCTACTGTTTGTGCTGGATCTGCTCTGTGGATAAATAGAGTATATGAGTGCTCTCAAGCAGCTTCCTTTTATAACACTAACCTTACTAACTTCTTTTTCGTAGTGGATGTCCAGAGTCATTGGGAAGTTTTCTCTTGTTCTGGGCGACTTCAAGAATCCTAACTTTTATCCTCTTTATTGCCTTTTCCAAAAGCCCTGCATCAAGACAGCCTTCCCTCCAGAACCAGTCAGTTAGCACCTCTCCTTGGAATAGTCTGTTTTTACTGATCCTTATTCACACTTTTGTATGCAAATAAAACATTCTGCTGCACTTGAACATGTTCTGGGTAGGGTATACAATATCAGCAGATGCACACAGAGTGCAACATGTGGGAATTTGTTTCCAGTAAGGAGAGCATGCACACGTATGCAGCTGCATGGGTCCCTATTTGCCTCGACAGTCACTGATGTAAGGGAAGCCATTAAAGGCAGTGTGATTGGCTTGGGATCGGGGCTGCTGTTTTTTTTAATAGTTCAAAACAGGAGAATTCTATTGCCCAAACTCATGTTCTCCTTGCACAGATGTTAAAGGATCTTTTTCACAACCGGAATAGGATTCTCTATGCTGCCTTCTGATGTCTCCCTTGCATATAACCATCTTTACCAAACATGAGTTACAGTATTGGGGGCATGGAGTGAGGGAGGGAACTTCGAACTAGCCTGCTTTTAGATCTCTGTGGAAGTCTTGTCTGTTGGGCCAGTGTGTGGAGTGTGGGCATCCACACAGCCAAATGGGCAGGGAAAACAACCGACTTTCAAAGTCTGAAGCAGCCGTAGTTTTAGTTGAGATTATAATCCCTTCTGATTTTTTTGTAATCTATGGCAAGGGACAAGAATATGTAAATTGGGAGCGTGGGGAGGTGTGCAGACAGCCTTCAGGATACTTGAGTCTAGGAGAAGCAGTCACAAGCTCAAATCTACTTCAGCTGTATTGTGAGGGTAGAAGGCTCCTACATTTGTGAACCCCATATACCTTGTTTCCATGCCACAAACTTGCTTGGCTCCTAATCTCTGTGTGTGGATTTATGCAGATCCCTCTGGCACAAGTTGGTACTTCTGGACTATTCCAGGTTCCCTCCCCTCCCCCCCTTTTTTTCCTCCCAAATATCAGTCAAAGCTAAGAATTGAAACCTCTGGGATAAGTTTTCAAAGTAGCCTGCAGGGATTTGAGCCATGTGACTTCCTTTGTTGGTGGTGAAAATTAGAGTTAAGTTGTTGCTTGCACTGCTTTTGTATTGTATGGCTTTATTCCTTAATGGTAGAGAAACTTCTTTTAAGAAATCTCTTTAGCAGTTGTGTTAAAAATGGAAAGCCATAGAGATTACTCTGACAGGGCAAAGAGCGTTTGCTAAAAATTTCCCTCCTCCCTTAGGCATAGGCGAAGAATGAAAATTTACACTTCACATTTTCTCCCACAGTGACCTCAATCCCACCAACCCCACATGTCCAGTGATTGCCCATGCAAGTGACTGTTTAAAATATGGTATGTTCTGTGCAATGAAGCAACTTTTCATTTCTGTATAAAGAGTCTTTGTTTTATTCCATGGGAATCCTAATGCAAGTTAGAAACAAAGCTGTAAGTAGCATAATGAACATGTGCAGGGGAACCTGTCCATTCACACCTTTAATGCCAATCCTGACCTTTTATAAATGCAAGTTTGCTGTGATAAACCTTTAGATGTGATGCCATCTTTTCTTCAGCCACTGGTCTAACTGTTGCCTCCTTGGAAGTATCATTTTGAAGGCTCCTGAGGAGCAGCAGAGACTGCAGGGGTATAGGGATTCTGTGAGGGGGGTTAGAAATAGTAAGAAGTGCAAAGATGAGAGGAAAACTGGATAATCTGATGCTTATTGAGAGAAGGATTATTTTGACCCAAAATAGTTTGCACAGTGTTCTGGAGATGTTTTAATTTATTTTCCATTTTTTGGACTCTTAGCTGACAAGAAATCCCCCCATGAGGCGGCCTATGATGCATTTCTCTGTGGATCAGGTAAAACCTGACAGTTCTTAAAGGTTTAATTGTTAGAATTCAGGAATTCCTTTCCTTCCACTGAAACCATCTTCATTCAATAGTAGGTAATACAGGTACTTGTTACGTAACGATAAACTGCCAAATTATCCATATATATAATTCTTTAGAATTGAACGTTTGCTTAGCTTTTGTTTCTGCACTCTTGTAATGTCACCTCTTCATTGTTCCTCCTTTTTAGTTCTTTTGAAAGTAGCTCACTTGCTCCTCAGCAGAATGCCATGGTGAGTGGTGTTTATGAACTTCTTTGCCTTGGGAATTACCTTGCATTCATAGCTCTTTTAGAAAATAGCTGTCAGTTTGTGATTTCCCATTCAACAACTTTGTCCAGTTTTTGAATAAAACATTATTCAAAATGCCATTACTCCAAGTAATTAGCTTGTTATTTTATAAAGAGTTTTTGTTTCGAGGCTGAAACCTTGTTTAAAAAAAATAATCTTGAGGGGTTTAATGGCCTGGGAGGATGGTAATGGAATTGTGCATCCTTCCTTCTTTTAGTCATTGTTTCAAATCCAGCTCAGACTGGTAGTGATCAAATGGTCTTACCATCCTACAGCAATGGGGAAATGAACTGATGGCTTTAGTCAAGTTCCTAGTGAATGTTTGTCCCCTTCCCACTGTTTGGTACGCTTGTTGGCTTCTGTTGAGAATAACAAGGGAGTTATATGGGTGTTGAGCAGCACTATCCTTGCACCAGTAGATGTGGTCTTTTCCTCTGTTATGATTGAGGTACACAGGCAGAGGGATTCTGGGGAAGCTTGATCTGCCCTGTATGTGCTGTATCTGTTCTGTACACAGAGGAGTTCATACTGCAAGGCTGTTAATCTGTTTCCTTTTACCAGCACTATATTCACATTCTAAATAAATAAATCCTTCGTTCTTCCCCTGCTCCTGTTCCCTTAAAGGTCTGTTGTAGCTAGGAGTTCCATAAAGCTGTAGTACTGTGCCATTTCCCTATAGTGTAGATCACTGAATATTTTTTTTAAATTTTGTTTTCCAACATAGTGACACGCTGGAGACTGGTCCCTCTTTCTCTCAGTATCTCAGTGCATTAACCAAGTACCTGAACCAGGTGAATCTGGTCCGAGCTGGCATTTCAACAATCGTGAGTTTTAAGTGCATCATGTTTACCCTCATTGTATCTGACTCCCCAGATGCACAAGCTAGTAGGCTATCTGCTCTTTCACATGAGTGAAAGAAAATGCCAGCTGGTGTCTGAATCTTCATCTGCAGGTGACTTCTCAGTGTCAGTCTAAATAGCATTTTAAAAAAATCAATTGTGCTGAATTTTTACCCATTTATATTCATTTTGTCACCAGTTACAAATGGGCTGGGCCTTGTCTACACCACTGCTGACGTCGAAGTAAGTTACATTGCTCCGAGGTATTAAAAAACTACCTCCGCCCCCCCCAAGTGAGGTACTTAATGTGCTGTCTACACCATGCTATGTCGGCAGGAGATGCTCTCCTCTTGACATAGCTTCCGCCTCTCATTGAGGCGGATTAATGACGTTGATGGGAGAGCGTTCTCTTGACTTACTGCATCTTCACTAGACCTGCTAAATTGACGCCACTGCATCGACTGTGTCTGTCTTAGGGCCCGTTCTATTCAATGTCTTCATTAATGATCTTGATGATGGGATAGAATTGCACATTAAGTAAATTGCAGATGACACCAAAGTTGGGGGGAGTGGTGACAACGCTGGAAGGAGGGATAGGATTCAGGGAGACTTAGACAAATTGGAGAAGTGGGCCCAAGAAACCTCATGAAGTTCAACAAGGACAGTGCGAAGTCCTGCACTTAGGACAGAAAACCATGCACTGACAGGTGGGACTATTTGGCTAAGTAGCAGTGCTGAAGAAAAGGATCTGGGTTGCGGTAGATGGAAAGTTGAACATGAGCCTACAGTGTGCTCTTGTAGCCCAAAAAGGCTAATAGCATACTGGTTGTATTAGTAGGAGTGTTGCCAGCAGATCGAGGGAATGTGATTATTCCCCTCTATTCGGCACTGGTGAGGCGCGATTGGAATATTGTGTCCATTTTGGCGCCACACTACAAAAAGGACGTGGAACAATTGGAGAGAGTCCAACGGAGGGCAACAAAAATGATTAGAGACTAGAGCACATGACTTATGAAGAGAGACTGAAGGAACTAGGCTATTTAGCCTGCAGAAGAGAAGACTAAGGGGGGATTTGATAGCAAACCTTCAACTACTTGAAGGGGTGCTCCAAGGAGGAGGGAGCTAGGCTGTTCTCAGTGTGACGGAGGACAGAACAAGGAGCAAGGTTTGAAGTGCAGTTGCGGAAGTCGAGGCTGGATATTAGAAAAACTTTCTCTGACTAGGAGGTGGTGAAGTATTGGAAATGAGTTACCTAGGGAGGTTGGTAGAATCTTCCATCTTAGAGATATTTAAGGTCCGGCTAGACTGACCCTGGCTGGGATTATTTAGGGAAAGTGGTCCTGCCTTTAGCAGGGGGTTGGACTAGATGACCTCATGAGGTCCCTTCCAAACTTTTGATTCTATGATTCTATGACTGCAGCAGCACCGATTTAGCGCTGTAATAAAGACAAGCCCATAGTCTTTTAACTGTGGCCAAGATATCTCTTTCCCCATTTCAGCACCTATAACGAGATGGAAATACAGGGAACACTCAGAGGTGCTCATCTGTATTAAAGTATCCCTACTTCCAGGCTTCTGATTCCTATAGTTTGTTAGAGGATAGGTTGTTGCCTTGGATTTTTATTTTCACATGCATTCTGGTGACTTAAATTTTGCTCTCATGGTTCATGCCCACAAGAGCCCACAGATGAAAAAATACTTCCTTGTATTGTACAGGTGGGTATTACTTAGTCACTTGGTCACTATTTGCCTGTTGTGTTTAATGATCTTAAATACCACTTTTAGTATTTCCACAATCAAATGTGGATTAAATTTGAGAGTCTCTGGCTTAATTTCACTTCATTTTCCAGAATTTCTCTGGCACAGATGTCCCTAGCCAGCGTCCACCTCTTCTGATTGCCAGTGTTCGGGGATGGGATGGGGTGGATGAAGAACAGATCTATCAAAAGTTAAAAGCTCTGTGCAAGTTTGATGTCAGACGACTGACCGAGAACCAATTTCTGTTGCTCTCCAATAAATTTAAGGAGTAAGTGATCAAAATTCTAATTCTTCACCCTCTCATCCTCTCCCCCCCCGCTGTCCCTATTTGTCCTCTTGCTCCAGTCCTGCTAACTTTTAGTTAAGGGGATGCAATAAGAGCTGCATGCAAGATATATCTAATGTAATGCAATTATGATTTATTTCTTAGTTTCAGGGTTGTTCTGCGAGATTATAAAGATCACCCTAATCTGCGGATTTCACTCTTTCGCTACTGGAGACACTCACCACAAGCGAACTGCTTGCTACAGTAAGTGATAATGCTCTCCTGTGCCTTCTACTGTGAGTCAGGAATATTATTCCCTCCTGAACTAGCTTTACCTGCATCTTTGTGTGAGAAACAATTAATTACTCTTAAGTAATGTTGCACTGTAGATCCATCATGAAAACATGTAAGTCAGAAGCAGGCTTTATGCGGTGGTTTAGAATGGTCACACTGTAAATGATCTTCCACCTCTGAGTTCCAATCTTGACTTGTATCACCAAGGAAATGTTTTCTTGTGGCCATCACCAAACCATCACTCTGTCATAATTGACAGATGCTGATCTCTGAGACCCATTACTGGAATACCCAGTGTGGGGAAAGGTAAAGCTGTATTGAAAGTTCAATTCTGGAATATTAGGGGCAATTACAGGTTAAAATTTCCTATGTTTTGTTAATCCAGTAATATAGTAGTGCAGATGGAGGGAGACTATTAGCTCTGATCCAGCTCAGGGAGGAATCTCACTTTCATAATCACCCAACTAATCCCAAATGTAAATAGCCTGATAACATTTTAACTTTCTTCCCCTTTTAGAATTTGTGGAATTGTGGCATCATGGTCTCTTCTGGCCTTTGTGATTGGAGGATCTCCCTGGTATGCCATGTAAAAGATTATCTTCTGGAAAGATCTCAGGGACATCTTTCCTATCTATGTGCTTGTTACCAGGATGCCTGTTATGTTTTTTTTTTTCCTTACACTGTTAACAGAGTGATGGTCAGTAAAAGGCATTTAACATTGGTTTTTTTGTTTGTTTGCCTTCAATCACAAAAAAAAATCTGTGTTTAAGGAGACTCTCAGGTTTTAGGAATCAAATCTGAAGAGGAAAATCCTCCTGGTGTTTTAAATATATTTATTAAAGAAGTACTACTATACCTCTTTTTCATGTGCAAGTGGACCAGAGAATCCACTGTCTTGATGAGACTTTTATCTTGTTCCCTGTTTATTCTTCAACAACATTAATAAACCAGTTCTATTTCAAGTATTGTGTTGCCGTTAAAGGCTGGTGTGCGCAGGCTTATGTTGTGTTTTTTGTCAATCGTTAAATAGAAGAAGCTATATTAACTTTAATTCCATTTCAACGGAGGGAAAGGTATTGCTGTTCACCAGATGAAACAGGATAAAGCTGATGGAGAAATAATTCTGCAGGCTCCTGAAAGGTTTTCAAAGACAATACCATAAATGTCAGGTGACTTCTGTGTGTATTTTTAAGCACACGTTAGCAAGAGAATGCCTTGACAGTAACGTGCTACGTTGATCAGTTTTTCTGATATGGATGAGTGAGTGGGATTCAGTCCAATAACTGCTGCCCTCTACTCTGAAATTTGGTAAGCCCAACAATCGTATAAGTCTTTCAAAGGAAAACAGCCTTTATTTCTGGCCTTGGTGCCTGTGTGCCACAATGAACTTTTCTCAAGGACTGGGGACACTGTTCATCACAGAGAGACCAGCTTCAGGGTTTCCTCGTCTCTTGGCACAAAACTCAACCTAAACTTGATCGGGAATTCTAGGGTCCAACTTTAACCCACTTCTCCATGGGTGTGGAAGGTCCTCAGACACGAGGAAGAGTTTGTGCTGTGGGAAGTTGAAGCTGAATATGGGAGGGACTCAGCTCTGTGGAGCTCCCTCCAGCATAAGGAGCAATGGGGGTTGGGTATCCATTGCCTAGATCCTTCCATCCATGCCTCCCCTCTGCAGGGTCAGAAGAGCACTGTGGTTTGCTGCAGTAGGCTCTTGGGGGCAGTTCTGCAGCTGGCCCAGAGGGAAGAATTCTTCCACAAGCCAAGCACCGAGCCAGGCTCAGAGCTTCCCGTTTGATCATAAGAACAAACTCCACAGGCGAAGATAGAAGTGGGAAGTATGTTAGCATATGGGGGTCTTTGGAAGACACTGATTGAATGGTTTATTAACTTATGGGTGAAAATATTCAAATCCTTCAACTAACTCCATAAAAACACACCAGGCTCCAGTGACTGAAGACATGTAGGTGCGGTATTTCTACAAGATTACACTGTCAGTGGTGTCTGAGTGCTGAAGTGATAACAGAAAAGTACCTTTCCCCCCTTCTGTTTAGTGCAGACCTTCTCTTTCCTAGAACCTCCTCATGTCCAGAACAAACCTATAAATCGGTCAAACCATGATTGCCTTCATTAGTTCCAAGGCTGCTCAGCAGTTACACAGTTATGCTGTAAATACAGGCCCCATACAGTATGCTATGACCAACACTTAAGTGGGTCCAAGGAAGCCATTGAGAAGAACTGGTTCCATAATAAGAGCAGTTTATACTAGAACAGGGGTTAAAAACAGATGCATAACAATATTCAGGTTACGTGGGTGTAAATATCAAGTGCTGTTTGCTTGCAAGCTAAATTGCATGGGCTTTCAACCCCTTTACTATTGGTGTTGTGAAGAGACAGACTGTATTTTCAGGCATGGTTTCTAAGCTCTGCCAGCAGTATATTGTACAGTCTTTTCTTATTTCTTAGGTTAGTGCTCTCATCAGGCCTTTAATTTGCTTTTTTGTGACACCTTAGCAGCTGAGGTTGACTGGTGGTGGTCCTTTATGTGCCGCTGTTGGTAAATCAGTATTTATTATTTCTGTCACAGTGGAGCCCATTGTGCTAGGAGCTCTACAAAGCAATAAAACAATCCACCCAAGAAAGTTTGCAATTAGTTGTAGAGCTGTCCCAAGTACATAGGGCTGCACTGAAGATGGTTTAGCCACATGTAAGTGGTACTTTAGGCAGCAGTGAAGTAATTAAGCTGCTGCTACTTTCGTAAACCTTTCTTCAGTTTTAGAGCTTTTATATTTACAGCTTCATTAATCATGTTTCTCCTTTTGACAGTTATGTTATCTGAATCTTGGTTGGCTTGAGAACTTGTTTTCTTATAAATACAAAGAACAGAATGTTCAATCTGGGGGCAGATGGGCAAAAATTCCAGTTTGGGTTTCTCTGTGCCAGTATGCATCATTCCAAGTAAATGAACAGCTTAACTGGGTCTCTTCCTGTCAGTAAACAGCACTGATCTCATAAACAAACTCTGTGTGTGATAGTCAGGTCTGGACGTTTTGTTACCTCCCAGCAGACTCTGGCTATTGACTATCTGTACTCAGCACTGGCAGTTATAAAACAGTGGAGATATGCCCATCTCCCACTTGCTGTTTTGCTTCTGACGTGTGACATAAGAGCTTCTGAAAGAGAGGGTGGAGATGTTGCTTGAACATCTGCTGTCTTTGGCAGCTCTCATAAAAGATAAATATGGAAATTTTATAATAAAAGAGTTTAAACTCATAATCCACCACCCAGAGGGTATTGCCTAAAGCAAATACCAGCGCATCTGTAGCTGTAAGGACTACGTAGGGCTCTGGAGTGAGGTACACATGTGCATTGCTGGATCTGCCTACACAGCATCAAATTACATGGCCACAAATGTAACAAAATCCACCAGATATAGGATGTTCATAAAGATTACCACTCATTGACATTGTGTCTCAGCCCTCTGTAAACTCCCACACCTCCATCCCCATTTCCTCGGTGTCACCTTCACTGTTGAATGCATGTTCCATTCCTGTCAGCAAAGAGGACAGGACCCATATCAAAACACAAAAGATGGACTGTTTTGGGTGGAGGTGCCTAAACTGTGCTTGGAAAATCAGTGACATGGCCTTTACCCCCTTAACGGCTGAAAAAGAGGCTGGCATTGTTTCCCAAGCTGTAGGTCACACTTACTAGTACTGCCACTCAATGAGGGAAAAGCAATTCATTAGAAGGCATGTTGGACAGAAGAGTCAGGAGTGCATCACCAACAGAACACAGGAGATATGCAACAGCCAGGTTCAGCATGCGAATGCTCAGGGGGTCCAGTTGAGTGTGAAGGCAGAAGAACCAGAGGGCAATTCCACTTTGCAACAGCATCCAAAATGGAGCAGATGAGAATGAGCCAAATCCAGAAGGGTGTAGGTGCAGCTCCCTCCACCCATGGAGATGCTCACCAGTGTCCACTAATCTGAATAATCCCTGGGTGTTTCAGTGATAGGAGGCATTGCATCCTTCTAAGAATTTGTTGCTTTACAAGCAGGTCTGGGAATAGAAAAGCAAACCCTAGTGAAACCATGCCATTGTTGTATTTGGCTGGCTCTTGAGTGATGGAGAGTAAGGTGCATATACCGTTAGCCACATGAATAGTCAGTAATGTCAATAGATGCAGGTGGCTCTATTCTATTTAAGGAGGGTCATGCTGTTGAGCCCTTAGTGCATCATTCTAAATAGTTTTGCTCCTGAAGGTTATTTGCTGGCATAGTTTTATGCTTGAATTCTTGGGATTAGTAATACCTAAGCATCACACCATGGCAGACATAACTATGTAATAACTAACATGAAAAAGTAGCTACAGTCAAGTTACTTCTATTTTAAAAACCCAAGTTAGAAGCCAATTACTGTACTTTTACATCTACCAAGGGTAGTTTACTCCATAGCCTGCAGGAACATTCAACTACCCTGGAGCAAATCAGACCCTGATTCTCAGTTGCTCCATTTCTGTGCCCAGTGTGGGAACAGCAAGGTGGGGCAAAGGTGCCTTTATTCCATTTTTGTGTTCCCCCTACTGTGGGGCCTTCTAGGCACCTACCCCATTTTCAGTGGAAGGGGCTTTGTCTACCCTACAGGCTTACTCTGATTTTACAGAAATCGATTTTTGGAAACGTATAAAGTCGAGTGCACGCGGCCACACTAAGAACATTCATTCGGCAGTGTGCGTCCATAGTACCGAGGCTAGCATCGACTTCCAGAGCGTTGCACTGTGGGTAGCTATCCCATAGTTCCCGCAGTCTCCCCCGCCCATTGGAATTCTGGGTTGAGATCCCAATGCCTGATGGGGCAGAAAACATTGTTGCGGGTGGTTCTGGGCACATGTCAGGCTCCTCCCCTTCTGTCCCTCCCTCCGTGAAAGCAATGGCAGACAACCATTTCTCGCCTTTTTTCCTGGGTTACCTGTACAGATGCCATACCTCGGCAAGCATGGAGTCTGCTCAGCTCAACACAGCAGACATGAACATTGTAAACACCTTGTGCATTATCGTGCAGTTTATGCTGAATCAGAACCTACAAAACCAGGCAAGTAGGAGGCGGCAGTGCAGCGATGAGAGTGATGAGGACATGGACACACAATTCTCTCAAACCACGGGCCCCGGTTCTTTGGAGATCATGGTGTTGATGGGGCATGTTCATGGTGTGGAACGCCAATTCTGGGCCTGGGAAACAAGCACAGACTGGTGGGACCGCATAGTGTTGCAGGTGTGGGACGATTCCCAGTGGCTGCAAAACTTTCGTATGTGTAGGGCCACCGTCAGGGAACTTTGTGACTTGCTGTCCCCTGCCCTGAAGCACACACACCAAAATGAGAGCAGCCCTCACAGTTGAGAAGCGAGTGGCATAGCCCTGTGGAAGCTTGCAATGCCAGATAGCTACTAGTCAGTCAGGAATCAATTTGGAGTGGGCAAATCTACTGTGGGGGTTGCTGTGATGCAAGTAGCCAGAGCAGTCACTGAGCTGTTGCTATCAAAGGTAGAGACTCTGGGAAATGTGCAGGTCATAGTGGATGGCTTTGCTGCAATGGGATTCCCTAACTGTGATGGGGCAATAGATGGAACCCATATCCCTATCTTGGCACCGGAGCACCAGGGCAGTTGGTGCATAAACCGCAAGGGGTAGTTTTCAGTGGTGTTGCAAGCACTGGTGGATCACAAGGGACGTTTCACCAACATCAATGTGGGATGGCCGGGAAGGGTTCATGACACTCGCGTCTTCAGGAACACTAATCTGTTTAAATGGCTGTAGCAAGGGATTTACTTCCCAGACCAGAAAATAACCATTGGGGATGTTGAAATGCCTATAGTTATCCTTGGGGACCCAGGCTACCCCTTAATGCCATGGCTCATGAAGCTGTACACGGGCAGCCTGGACAGTAGTCAGGAGCTGTTCAAATATAGGGTGAGCAAGTGCAGAATAGTGGTAGAATGTGCATTTGGATGTTTAAAGTGATGCTGGTGCACTTTACTGACTCACTCAGACCTCAGCCAAACCAATATTCCCATTGTTATTGCTGCTTGCTGTGTACTCCACAATCTCTGTGAGAGTAAGGGGGAGACATTTATGGCCGGGTGGGAGGTTGGGGCAAATCGCCTGGCTGCTGATTATGCTCAGCCAGACACCAGGGCGATTCGAAGAACACACCAGGAAGCACTGCACATCAGAGAAGCTTTGAAAACCAGTTTCATGACTGGCCAAGATATGGTGTGAGAGTTCTGTTTGTTTCTCCTTGATGAAAACATGCCCCCTTGATTGACTCATTCCCTGAGTCACTCACCCTCCTCTCTTCGATCACAGCTTGTTTTCAAAGGAAATAAAGGCTCTATAATTTAAAAACCATGTATTCTTTATTAACTGATTATAAAAATAGGGGAGAACTGACAAGACGGGTGTGGGAAGAGGGGAGGAGGAAAGGAAGGAAAAGGCCACTTTAAAGGTTGTTGAATGACAGCCTTTTGGTTGGGCTGTCCACTGGGGTGGAGTGGGTGGGTGCACGGGACCTCCCCCCGCGCGTTCTTACACATCTGAGTGAGGAGGCTATGGAACTTGGGGAGGTGGGAGGGCGGTTATACAGTGGCTGCAGCGGCACTCTGTGATCCTGCTGTCGTTCCTGAAGCTCCACCAGATGCTGGAGCACGTCCGTTTGATCCTGCAGTAGCTGCAGCGTTGCATCCTGCCTCCTCTGATCTTCCTGCCGCCACCTCTCATCTCCTTCATCCCTCCTGTCCTCAAGTTCTTCCCTCCTGTCCTCACGTTCGTTGGCCACTTTCCTGTACTGTGATACTGTGTCCTTCCACTCATTCAAATGAGCTCTTTCACTGCAGGTTGACTGCATGATCTCAGAGAACATTTCATCTCGCGTGTGTTTTTTTCGCTGCCTTATCTGAGATAGCCTTCGGGACAAAGGAGGGAAGCTTGAAAAATTTGCAGCGGCGGGAAGGGAAAAAGGAGAGAAGTATTTAAAAAGATACATTTTATAGAACAATGTGTATACTTTTTCCTGGTGAACAACACTATTCACATTACATAGCATATGTGATTTAGCTACAAGGTCGCATTTTGCATCTTAATATTGAGTGCCTGCGGCTTTGGTGTTAGAGATCACAGACACAGGGCTAGGCAACAGAATTTGGCTTGCATGCAGCCATGGTAAGCCATTATCTTTCGGCTTCTGCAACCTTCATAAAAGCAGTGCCCTCCTTTCCCATACCATGTAAAGCCTGTTGAGTGCTGTGGTTTTCGTGTTAACGTGCAGCTGCAGAAACCAAACTAACCTCCCCCCACATCCAATTCTCTGAGATGATCACTTTACCCCTCCCCCCACCACATGGCTTGTATCAGGAAGGATCCCTGCTAGCCAAACACAAACAGCTCAGTGCCAATGCCCTGCCCCTCCCCTCCTCTCCCCCACCGCTTGGCTAACTGCAGGGAAGGATTTCTTTTCAGCCACAGGCAAACAGCCCTGTAGGAATGGCCACCTCTGTACCCTTAATTAAATTCCCATATTTCAGCCAGGTTACCATGAACAATATCACTCTCCTGAGGATAACACAGTGAGATAAAGAACAGATGTTGCTTGAATGCCAGCAAACACCAGGACCATACGCTGCCATGCTTTGTCATGCAATGATACCAGATTACTTGCTACTAGCATGGCCAGGGCCACCCAGGGGCGGGCAAGTGGGGAAATATGTTGGAAGGGACATGTATTCAGAATATAAACATTCAAAAGCTAATCAAATATATACCAGGGTCAGGGCTGTCCAGAGGGGGGGCAAGTGGGGCAATTTTCCCCGGGCCCCACAGGGGCCCCCATGAGAATGTCGAAGGCTCCCCCCTGCCTCCACCTTCCCTTATCCCCTGGCGCCTCAGTTCACTGTGTCCAGGAGCGACCCTGGACAGAGGTTCTGGGGGGAGGGCAGTCAGGTGACAGGGAATGGAGGGTGCGATCATGGGCATTCCAGGGGTCTGTCAGGACTCAGCGGGGGGGTGGTGGATAGGGGTTGGGGCAGTCAGGGGATAGGGAGCAGGGGGGGTTAATTGGGGGCGGGGTCCCGGGGTGGTGGTTGGGTGGGTCTCGGGGGAGCAGTCAGGGGACAAGGATCAGGATGGGTTGGGGATTCTGAGGGGGGCAGTTGGGGGGCAGGAAGGGGGTTCAGGTTGGATAGGGGCAGGGCCAGGCTGTTTGGGGCGGCACAGCCTTCCCTACCCTAAAGCTCATTCAACAGTTTGAGGCTTGCAGACAGCTATTTAACACAAAGATCCAAGCTGTTATCTTTTCCCTTAGGGCTATCATCTCTTTCACTTCTCAAATGCCAAATTATAGTCTACATTTAATTTCAGTGCCATAGGGAGATTCATGTCAGGGGAGGGTAGCTTCATTTAAAATTAGCCACTTTACATTAACAGTGATAAAGCAAAGAGAGCCATGGGGGAGGGATCACATGAGATGAGCAATATCCTACACCACCTACCTCCTTCCCAACCCTACCGAGGCTCCAGATGGGTTAATTCAGTGGTTCTCAAACTTTTGTACTGGTGACCCCTTTCACATAGCAAACCTCTGAGTATGATCTCCCCCTTTTAAATTAAAAAAACTTTTAAATATATTTAACACTATTATAAATGCTGGAGGCAAAGCAGGGTTTGAGGTGGAGGCTGACAGCTTGTGACCCCCAGTAATAACCTTGTGACCTCCTGAGGGGGTCCTGACCCCGCAGTTTGAGACCACCTGGATTAATTTAATTTTAGCACCCTGTGTCCATTCACATGCATGTGCTATTTTGAGCATGTCAGTTTTCACAACATAGGCTCATCCCAGACTCTGGAACAAGCTCAAATGCTCAGCTCATGGAGTATGTACATAAGCTATACTAAAGACAAACCCACAGGAACTGTCTACAGTTTGTGAGGGACCCCCATGGAGCCAGTCTCTAGGAAACAGATAAATTCATGGAGGTTAAGTCCATTAATGGCTATTAGCCAAGATGGGGTAAGGAATGGTGTCCCTAGCCTCTGTTTGTCAGAGGGTGGAGATGGATGGCAGGATAGAGATCACTTGATTGTTACCTGTTAGATTCACTTCTTCTGGGGCACTTGGCATTGGTCACTGTCGGTAGACAGGATACTGGGCTGGATGGACCTTTGATCTGAGTCAGTACATCCATGAGGGAGGAATAGCTCAGTGGTTTGAGCATTGACCTGCTAAACCCAGGGTTGAGAGTTCAATCCTTGAGGGGGTCACTGAAGGATCTGGGGCAAAAATCAGTACTTGGTCCTGCTAGTGAAGGCAGGGGGCTGGATTCAATGACCTTTCAAGGTCCCTTTTTGCTCTAGGAGATTAGTATATCTCCAATTACTATTTATTCTTATTTTCTAACCTAAATGAACCCAAAGTTATGGAGACAGATATGAGTCAAGGAAGCCAGCAGAATATCAGAAACCTGGAAAAATCTCTGACTGGATGGGCTCAGGCATTTGGTCACAAGCCAAGGTGGTTCAAAAGTTTTGGGTTTTTTAAAAGAATTTTTGTATTGTTTCTTTAAACAAACCAACACAGTAAGCAGCAAATATTTGGCCACACACTTCTGAAACCCCAAACCATGTTCAGGTTTTGGCAGACTAACTTCAGCTTTTCAGTTAAAAAAAAAACAAATTTTGAAGGAAAGCAGACATTGTCCATAATTTTTTCTGCTTTTTAAAAACCCCTAGTTTTCAATCCAAAAAAAGTTTTGACGGAAAATATTTGTCCAACCCTTTAAATGAACTTTAGTGCCTTTTAGCACTAGCTGAAGCTGAGAACCAGTGATACCTTGTAAAGATGACTTGAAAAGAAAGTTTCTCAAAACTGAGTTTGTGCTGAGATGCGCAAGGTTTTTAAATGTTTATTTTTCTCAGGGCCACTTGGGGGGGAGGAGGACAACTGGGGCTATTTGCCTCAGGCCCGCAGGGGCCCCCACAAGAATACAGTATTCTATAGTATTGCAACTTTTTTTTATGGAAAGGGCCCCTGAAATTTCTTTGCCCCAGGCCCCCTGAATCCTCTGGGTGGCCCTGGCCAGGGTGAGGCAGATCTAGACAGCAAGAGCCTGAGACAAAGCCTATTGAAGTCAGTGGGCATCTTTCAGTTGAGTTCAGTGAGAGTTGGACCAGGGCCCAGCTGTGCAAGATCCAAGATTTTAAATGAACATTAAAACAGATGTAAGCAGAGTCAGGATGAGCTCTACCCTAACATTTGGTGGTAAATTATGGGAAGTGTGGAAAATTTTTTTAGGTATTTGCATTGGCACACCCACCCCACCTAGCATAGCCCTGTCATAAATGGATAGGTAAGGTAAGGGTTAAGTTTCTTTTACCTGGAAAGGGTAACCAAACACCTGACCAGAGGACCAATCAGAGAACTGGATTGTTTAAAGTCAGGGGCGGGAATTTG
>NC_133771.1:126030732-126032215 GCF_003597395.2 Chelonoidis abingdonii
TTTGAGACAGGACCAGATTGTGGACGCTAAAGTCCAGGTCTGGGACTGGGAGGCTGAATTACCACATGGTGAGCAGCAGGTGGGATGTCAAAATCCAAAAACCAGTAGCTACCTTATTAATTTTTTTTTTCTGCTAAGGATTAGCAGGCAGAAGGAATTAGGTTCAAAGTGCAGACAGAGAAGTTTGCGGGATGGCTGGAGTGGCTCACGGGTCGGCTGGAGGAGCGGCAAGCTGGTGTAGTAAAGCTGGTTGTGGTGAAGGCTACAGCAGAACTCCACGGAGAGGTGGAGCAGTTGGCCCTGGCCCACGTAAGGTGCCCCTTAGCACCCTGTGTGTGCCTCCCCACCATTTCCACCCAGGCTGGGGGGGGGGGGTAAAACTTTGCAAATAAACTTGTGAACTCTGGGGTGGCCCTGACCAGAGACTTTCGGGTTGTTGGACTTTGGGGTGATTGAACTTAAGACCCTAAGGGGGAAAGGACATTGCCAAACGTACTTGGAGGTGAGTTTTTTTTGCTTATGGTTTGTGGTGTTTCTCCAATGTAATGCCGCATTGTTTCCCTCCTTTATTAAAAGGATTTTGCTACACTCAAACTCTGTGCTTGTGAGTGGGAAATTATTGCCTCCTAAAGGTGCCTGGAGGGGTGGTATATAATTGTCCCAGGTCACTGGGTGGGGGCTTGAGCCGGTTTTGCATTGTGTTATTGAAACGAAACCCCTAAATACTAAACCCAGCCCTTGTTGCTGCCAACTCAGAGGGGCAGAAGGGTTACATAAAGGGAATTGTTTTTATTATAGTACAAATGTCTACCCTTTGGTCTAAGAATAATTCCCTTCACTGTAGGTATCCATGGGTGAGATTCTATGGCCTGTGTTAAGCAGGAAGTCAGACTAGCTGATGCATAGATTCCACAACCAGAAGGGACCAGTCTGATAATCAAATCTGATCTGCTGTATAACACAAGCCACAGAACTCCCCCAAAATAATTCCTTTTAGAACTAGAGCATATCATAGTAGTCCTTTCTGGCGTTAAATTTACAGAGACTGGTAAAAATCACTCCAATAACAGCAAATGAGCTTTTTTTCTTATTAAGACCAGATCAAAGGATTGATTGATTCCTATAAAGTGACCGTATGAAAGGCTAAGTATTCTCACACATGTGCCTATGACTTCCAAGGAGATTATAAAGCTGTTTTCTGAGGAGCATAACATTTTCTATCATATCTAAGGTACCTTTAAAATAATTGTTTCCAGACATCTGATTGTGACAGGGATATCATACAGGAAGATCTGGATGACTTTGTAAACTGGAGTAATAGTAATAGGATGAAATTTAATAGTGAAAAGTGCAAGGTCATGCATTTAGGGATTAATAATAAGAATTTTAGTTATAAATTGGGGACACATCAGTTGGAAGCAACAGAGGAGGAGAAGGACCTTGGAGTATTGGTTGATCACAGGATGACTATGAGCCGCCAATG
>NC_133771.1:126033050-126062960 GCF_003597395.2 Chelonoidis abingdonii
AGGTTTTTCGCCTTCCTCTGCAGCGTGGGGCATGGGTCACTTGCTGGTGGATTCTCTGCAGCTTGAGGTCTTCAAACCACAATTTGAAGACTTCAATAACTCAGACATAGGTTAGGGGTTTGTTATAGAAGGGGATGGGTAGGATTCTGTGGCCTGCATTGTGCAGGAGGTCAGACTAGATGATCATATTGGTCCCTTCTGATCTTAAAGTCTATGAGTCTATGAGACAACAAACTTCCAAAGGTAAGTCATAGCAATAATTAGGTTTATAAAATACTGGGAAATATGCAATTAATACATATTTCTAGTATAAAATATTATTTTTTTATTGGTAGAACATGAACTTATAAAATATATATTCATATAACGTAATATCTATTTTGTCAATATATGGCACAGTTTTTTTAAATTAACAAATTATTATGTTTGGGTATTACAACTTCTTAATTTCTCAAATTTGTTGAAACAATGCAAAAAATTATGGGAAGTGGAAATTACATGAGAAAAAAGATGGGTGGTTTGGGTGTCATGGGGAAAAAAATGTTAAAATGCCCTTTAATAGTAAACAAACTTGTTATTATTAATGTATTAATGAAAACTGAGGGAATATCAGTAACTTCACTGCTGACCACTGCTGGCAATTAGCAAATACATTTAGCAAGAAGGAGTCATTCATTAAATATGTATTTTTAATCAATACCAAGGGATGCTGTTTGGAGTTATTGAAGGATATAACTTTTTCATCTTAAAGATATGTTTAATTTAAAATCTTATAGCAGTTCTCTTTAGAAATACCTTAGCACACCACCAGCTAATCTAAAACTGTTAAAGTATAACAGAAAGTATTCAGATAACAAGATACAGAGAAAAATGCCAGCATTTTAAAAATTGTGTCAGAGCTACAAAAATCTTTCCGCAGTGAAAATAACAATAAAGAAGAAAATGAATACCGGCAATGAAGATATTTTCAGTCCATTAGCAATTTGTTTATTCTTATACAATAAGCTACATTGTTAGTTCTGTTAAGAATGCTAGGAGGATTTGTGTTACATGGACTTACTGAAGCACTATGTAAATAACAGATATTATAGTGATGAGCACCCATAAACATGAGAGATTTGATTAGACAAGAATGTATTTTCAAGGCACACAGGGTGGGGCAACTGAAAACAAATGCTCATGAGTAAAACTGTACAAAAAATTGGACCTAGACAATTCCCATCCCCCAGAGATTAATAAACAATGGAATACCAGTTGCAGGCAAAATACTCTCCCTTTATTTCTGGTATACAGTATTCAGAGGAGAATCAGAAAAATAAAACATACTGTCTTCATAGATTTGATTTAATACTGTCACCTTGTGGCAATACTGTGATATCAGGTTTGTGCTATGTCTATATAGCTTTGCTTATAGCAGCGGTTCTCAAACTGTGAGTCACGATCCCAAAGTAGGACCCCTGGGGTCACCAGGGCTGATGTTAGACTTGCTGCAGAGGCCTCAGGCTGAAGCCCTAGTCCCACCGTCTGGGGCTGAACCCCGAACCCCACCACCAAGAGCCAAAGCCTGAGTCCTTGGGCTTCAGCCCTGGGTGGCAGGTGGGGTTCAGGTTACAGTCATCTCACCTGAGGCTGAAGGCGTTGGGCTTCGGCTTTGGCCCCCACTCCCAGGGTCATGTAGAAATTTTTGTTGTCAGGATCGCGGTACAATTAAGTTTGAGAAACCTTGGTAGGGTACTCCACAAAGGAGCCCTTGGTCTTTGAGAAGATCTAGGCAGTCTTAAATGACGAGTCACAGAACAAGTTACAGACCACAGATGCGCCTAATTGGTTTGGGGTTTGTTTTTTGTTTGGTTGTCACTGTTACATCATGTTGTTTTACTTTCTTTTATTTTTACTTGGTCACCAGGAAAACAATTTTCTGAGTAACTGGTAACAACAAATTAATCTAGTTTGGTCTTGCTGGGGCCAGTGAGGTTTGTCTGTGTCCAGGTGGGTATACAGGAAGCTAGAAGGTTTTGATTTATAGCTTTGACTCTTGACTGTAGCTGAAGCTGGTTGCTTTGGGGAAGGAGTCCTGAGGATATGTCTTATCTATCCAGTCAAATTGAGGACAGGATTCAGAAAGGGATATCAATCTCTCAGATGGGATGAGTAATTCTGATCTATAGCGCCTGCCTTAGGAGGAGGACAGTATAGGGGCAAACATGGCATTAATTCCCAGGATACTTGTGCAGCCAGGCTCTGCAGTATAAGCAGTTGTCACAAATTCAGAAGAAGATGGAGAAGGTTGGAGATAATTAGAGCTGAATGAAAAGTGGAAAAACTGTTGCAAAAAAGATAGAAATTTTGAAGTTGTTTCTGTTTTGCAAGGTTCAAAATGGAAAAAAGATATTTTTAAACATTTTTGTTAAATATTTTCCCCTCAGATTTTTTAATTTTATGTTTTCAGTTGTCCTTCTTTCACCCCTTTCTCCCTCCTTTCCCCTCCTTTTGCTGCTGAGTGCAATAAAATGAATGATGGTCAAGTTTTTGTCTTGTCACTCATTTTTTAAATGTTTTTCCTTTCGCATCCTTCAGAATGTCTCCAACTTTAGAACAGTTACTGAGCAGCAAATGGAAAAAGTACACTTTAACTCTGCCATGTGGTAACTTTTCACAATATCAACATGTTTGGAAAAGTCGTCTTCTTCTTTCTTTTTCTTCATTTTTTCCAAAGCCCAAAGCGTTTTGAAAAGTTACATAGTAGTTAAAACAAATGAAAAATTAGAAAAGTGAACCTCTTCCTTCAAACCCTAGCATCATTCATTCTGTGGGATTCAGTGGCTAAAAGGAATAACACATAGAATGGGGTGAAAGGTGAAACCCCCCCAAAAAACTTCCATTGACTTCCAGGAGTCCAAGATTTCACTTAGCAATGCTGTACTCATAGCTGAGAGCCTGTGCTGTCTCACGGATATGGCAGTTGGCCAGGTAATCCACCATCCATGTAGTCTCCCTCATACAACCACAGGAATGCAAAGAAGCTGCAGAGTAAGGATGGTGATTGGTTGGGTTACTTCCACTATCACAATGATCTAGGAGTCTTGGCATGGCATAAATAGATCACGTGGGTGTAATGCATAGAGTCAAAATGTCTACGTTCTTAAAAACTGGACAGTAACAGATCATGAGTCCCAGTGATGATTGATCCTGGTGATTTTCTGAACAAAAAGAACTCCTAGACACGTTTGTAGTTGTTTCCATGGCTTCACACTGACTCAACAGACATTTTAGGCTTCAAAATGACCCACAGACAAATGACAATAATAATCTTCTTATACAGAGATTCCTTTTGGTCTCCACGCTTTTCTTATTTTGTGGCCCAGTTATACCCAACTCACTGTGTTGAAAAGCTGAGTACATTGTGGCAGACAGTCTTGAAGAGATGCCTGAAGAGCTAATTTCTGACAACTCATGCAGAGGAAAGAGGAGAGATTCCTGCAACAGCTGCCACAAAGAACTTGGAGGCTCTTTTGGCGTTGGTGGGCATCTAGAAGAATCATTTCTACGATGACCCAAAGGCTTAGAGAATGTCTCAGGATATCAATAATACCTAGTGTTATCTCCTGGCACAGAGGGCAAAACAGCACCCTTGTCAGTAATGTACGCAAAGTGCAGTATGTAAGAATTTGCCCTGCATCAGGGCATGGGGTTAAATTCAGCAAATTTAGAAAAAGTTGATTTTACATTAGAGTTTCATTGAGCAATACCAGCTGGATTTGGAAAAGTCATGTTATCCTTGTAAAGGCATTGAGAGGCCTAAACCAAGGCCTGTGAAACAAGGTCATCAGACCCTGTTTGCATTCTTGTAATAATCTTGTTTTAAACTAGTATAAAATAGGCTAAGTGGGTATGAATGGGGAGGTACCCTTATCAGAGGTTTAGCCTTTGAAAAATACTATTACCAGGAGCAATAGAAAAACAAAGGAGAAACAAAGTCACAGGAAAAGTAAAAATAAGATAAGACTAAAGGGAGAAAGAGGCTAGAGAGAAAGGAGAGAGTGAGTGAGCAAAAGAAAGTGAGAGATACTGTAACAGTGACAATAGGTAGGTAGAGAGCGTGAGGTTCTGTGAACTGTGACAGTGAACAATGGGATATGTGATTTTTAGAGACTAGAACTGGCCGGAGAGGAATCCTATGGAGAGTTCTGTGCCTTAGAAAGGCTGGAAATAATTCTTTTACTATTGTAAAGTGTTGAGAAAATTAGTGACTAAAAGTGTCCTAACCTTACCTGAGAAGAAACTTTCCTGAGCCACGGAGGATTTACAGTAAAAATGCCACTTGAGACAGAGAGAAGTTTTGCTTCCTGATTTTTGAAAGGCCACAGACCAGATGTAACTGTCATGGGGAACTGAGACACCACTTTGGAAGAAAACACTTAAAAAGCAAACTATACCTGAGACCACCTTCACACAAGGACCTATGAAGCATGATGATTCTGATATTGGCCATAACATTTGAGACCAGACCAGACCAGGCCTGAGGAAGGACCCCAAAGGACTAGTCCAGCCATAATCTATGATATCCTGTCTCCTAGAAATCAGCCACAACCCGAGGTTTTGAACCTGAGCCCAAGATGCTAGAGACAGACTAAAACTAAACTTAACCCATGCATGCCATGTCTCAGCTGCTGAAGAGGAAAAGGCAACAATTGGATTAAGTTTATGGAATATTTTTAATGTGTTACCATTTCTATAGTTTCTGACTTACTGAGAGACTGCTGATATGCCAATTTCATGAGAGGTAAATGCTTTAATTATTATTTATACAAATGTATTTTTAATGAATTATTCCATTTTATATGGTGCCCCAAAATTATTTAAGATAGATAGATTTCAATGAGAATATTGAATGATCCATGTGCTTAAAATTAAGCATATGTGTATTTTGTTTGCAGGCTCAGTCTTATATCCATGGGATTCCAGCCAGCTGAAGTCAGTTATACCTTTTAATTTGATTTTAAAGGTATCAGCAATTTCAATGTATATTTAAATACTTCTGTAATTTTATAACTACCTTGCTATATTTTAACCTGGATTTTGCTGGTAGGCTGATGATGCTCATGACTGCACTGCACATACATGCACAATTTTTTTGTTTTTCCAGGGAGGGCCAGCTGCTCTTCATGGACTTCTGTATTTGCCAGGAACACCACTGACATCTTTAGGGCTTTGTGCAAGTGCAGGGGTTGGTGTATGTGAAACAGCTTGCAGAACTGGGAACTAGATAAGGATAAACTTCTTAATTCCTTTATCGGAAAACAGCGTTGGGTTTGTCCTTTTCAGATAACATAATCTAACTGAATTGTGATAAATTCCTAGACCCTGAGCCTCCAAAGATTTACACATGTGCTTAAAATTTAACTAAGTGAATAGCCACATTGATTTCAATGGAGTTAGTCACGTGCGTAATGTTAAGCACGTGACTAGCTCCCCTGAAGTCAGTTAAGTATATGCGTAAGTCTTTTCAGGTACAAGACCCTACTCAACTTTATAATTTAAATAGTTAATCTGATCATTCAAATTAGAAGATACAGTATGTCTGTCTGCACTGCTATTAATTCTGGCACGACTCTTTGTTTTGGTAAATAAATGCAGAATTTATGGATAGGTGATAACAAGTCTGCACTGCTTTGTTTAGAGTGCGAGATGTAGTAGTACAAGTGGCTTTTTTAATTTTATTTATTTATTTATTTATTTTCTGTTGTGGTGAATTCAGCATAGCAGATACTTAACTTTGCCGGAAAATCTTAAAGTAAAACTCAGTATTACCTAATCATTCAAAAATCATGAGCCAGAACCTCCCCACCCCCATGAGATTGGCTTAAAAATAAAAGATTCTGGATTTTTTTTTATTTCTCTTCTAAGCCTTTGGGTTCATATTTCCAATCTTTTCTCCACAACCAGACTGGCTGCAAACTTATTTAAAAACAAAACAAAACAAACAAAAACAAATAAACACAAAAAACCCATCAAACAAACAAAAACACCCAACCAACCATCTGATATTCCCACATAACCACAAAGCGCCAGAACTGGGGCTTTAACAAAAACACCAAAAATCACAAGACTCACAATAAAATCATGAGAGTTATTAACCCTGAATCTTATAATAAGAGAAAACTGTCATGGAAGATAACATTTAAAGTCTGACAGCTTTTACTATGCCCCTTTAATTTTATCACAGATCTTGACCAGGTATACGTAGAATGCTGTTTCATGTCTCAGTTTCTCCCTCAAGTAGTGGGACCAGAGGTGGGTGCCTTTACTCTCCTAATCCTGTCTTCATCAGTTTAGGACTCTGCTCTTGGGCTAGATTGTGATATTCTTTCTCACATTGAATAGTGTCTTATACCATGAGTAGTCCCGGTTGGACTGCTTGTGGAGTATTGTATTATTCAATATGAACTAGGTTATTATAATCTTGCTCCTGGTTTGGAGTCCCACTTGTCAAAATGATGCAGGATGTGAGGCAGTAGGGTGGGGGAAAAAAAGAAAACACTTTCAGTGATGTGTCTTATACATTTTATATTTCTGTTTGTTTAAATTCCTACTATAGAGTGCTGATAACTACTGGGCAGAATTTCTTTCCATAAATGCCAGCTGTCACTCTTTGGGAGGGATAAGTCTTTAAATGTTTGTTTCCATTTTCTGGCTGTCGCTCCAGAATGCTCTCCATCTAAAGTGTAGTTCAATAGAGTTATAAGGTATGTCCCTATTTTTTCTTCTTGTGTCCCTATTTATAACATATGCCTGGCAGGACCAGTGCAAGGATGTTTCGCACCCTAGGTGAAACTTCCATCTTGTGCCTCTCCACCCACGCCCCTGCCCTGAGCTTCCCCCCCTGCGGCTGCTTCCCACCCTTCGCCCTGAGGCACCCCCCCGGCCCCAGCTCACCCCTACTCCGTCTCCTCCCCGAGCACACCGTCGCTGCTTCACTTCTCCCACCTCCCAGGCTTGCGGCGCCTAAGCTGATTGGCACTGCAAGCCTGGGAGGCGGGAGAAGTGAAGCAGCCATGGCATGCTCGGAGTGGAGGCGGGACAGAGGTGACCTGGGGCAGGGAGTTCCCCTGCATGCCACCCCCCCACCTTACTTGCTGCAGACGGCCCTCCCCGCACTCCCCTGCCCCAGCTCCCTCCACCTAAATGCCAGCGGCGACTGGGGCGGCCGAAGATCTGGCCGCCACAGTCGCTGCTGAAGAAAATGGCACCCCCCAAATCCTAGTGCCCTAGGCGAGCGCCTAGGTCACCTAAATGGTTGTACCGGCCCTGATGCCTGGTAGTAACCGATTGTTCAAGTTCAGAGTCTACTGGCTCTGCTGAGATAAACTGAGTGGAGATGGCAATAGGGGATGTCTCTTCTACATCCCTGTAAGAAAAATGCTGCAGTGTGCAAGCCTCCACTCCTTCCCAAAGTTTGAAACAAGGTATTGTTTCTACATCGTCTTGGCTTTCCTGCTGTAGTAATCGTTGCAGCTGTCATTTAATCACAGACTTGCTGGCAGGTTTCACCCATATGGTATTACTTTCACTCTCTCCCAGTGCTGAAGAATTTTGCTATGTGTGAATTGTTTTTAATCTTTTTATTTATTTATTTAGAAAGTTCTAAAAGGTTTGCAAACCGTTGCCACTTAAATATAAAAAACAAAATGATAATCATGACAACAGTGAGCTTTTGTTTACAGAAACATTATACAGGAATAAATGAGTCATTAAAAATCTCACTTAACATTTTAAAAAAATTTCCACCATTCAGCTTCTCATAGCTGATCTCAATGGTATGTCTATGCATACTGTTTGGGTTGTGTATATGAGGGAATGCACGTGTTTGTGTATAGATATGATGTGGGTTTGTCATGGATGTTTGTGAGGGGAGGTGTTGGGGGATTGTGGGATGAGTTTATATGTGTAGTTGGTTGTTGGGGTGTTGTAAGTAGCAGATGAGTATGCGGGATGTTTAAAGAACAGAATGTGAGTAAAGGCAAGGGTGTTATGGTATGTGCATCTATGTGAGGGACTGAGTATGTATGTCAGGGGATGTTGGGGTATATGGGTAGCCCTGTGGTGGCACAATAGGTGGAGTGTATGTGTACGATTGAGAGATGCTGTGTGTGTGTGTGTGTGTGCGCGCGCGCGCATGTGGGGACTAAGGATATGTGATTGGGGGCATGTAGGGCAGTGTAGAGGTTGAGTTACTGAGGTGTGGGAGCTGGGTGTGAGGTGTTATTAGGGTGTATTGGGGACAGAGTGCCCAGGTGAGATGTCACTGGGGTGCATGGGGAGATGAAGTGTCAGTGGGGTACATGGGGCCTGAGTGCCTGGGTGAAGTGTCAGTGGGGTGTATGGGGGGTGAAGTGTCACTGGGCTGAATGGAGGGGTCAGTACTTGGGTGAGTGGGGTGCATGGGGGGGTTGAGTGCCCAGGTGAGGTGTCAGTGGGGTGTGTGTGGGGTGAGTGCCCGGCAGTGGTGTCAGTGGGGGCACGAGGGGGTATGTGAGTGCCCAGGGGAGAAGTCATTGCAGTGTGTGTGTGTGTGTGTGAGAGTGTCTGGGGAGGTGTCAGTTGGGTGCCCAGGTGAGGTGTCAGTGGGGTGTGTGGGGGGGTGAGTGCCCGGCAGAGGTGTTATTGGGGTGTGTGGGAGGGGAGTGCCCAGGGGAAGTGTCAGCGGGGAGTGAGTCCCTGGGGGAGGTTTCAGTGGTGTGTCTGTGTGGGGGGGCGGTGAGTGCCCAGGTGAGGTGTCAGTTGTTGTGTATTTGGTTGTCATGGTTTTTGTTCCCATGGCAACTGAGTTAGATTATTAGGGGATAGCCTAGCCTGCTTCAGCCAGTTAGGTGAGCTCTGTGTGTGTAAATAAATGGTAGTTTTGTTAGCTGTCTGCTGTCTGGCCTGTTCTGGCTCAAGTTTCTTTCTAAAACGGCTGCCTAATATCATAACAAGTGCGACGAGGGACTGGTCGGTGCGCTCCAGTAACAGAAAGTAGAGTCAGGTAAAAAACACAACAAAAACTGCTTTTTCATGACTGTGAAGTGAAACTAAAATCATTGGCTCTCTGACCAGCCACTGGAACTTTGATGAGATAGGCAGTGGCATGTGTATACTTTGGATTTGAGTTTTGTTTTGCAAATACTAAGAACGAGAAGTGCCAATATTCTTAATGTTGTAGGGCTAACTACTCCCTTGTATGCAAGCTACTACACCTGTTGCCTGAGACTTAATCTTTACGTGATTTGTGAAATCTGCGATCCATTTTTCCCCAAACCATTGTAATTGCTGAAGATTAGGTCCACAAAGAGACCAAAAAGAGATTTGACGTGGTCAATTTTGTAGCAATTTTAAAAGCTAGGCAAGACCAGTGGAATTTAAGAGATTGTTAAACATGCCCTGCGTGGAAGGGTTGTGTTGTGGCCTGTAATGGCTATACGGGGTTCCTACTGACAAGAGGACTCACTTACGTTACCGAAGGCTGTTGATATTGCTTGTCTCATTGGGATGGCTACAGGGAGGCGCAATACTGGTTGTACCCCTTAGGGTTGCCAAGTGTTGTCACAAGAAACCTTACCAACACGTGTCGCCAGGAAGTCAATTAATACGCCTGAATGAGGGTAAGCGGGGTCCAGGCATATCAGAGATTCTGTCGCTGTAAGGCTTGCTGGTGGCACCTTAGATGACTAACAAACTCTCGCTCTCTCTTGTCGGGCGTCATTAAGCTGTTGGTCCAACGGGGACAGCATTGAGTGGTGCCTGTACAAAGAAGAAAAGAAGCCTCCCATTCATTGGATGGTGTCTACTGTGCAGACAAAGATGAACCCTGACTACGGGCGTTAGCAGAGGAGACCAGGATGATTCAAAGTGAAAAACCTCTTGGTAAGACACGGATGAGTGAGCCAAACTGCTGTTATTGTCTTTGGCGCAGTGGGACTTCGACGGGGTTGCTATGTTTAACGTCGCAGGTAACCCGGGTTGGATGACTATACGGTGGAATGACGTGCAGCGGTCCGTGGTCTCCGAAGACTGTGTATTAGAAAGTACGGCTCTCTGGCTTAAGGCAACAACACTTTCTGAAGATTTGTTATAGGAGAAGCTTGTTGCCTGGTTGGGCGGCTTATTATGTTAGGTGATGGTCTTCAATGGGGGAAACCAGGCCGTGGCCTAAATTGCCACTGTTTGTGGGTGAGATGGGATAATACCCAGCGCGTTAATGTCAGGGTTCGGGTCTTGGTTCTCTTAAGCGAGAAGCGATTTCTAGCATGTGCATTTCTAGCAGGCGGGGGTGAGTGACAAGGGAGAAAAATAAACTTGAAGGGGTGTTAGACGGGACTGCTCAAGATAACAGAGACACCTGTCTACCCAGAATTGTATTAAGTGGCACATGTGACTGTTTTTAGTGGAGTGATTGAGGAGTATGAGGGATTCTACCCATCCTGTGCCGTTTGACATTCAATTTGGACAAAGGTTACAGATCCTCCTGCAAGCCTGAATGTGCCATATAGGCATTTCAGGCCAAAGTATGAGAGACCGGTTGCGCCTGTCACCGATGTGAGTCTAATACCAGTTACCCATAGTCATGGGCATCCTATCGTCGCAAGTGAAGAAGATGCTTCTCTTCCAGATTTTGCGGTGATTTTAATCGCTCTCCAGTGTTGTTGTGCATGCGCATACCCGCTTTCCCCCGCATTGTGACTCTTGAGGTCTGGCTGCGAGACAAAAAGTAGTAAGATTGATCGAGTCAAGATATTTATGATGATGTCGTGGAAGTCCCAGAAGCTGTTTGAATTATTGTGACTTCATAAGGGGGGCTTATCGATATTGTGCTTACTGGGGTAACTTCTGCTCCCCGGGGCCCCTTTTTTGGTTTCCCAAGGGTGCTATTGGACCGTCTTGTGTGGATTGTCAGGCGTTCAGTGCTTTCTGGATTGATATCCTGGTCAACTTGGAAGATGAACGAGGATCACTTAAGAATTTAGAGGCTACCTTACAAAGATGGAGCTATGGCTACGAGTTTCGCAAGCAAGTGAATTTTCAAATCCCTCTGTGAATATCTGGACCAATCATTGGATTATGCAGTCTTCTAGGGCCTCTTGCAAAAGTTAGCTCTTGTGGAGGCTTCCCCCACTCGAAATGCACGCCAGATGTTTTTTCGGTTTTTTCTAGGACTACTGCACTATTATGGAAGTTTCATCTTCCAGTTAGTCACATGCTAAACCCACTTTCATGAGCTTCAATGCGGCAAACAAGGGAGCTGGCAGTGGACTGAAACCTGTGATGTGATTTAAAGCTAAGGATTGCACTGGCTAATTCTAAAGTTCTAACGCACTTTGATCATCTTTACCCTCATTGGCTAGCGATTGCATTCCCCTTGGGTGGGGAGCAGTCATGTCACACATTTATGCTCGGGAGAAGAGAGACCAATTGCTTTTGCTTCACGCACTCTTAAGCACAGCAGAAACTACTACGCCCAAACTTCGACGTTGAGCATAGGATTGTTTTTGGGCAATTCGGAAGTGTCGTAACCTTGTTTGGGTTGAAAGTTTCTCTTCCACAGACCATCGACCTTCTGATGTATTTTTGGACCCTTACACAGGATTCCCCATAGCTGCTAGTCTATTGCAACGTTGGGGTTGTTACTTTCAGACACATATGAATTAAATATCGGAAATCACTTCTGCACGGCAATGCAGATGGTCCTCTCAAGGTTGCTTTGCGTTAAAATCAAGATAGTGACCCAAAAGGAATCTTCTACTTTGAAAGGTAGGTACCCATACTGTACTCAGTAAAGGAAGGGAACTCGCGGTTGACCCTATTGTCCCCAGTTAGACCTGGTGATGGCATGGAATTCTTAACAAACCCTCTCGCTCACCGACCTTGTTCCTAACATGTCCAGGAGGACGGGTAGTTGGTATCAATCTTGGTGTTTGTTGTGGGGGAGAGTTGGTCATATTTCACCACCAACTGGAGTCAAGATGTTAGAAAACAGCTACATTCCGTCCTTTGGTTGTTTGGGTGGAATAGTTCACTGAAGGAATGGATGACGCTATTTTTGGTGGCCTGGATTGGGAATGCTATTTGAGAGGAAGCAAAGCTTGTTGTCATGGTTCGCGGTTGTGAGAATGCACCCCATGGGCGCCCCCACTACCACCATGGGACTGCGCGAAAAACCCGTGGGCAAGTTATTCAACACTTGTATTCTGTTCCCTGGTCCCCTTGTAAGAACACTGGTTTCTTGGAAATGGCAGTTAAAGATTGACCATCTAAATGCCGAGATCTCTATAATGCAGTCCATACTGCACGAGAGTACTACAAAACTACGGCGACTCTTTATCGTATCGGTCCGTGCCAGAAACTTAGACTTAGCGACCAACGGACGCAAGTAATCATCTCTCAGAGTTTTCCAAATTTTATCGAAGCTAAACGGGAATACACCACATCACCGTGCGGACCATAACTCTATTCGCTCACCAATGAGATTAGCTGAAAAGATTTGTTGCAGAACAATGAACCGCTTGAAACAGCAAGGGACAGAACACTCCATTCAAAAGTGCCTTGGAACCTTTTACTTCCTAGAACACATCATGTACGACCCCACACATTCCAGCCTTCACAATGAGGGACAACAGGCTAACTGCAACCTTGCGTTGAGAATCTATGCTGAACCTCTACTCGAACCCGACATGGTGCAACATCAGCAACAATATACAAGTTCGACGGGAACCCCAGAGCAAAGAACCACTTAGCCCGTCCCGACAGCCAGTTTTGGCTCGGAATTATATTTCCGACTAAATGGGTCCTGCCACATCATAATCAAGAGGACTGTTCTACCCCAGTCGACTGAGAGATGTTACCTGGCAGTGACTGTATGATTTCAGCTGTTTCTGGTCATGCCAGTTCTCGGACAATCGCGTGGTAGTCTGATTACCTTCTTGGTGCCCCGAATCACAATATTCTGTTTCTGATGTTTTCCTCCTTACTCCGGCGGCTGAGTTACCCCCTTTGCCAGCCTGTATATCACCTCCTCACCTGTTTGTGCTGCAGACCCTGAACCCTTGTACTTTCGGGGTGCAAAACAGGAGGTTCGCCGTATTCACTAGAGGACAGAAGGCCTCTCACGGCCTGGACCTGGCTAGGGGCGGAACCCAGGTTATGGGGGCCAAAATAATCCCAGGTTTTAGCCGGAATGGAGCACTCTACCCTCCCTCTTAGTTCTAGTCGTGGTGTATTTGGGTGTTCTGGGGGAGAATTGTTGTGTTTGGTTGTCATGGTTTTGTTCCTGCAACTGAAGTTAGTAAGTTATTGGAATGTAGCGCTTCGGCGGTTAGAGTTTGAGCTCTGTGGTGCAAAATAATGGATAGTTTTGTTAGCTGCCCTGCTGTTGGCCTCAAGTGACTTCATTCCGCAGCCCGGCTGGCCCAAGGATATAACATCAGTGGGGTGTGTGGGGGGAGGTGGTGCTGGGAGGTGTCAGTGTGTATGTGTTGGGCGTGGTGCCCAGGAGTGTTGAAGGTGCAGGAGGGATGGTGCTGGGGGGGGGAAGGTGTAGGACCCAGATGTCCCGTTTTATAGGGACAGTCCCGATTGGGTTTTCTAATGGGTCTATTACCCCCCACTGCCCGATTTTCCACATTTGCTGTCTGGTCACCCTACGAGGGAAGGGGTGAGTACCGGGCCGGGTTTTGTCGAGTGCGGGGGGGTGGTGGCCGGAACAGGTTCAGGGGGCTTGCGGGGGGTGCTCTGGGGGAGAGTTGTCACTGGGCGAACGTGGCCTGGCTGCCTGTGAGGGATCTCGGGGCGAGGGGGGGGAAGCTGGTGAGTAGGGGCGGGGTCAGACACAACCCCCTCACGCCCCCCTTCGCCGGGCACCAGCGCCGCCCCGGCAGAGCCTGTCATTCACATGACTGGTCACATGACCCGGGAGTCACATGAGCGGCCGGGGGTGGGGATCACATGACCCCCCCTTCCTCTCTATCATGTCCCAGGGGCAGCGGTGCCCGCTAGTTCCGGCTCCGCTCTGAGGTCTCCGTGCTGCACCCATGAGACGCGCCGCCCGCAGCTCGGGGTGGCTCCCGGCGCCCCGCCTCCCGGCCTGGCCGCTCCTGCTCCTGCTCGCGGGGCTGCGGGGAGGCGGCGAGGCCCAGAGCCTGGACTTGGATCCTCTGTGCAGGTGGGTTCCCTCCGCCGGAGCTGCCGCTCAGGGAGGGGCTGGAGCCCCCAGCCAGGCCCGTGGCGTTAAAGGGAGAGTCCCTGTAGAGACCCCTGCCCCCCCATCCCTCACTGAGCTGCAGATGCCTCTAAAAATGTGGCAGCGGACTGGGGGGCGAACGGGTGCCCGGAGCTGCTGGCTCCCTGCCTGTCAGATGAGGTCCTTGCCTCTCATGCTCGGTTATTTGTGTGCCAGGCCACCTGCACCATTTGTGGTGTTGTGGCCAAACTCTTCCTTGTGCAATTGCCTTTTGCTTCCTTAGGCCCAGTTCCCAGGGGCCCATGGCCTTTATTGGCTTCACCGTCTGCCTTGTGTTGTGCCATGAAACAGCCCTGCGTTTCAGCTGCAGTAGCTGCGTGATGGGGGGGCTTGACCCTTATATGCAGTTTGTGACTCTGCTAGTAGAGTGCTTTGGGATCCTCCCTAATTGGTTTCTAAGGAGACTGCCGCTATGGTATATGCCTGTGGAGAAAGAGTGGGTAATGTTTGAGGCTGCAGGATGCTTGGTCTCCTTTTATTACCCTTTGTTTGTGTCGTGTTGAAGTAGGTAAAGGGGGATGTGCCCAGGTCACTAAGTGACTTAAGCTCCTAAGTCCCATTTTCAAAAGTAACTTGGGCACTTGAAATTTTCACCCAAATTGTTAGGGTTTGTGTCCTCTCAGAGGAGAACCTTAAATATGAGTAGTTAGCTCTGCTTTTGTGTCGGTGATCCCTTTGTGCTTATTAAGTTTGATTTTGTACTGATATATTTGATTAGTTTTCCTCCTCCAGTGTCTGGGCCATGGACTGGCTGCTGCCCTCTTCCCTGGAGGAGACTGCTTTCTACTAGTGTCAAATATATCTAAAGTCATTTAAGTGTGCTTGGAACGTTTGGGATCAAAGGAACCGTGTTAATATAATATATGACTTCTGCATGCATAAATTGTCTCTGAGTCAACTCAAGCAAGTTGTTCCAGTTGCCAGTTTCAGTGGGTGTCAGGCTAAACAAGGGTGAGAAAAAATAAAACTTACACTGCCTGTAGCTTAGTGTGTAGCAGCTGCTTGTGAGCTAGCTTTTTTCTCCTCTGGGTTAGAAATTCAGAAGTTAAAATTTATAGGTGTCTTTGAGTCACAAATGCTTTCCAGGTAGCAGGAATGCTGGAACTAGGAGCACTGGGAGTATGGCAGCACCCTTTGGTTTGAAGTAGGCATTTGTTCTGATATTGAGACATAATAAACACAGAACCCACTACTGGACGTGCTTCTGGAGTAAGTCTTTAGAGCCTTAAAGTGTGATTCTACTCCATCCAGTTTATAAATATTATTGGCATTTAACTTTTTTTAGTACTGATGAATTCTATGGCTTAATATAAGAGTTGCACAAAAAATAACTGTAAGAGTGAATTAAAATATGTTGTAGCTATGATTCTTTTAAGATGGTCAGCAAGTACACAAACTCTGCACAAGCTTACCTACTATGGGCATGTATACAATGGATTTCTCCTTCTCAGGTGATTACTATATGTGTTCAAAGGTGCTATGGGCCTTGCTTCTGCTCTAGTCAGTAATACATCTTATTAGATTATTTTCTTGCATTACTGTAGTTTCCAGGGTCCTCAATCATAACAGGAGTTTGAGTCACACTAGGTACTGTACGAAGACATAACACAGACAAGCCCTGCTCCAAAGAGCTTACAGTCTAACTACAAAAGTACCTTTTCAAAGCTATATTTCTAGGAGGAATATAGTCCAGGATTGCTTGGTTTTCATGTTATTTCAGCTCTGAATAATTCAACTACCATCACTCGCAAAACAGAACACTCAGAAAATGAATACACATCATTCTCTCAAAGCACACATGCACATCTTTGTTTATGTAAGATCTCCAGTGAAAGCTAAATGTTTTCTTCAGCATTGGAGGAATTATCCAGTGCTCCTGTCTTGCCCATTAGGCTTGCAGCTCTATTGGCAGGAGCAAGGTCCAGCTGGCCCTACGTGCACCTGGCACCAGTGGAAACGGCAGGAGATGCTAAGAACTTTTAAAGGGTCTGGGGCCCTGCTGCTCCAGCCACTTTCCTGCTTCTTCCCAGTGGGACTTTGGGTCACTTTTTTTCATTTTTCAGATTCTTTCAATTTTTAAAAGGTGACAGTGAGGCCATGACTCCTCCCTTAAGTCAATAACTACCACCACGAACAAGGCCACCTCTGGGCTCTATCCTTATATAAGAAAGGAGCCTCTGGCCCTAGCTCTGCTCCTCCAGGCTACTCTGCCATCTGCTGGTGAGAGAGCCACATTTCAGCTCTTACTTTAGTCTTGTCTGAGTGTACTAGTCTCTTCATCACTCTTCTGCACCTCCCTCTCAAATCAGGTAAGAGCAACAGGGGTGTCATGACAACAGACTGATTATTTAAAGGCAACTGATTGTAAGATCCCGCTGACACTTCCTCTTACTGGGCTCAGTCCTACTTATTATTGTCATTTATTACGGTTTCCATTGCTGTTATGCCATAATTCTTCCAGAGCACCCTCTATTCCAAGAACACACTGCTCCAGTCTGCCCATTCCCAGGACTCAGCTACGTTAGAGCTCCAAACGATATTCAACAGAACAGCCTTTCACATGGCATCTTGGAAATCAGACCATCATTCCTCCACTTGGGACATCTCTTGGCAACATCTGCTACTTCTCCTATCACAGTTTGAATTGGGAGGAGCTGTCCAAGGAAACAAAAGCAGAAATAAGAAACCAGATTCTAGACATTTTCATATCTTATGTTTCCTTTTTTCTCAGAATATCAACATGCTCATCACAAAAGTATTGACTTTCCTTGTGTATATAGCTTACTCTTATCCAATAATCTGAAGTGGCTGGGTGATAAATCATATATAATTTTTGTTGTTGCAACTTAACAGTTATGAAAATCTTGCTGTGGTAACTTGCAGTGAAAAATAGCATCTAACTGTGTAAGTTCAATTTAGTTCTGTCTCAATTATTATATATGCTGTGGAAAAACTACTAGTACAATACTAATGCTACAAACATAACCTGTAAATGTCTCGATTGCTAACTGATCCCATGATAAGGGCCTGGGTATAGCAGGTCTCAGTCAGTTTCCCTTTTGGCCAGTCTATTTTGCTGGAACACTGGAACTGTCTCCTTCTCACTGGTCTTATCACACCCTGTTCAGTGTTCAAAGCTGGGCAAACTAGAAGGAAAATTTTCAAGGTAGAAAAGTAGTGTATAGGACAGCCTGCCTCCAAGTCTTCATAGGCATCACAAACATGCACTTTGAAGTTCTCTGCTTGTTCCTGGTGCTCTGTTGATTAGGTTGCTTGTGGAATCTAGGAGTGAAGGGAAGCTTCTTATGGAGAAACAGTCTTCCTTTCTAAATCATGTTCTCTGGCTTTATAAAATTAATTTCGTGATTTCCACTTGCTGTTTTTCTTCACATGTTTAGCCATAACTGTGCGAGGTAAAAAATCTTGCTTTCAGAGAGTGTCCCTTTAAGCCAGTCAGCTTAAATCTGCATGATTGTCACAAACTTACCAGTTAAACTGTTGAGGCTACTATAATTCGGACAAGTAGAGGAAAGAGAGTCTCTCCATACCTTCAGTTTATCTTGTGTATCTGATAGCACTCTGGATACAGTTCAAACTCTTCCCCAGTTTGCATCTTTCACACAGCAACAGAGGAGAGACAAATCCTTTTTAAGGAAAACTATTGTGAAGTTACAAAAAATAACCTGGGGACAGATTTAGTATTGAAAACTACTTCTAAGTCATGTCTACAAAATTATTGAATTTCAAAATGATGTTTCTATACAACAAATATTTTCAGGGCGATCTTGAAGGAAAACTATCCCTCCCTCTTTCCCCGCCCCTCCCCCCATTGCAGAACAGCTTCTTCCTGGACTTTTAAAATTGTTTCTGCACTGTTCTAGCCCCTTTCCACCTTTATATTTTCCCCTCTGCCTTCCTCCTTTCTGATGGACCTTGTCTAGACAAAACGAATGTGGCTTGATGAAGAGCAAGTGGCTTCTTCTGCAGCCGTAGGATGAGTCATGTAGTTTTTCATATGCTAGCTCAACCAGTATTGTGTTAACGTGCAGAGGTGTTGCTGGGCAGCTGCTCTTGCGTATATTTAAAATAAACCTCAGGCAAAGATTCACTAAGAGCAAAAGTTGTAAACCCATTGCAATGTCACTAGCTTTAGAGGGGGGGAAAAATTAGTAGAATATTAATAGAATGTTGCAGTGTTTCAAATACTTGTAGTTTTGTTTTAAAGTTAGGAAATGCAAAAGTGTTTCAGCTTAACTCCATTTCCAACAACCTTATCTCTCTCCTCATCTCATTGCCCAGGCGCTTCCAATCATAACTCTATACTATTCTTTCAACCTCCTAATCACAGTACAGTGTACCATAATTGACATCATGATGTGTGTCAGGGCCACTCCCAACATGTGTGCCACTGACAGAACCAGAGAATGGCCTCCAGTTCACCCTCTTTTGAGGAGGTGCATGCTGGGAATGAGGAAACCTGATGTTCCTGGCTCTTTCACAACTGTGCCTTGTGACCTTGGGCAAATTCAGATAAATTAGCAGGTTTCTAAAGTGTGCTGAAATATTTAAGTAGGAGGTGCCACATGAGTGCAAGATATTATTCTACATATGCAAACCAGACTGATCCAAATCCCATCTTGCTATGTTAATAACATGCTTCCCTCATATCAGATCCCTTTTTACTGTTGCTTTAACCCTTTTCTGTTTGCAGTGATTGAGCGTCATTCAGCTGCAGGCACTTTTTAAAATTGGTTCATCCTTGTAATTGGCTTGCATGTATTCTGCTCCATAAGCCAGTGGATGTGTCACAAGACATATGTAGCCCCAAGTGAAATGTCAAACCGTAGGGGTGAGGGTTAAGATTTCCTGGCCAAATCAGTAAGTTATATAGCTTTGACATGCGACATAGCTTCTGGATTTGTCATAAGAACATACTTACCATCAATGTTTGTTTGTTTGAACAAAGTGACTGGCATACAAGAGCAGAGGGTGAAATTGATTGGGGTACATTAACTGCATTCTTTCCAGTGTGGCTTTTTAAAATGTGACCGTAACATTGTATTTTGTGCTGTTCAGATTTTTATGCTTCTTGGAAGGCTTTGGCTAGATGTAGAGATCAATTTTTGTTGCTCTTAGAGATGTTTGTATCATAAATACAAATCAAAGGTTTTTGTCAGGGATGGTTCATCTTTAAGTTTTTCAATTTAAAGATAACTTTTTAAAAAGTTTTAAAAAAAACCTGATTCTTGTAAGACATGTTAAACAACTGAATGGGTTCTTCACAAACCATGAAAACAAAACTTCAGTCTTATGATCTTCGCTGTTGACTACATAGACACTTGTGGATTAACTTTACAATTCTTTTTAAAGCTTACTAATGTGGAACTCTTGCAGAATTTTGAGCACATAGAGAATAGAGCCTCATGATCACATCAAAAAGGAGAGGCTGGTGTGGTTTGGTATCTAGCAAGGCAATGAATACCACTTGTGATGGGCCTCTACAATTGCATGGGAGTAGATGTGTGTCTGATTTTCCAGTAGTCATCTGTTACCACTGAGCTGTAGAGAACCAGTAGGTCATGTTATTCAGAGCAAACTCACACAGAATATTAACCAGCTAGGTTCCTTCTGCTTTATCAGAACTGGTGACTGGCATTTTCAAGCTTCATTATTAAGTGGCTTACTGCCTAAACTTGAGAAGACAGATCCTGCACTGATTTTCACCTTCTTCTAATCCCACTGGTCCACCTGTTGACATGGCACTGTCTATACCAGGGGTTAGGTTGGTATAACTACATGGCTCAGGGGTGTGGGTTTTTCACACCCCTGAGTGACATAGATATACCGATGCAAGTTTGTAGTGTAAACCTGGCATATAAAGAGTGTGCTCTCCTCCTGCTTAACTCAGGATTAGTGACTTTCTGTCAATGCATGTTACTTGCTGTATGAAAATCTTGACACATGGAATAATTTAATAGACTGATAAGTCTTGGCTTAGGATGTCAGTTTCAAATGTAACTGGAAATTAGGTGTACATATTTGTTTAATAAATGTATTAAATTTAACTTAGAAATCTGATTTAAATGACCTTTTTTGGGGAAAAATCATTGATTTTTTTAATCTACACTAGGTGAGAATGATACAATTTTGTAAACACACATTTTTGATTTCAGTGGAACTGCATTTTCTGATGGAAAACTGTTCTAAGTTTTTTTTGTTGTTGTTGTTGTTGTTGTTCCCCCTCCCCACCCCAACCAGCTATAGTCTTTTCTTTTCCTGCCCTCATGGTAACTGAGGGTTAAGTCAATTTCTTCAGGGTTTTTTTTACTACCACTTCACTCGTTTTACTTAGTTTTGCTCTGGCATTGTCTAACTCCTTTCCCTTCCTCCATTGCTTGTATTTTTACATTAACTTCTATTCTTTGGTGCTTTTGCTTGGAGCTCTTTCTCCACCTCAGTGATAACTAATTTGTGAAATGTACCTCTATGTAGGGGCTAAAGATTAGACTGTATAGAAGAAAGGGGAGATGCCTGTGGAGTAGCTATTGATTCCTTTTACCCCTCTTCCATTGGTTTGCTAATGACACCAACTTTTGCTACCTGGTATTTAGTAACTAAAAAGTGATCTACAGTACGACTTGGAGGGAAGAAAACGGGTCACGTTTGGAAAGTTGTTTAACACTCTTGAGTTTGCAGATGGCACTGATGCCTCTACACCAACCTATAACCTTTTTTTTCAAGCAACAGTAGAGTGAAATTAAGAAAACTGGTCAACTTCTTTCCAGCTGTACAGACCTTGTGGGCAGTGGTGAAACTGACACACAGCTTGCCAAGTTTCTTTGTGTTGCTGCCTCTCGGGAAAGCGAGAACTCAGGGCCTGTCTATATAGCAAGCTAGTGCACTGCAAGCTAGATCTAAATCTAGAGTGCTTCTCCATGCCATGCCCTAACAGTCTGTGGAGGCTGCTGTGGTGCACTGAAAATTCCCTAGTAAACTTTGACCTGCTGTTTCAAACAGTAATGCAACCAGGCCCTGAAGATCTCCATAGACAAAGATGACTCGGAAACGAGCCTGAGATTGGGACAGAGTAGCAGAACTGCTCCTCTTCTCTCTTCTTGGTATCAACAGTCAGCCTGCAGTCATCATTTTGAAACTTCTCTAAGGTGCCACAAGTACTCCCGTTCTTTTTGCAGATACAGACTAACACAGCTGCTACTCTGAAACCTGTCATTTTTCTAGGTCACATCTGAATTATCTCTGTCAATACCTCTATAGTATTGAGTGGCCAGATTTTTAAAGGAATATTCACAAGAGCTCTGTACAGGTGGGTCTCTGTTATCATGTAGACAGCTGCTGAGTTGGAAGCATATTCAGTCAGTGGTAAAGTGGCTAAACTTCTTCCCGTGTGTGTGTGTTTTACCCTCTCTCCCAGCCCATTCACCTAAATAACATGAAAGAATTATTGTACTGCATCAGAGACAAACTTCAGAATTGGGATTCCAATGTTATGGAGATTGTGGCATTATTTTCTGCTTAGCGTTGGTTAGATCTGATATTTCATGGATGGGTTTTTGGGCTTGCGTAAATGGTTGTGAAGGTATGTATTAACTTACAGGCTATCTTTTGTTTTTCTTTCAGTTATACATGGGAAGCAATTGATGTAGATAAACATGTGCGTTATAAAATAAATCCCTGTGGTGGCATTGAAGACTGTGATGGATCAAGTGCAATCTGTGCATATGACCTGAATAAAAAGGTCTATCTGTCAGTAGGTAAGTTAATGTTTTGTTTCTTACTGCATCAGCATTCCAAAATACAGAGAACTTCTGGCATGTGTGCTGTAGCTTCTCTCCAGGTTTCCTAATGTATGTTAGCCATAACAATGTTTCTTAAATTACAGGATAAAATTTTAATCTAAGATTTCTACCCTGCCTACTAAATTCTTTTTCTTATGCTTGTTAATTTTTAGCCAGCTTACAAAAGTTTGTAGCAGCTACTCATAGCTTCCAAGGTCAGAAAGGATCCCTGTCATCTAGTCTGTCCTCCTGTATGATACAGGTTGTAGAACTTTTTTTTTTTTTCTAAAATTTTGGCGCTATACAAGAGTCAACAGGACATAAGGACCTCCTCAAGAACTCAATGGGACTATGGAAGACACACTGAGAAGCAACTCAAGCAGCTGCACATGGATCAAGTGGCGGGTATACCAGGTGATGCACTGTCCTGCTGCTGTTCTGCAGAGGCTTAACCCCTAGCCGAATCATCACAAGGACTGATACGGGTACAGGTTCAGGAGTGGAACTACCATCACCACCTCTCTACATGCGATGACCATTCAGCGTATGCTAAGAATGAACGAGACATCGACAGCGAACACCTGACGCGGATCTACAGTGGGATATCGGATGTCATTCGGACTGGAGAAGTTGGCGGATGGTAGTGAAGAGAGGGAAGGTAGTCAAGGACTGATGGGGTGACTACAGCGGGCCAATAGCAGACATACAGACCAGCTACAAGACCTGGCGTCCACGTCACATGGAACCATGAATGAGGAGCAGGAAGACCACATCCAAGTATCACCAAGGATAAGACAGGTCTGAAGAGCAGCTCAGTGGAAGAACAAGATCCATGCCATCAACAGATACCCTACGGTAGTGACTGGCCAATCAGCAGCCCCATGTCTCTTTGAAGACCCGGAGCTCCTCACAATGCATGGAGGTTTCACCCAAGTCCAACACCCAGAGACTGTATACAGCTGGAAAGAAGGCTGGGCGGTGTTGTGTGAGCGTCAAGCACTGCCTGGACGAAACCAAAATACCAGAGTACATCAGTAAGATGGCCCCAAAGATGAGCTGCTGAGAAGAAGTACCTGAGGTAGCAGCAGACATGGAGGAAGCCAAAGAATGCCATGGCAAACAAGACCTGACATGGGATGTACCGACTCGACAGATAGCTGAGTGGCTTGACATGGGAATCCTACCAGTGGCTGAAAGGCTGGAGAACAAACGACTGAGGCACTGAATCATACAGCACAGGAACAGGCCTGAGCACCAGATCCAATTGAACAGGGTTACCACGTAGAGAAGGACCCAAGGTCAACTGTGCAGAGGAGGCTCAGAGACAGTCCAAACACAAGCTGCGGTGTAAGATGCAGGCAAGACAGCCATACACTGACGCGCAACACAAGGTGCTGCGTGTGGTACAGGAACATGTCTGCACAGCAATGGGCTAGACCTCCCAAGACAGAAGGGAGATTCCAAAAGGTTGTGGAGAATAACAGGGCTAAGATTCTGTGGGATTCAGATCAACGGACAGCAGGTACCTGCAATCCAACGAATATCGTGGTAAATGAAGACAAGGAAGCAAAGAAAAAGAAAAAAACAGCGGTGTTGATAGATATAGCAGTGCCAAGTGACAGCAACATCAGAAAGAAGGATATGAGAAGTGGAGAAGTACCAGGGCCTGAAAGAGGAACTAGAGAGGATGTGGAGGAAGGCCAAAGTGTCCCCAGTGTGATAGGAGCACCACAGGCTGTGACTCTAGGGGTGAGTGGCTCCAACAGATCCCAGGAACAACATCAGAGCTCTTCACAGAAGAGTGGCAACAGATCCCAAGAACAACATCAGAGCTTCTCTGTCCAGAAGAGTGGCAAGTGGCAGTGCTAGGAACAGCTAAGATACTGCGCAGAACCCTCAAACTCCCAGGCCTCTGGTAGAGGACCTGAGGTTGAGGAAGACACATACCACCCATAGGGGTGAGAGGGGAATTTTTTTATATATAAAAATAAAAAAAATTGAAATCCAATCATAGTCTCTTAAAATCCTCCTCTAAACAGGAGTGGTAACAGTATGTATTACACTGTAATTGTTAATATATCTATGTACTTATAGCACAATGTACATTGCATACATGCTTGTTGTTTTGAAGTATGGTTTTTATGTAGAAAACTAATGCTGGGATTAGATCTATCAAAAATACCTCACTGGAGAAATGTCCTTTATTATAGGCCCATAGGTAACTATGTCCCACGCAAACATGGTGTCTCCTCACTACTTTTATTGCTGAAAATTATTTACTGTGGGATTACTACTTCACAGTAATCCCTCCCTCCCTTGGCTCCCTTATTTGATTCTTTGTTACACATTGGGTAGTGATGGTGATCTGATTATTTCTCATTTATATTTGTCATCACTGTGCATTTGATTTGATCTTGGGAAATTGACAGATCTGTTTGGTGCAGTGTGTTTGTCCCTTTTAAAAACTGTTGAGGGTGATGAGAATGATGGGATGGATGATGGTTTTATAAAACTTAAAGTTGTTAAAGTCCCATATTTGGGCCTTAGCAGATCTAAGCATGAACTGCCATCTGCACGTGTAAAAAAACAAAGCAAAACTGTGTGCTTCTGACTACTCTATTCTCAAGAGTTCAGTGGCTACGCCTTTTCTTCAGGGTTTTAGTTCTTTAACTGATGACAGACTTGTATGTAATTATTTGTAACACATTTTTCCAAGATCTTTAAAATAAGATAAAGAATATCCAGCTTTTTAAAAAAAAAAAAAAAAATCTTGCATGCATCTTTTCAGACTACTTAGTAACTGCAAAACTTACGTCTAAATTAGGCTACATATAGCCAGCCTGTCTGCCTGCTTCAGTGCATGGAAGGGTTCTTGGAGAAGTGATAAATCTTCAGTAGAACAATTGCTGGGCTTGGCCTACTGGACCAGAGAGCTCAGTTAGATTCAAGATTTAATCTCCATGGGGTAGGGGAGAATACATAAACTGCAAACACACTTACATTTTCGAAAGTGTTTTAGTGGTGAGCTTTTTTTTTTTTTTAAGTGACCAGTTTGTCCTACCGTAAAGGATCCAGCTTTCAGATGGAAATTCTAGGCCTTAATTCATGATTTTGTGTCTGTGCATAAAATGCAAACACCATCTGAAATGTCCAGATCTCTGGAATGGCTGTTTGTACATGGCTTACCATAAATTGCCAGTAGTCAAGGAATACAATAATTTTTTGACTCCATACAGATTCAGATCTGCTTTATCTGAACACTTTGTATTACTGTAATATCCCATGTAATCTGATAGCAACTGAATTTTGTATAAAGCCCAGGCAGCAGGCCAGATAAATTTGTCCTACAGATGTGTCAAAATTTCGCACTTGGGGGAGGATCTCAAAAATGGGCAGTGTCTGACCCTCAGTTCTAACACCTTTCCCTCTTACAATGAAGAATTGCTTTTTAGTAGTAAGACTGCTGTGCAGAATTTGTTAAAAGGGACTTGAGTCCCTGCCCTTTATATTCCTACTGGTGAAGCCCAGGTTCTAGAGACATAACTACTAAAAGTCTGACAAGCATTTAACTTCTTGTAAAGGGTTTAGGAAGGATACCATCTGGATCTTGACAAATGACACTAATATCCCACTTGACGCAAAGCTTCAAGTGTCTTTTTCATTGACTTGAGGTTAGCGTGGCAAAGGAATTACACAACAAGTTGAACCAATTAAAAATTCCCCCTTAAAGCCTTGTTTATGTAATTCTGAACTATATCTTTTAAAACATCACTTTATGACTAAGGTGTAAATGTTGTAATTCAAGTAATGCAGTTAAAAAACCCTCCATATGCAAAATCAAGGTTGCCTAGTTGAAAATCCAAGGAATGCAGAAGCAAAGGTTTCATTGTCAATACTAATTTGACCAAGTTCCACATGGCTAATAGTTTTATTCCTCTTCTATTGTGTGGCTTAAGGTAATTTGTCAAAGGCACGCAATAAAAAACAGAGGATGTGCCATGTGGTTGAGTAAAGGAACTTGAACTTCTGAATTTCCTGACTAGTTGTGACTCTTTTTTAACAGTGTATTAAGAAAAATGTCAAGCTAACAAGTTATTTTGCCTCTACTATGACTTGTTTAAAAACAAATGGTGCCTATAAGTGTTTGGAAACAAAATACAGATTTTGTTTCATTGCGTGTCTGAACCCCACTCCTAGTTGGGTTAAACGGGACTTAAGTAAAAATGTGATTCATCAGGGTGTTTAAACCATGTGCCTAACTTTAAGCTTGTGAGTAGACCTATTTCAGCAGGAATACTCACATGCTTAAAGTTACTTTTATGATTTAAGTACCTTGTTGAATCAGAGCCAGAATTCTGCTACACAAGTTCTGCAAAATGAAAAGCTTTGTATAGTGTTCATCAAATCACTTTTGTATAGTGATCAGTTAGAATAGATACACAGAAAGAGAGCTTTGAAAGCGAATTGTTCCTTTCAGTTAATCGATAGCTATCGTCTCTATTGCACAGGCCCAGGACTAGGTCTATCTGTGGATTCTAATTTCAGTAAATAATTTTTTTAATGTATTGCATGGTTTTAATTTGACTTTGATCAGATGCTTGCAAAGTTATAGGTTGCATATACAATCCTTGAATTCCAGAAACCTTGAAAATCTTATTCTTGGTTTTGTGAGTACCATATGCTTACACATTCAGCAGTAACATACAAATTAGTTGGAGTAGCATTAGAAGTCGGTCGGCTTTCAGTGAATAAAAAGGAAGAAATCAGGTAAGGCTGAAACTTCTTCATAATTTGGCCTGCTTGACCTGAGTGCTCAAACACGCTCTGTGTGTGCATTGTTTGAGCACCAGGGCTGTTCAGTGCTAGCCAGGTGCAGTGGGAGGATTGAAGACAGTTTCAGCCTTAATTCTGAACTTTTCTCTCATGGTGGGTTTCAAGCAGAATATTAATATTAAACTGGGGTTTCTTCTACAGAACATAAAAGGAAAAATGTGCAATGGGATATTGGGCATGTTTTGTATCAATATGTAGACATGACTAGTCTACTAAATTGCGCTAAGTATACAATAGAGGGGTACAATTTATCCAAATAAAGTAGGTGCCTATCCTGGAAGGCTACTACTCTAAGGGCATGAGCTATGCACAGCACAGTTTAATGAGACCCTAATAGGGCTCTGTTCTTCTAGAGGAGATGCATATATGAACCTAGGGAGAAATTTGGGTGTTCTTTTGAGTAGATGGGGGGAGGGGAAGGGGAGGAGGAGTTTGTGTCCACTAATGAGGATCCTGTTGAAGGCATGTATGTGATCTCCCCCCCCCCCCCTTAATTGTGGGTAAAGTTGACTGAAGTTTGCAGTGTGAGGAAAAGGAAGGTGCATAGGAGGCACATGGAGATGATATAAGCTGATGTGGAGTTGTGCCAAGGTTTTAAGCTGAGGAAAAGCTACTAAGGATATTAACTTCTGTATTATGTATAGACTCTTGGGAAATGGCACACAAGAAGGAAATACAAGACACTAACTCTAGCACAGGATTTCTCAACCTGTGGGTTGGGTCCCAGAGTTGGGTCACCAGAATGTTTAAGGGTTGTGTGGTAGCTCCTGTCCCACAGAGCTGGTTGAGCTTCCTGCTCCAGGCACTGTAATCTCTGGGGTCCCAGCACCACTCAGGTTTGGCCCAGCCATCCTGATGACTGGAGTCTGGGTAGGCCAAATTTGAGTAAATGGCACTGCAGTCTCATGAGCCAGGTCACAACTCCACGTCCACAGATTTGGCCCGATAAAGGGGGTGGGGCAAACCTGACAGGTGCTGCAACCCCAGAGGTAGCTATGTCCTAAGCAGAGAGCCAGGCCCAGCCCAGCCAGCCCCATAACACAGGAGCCGCTACCGTGGGGTGAGTGCCTGGCAGGATCTGACCGAAACAACCTCAGGGCAGGGCTGTAGCAAGGCAGGGTGAGAAGGGTAGCTGCCCAGGGTGCAAAGTATGGGGGTGGCTTGGGACAGCAGGGCTCAAGAGGGAGTGCCACCTTCTGATTGATTTCAGCAGGCCATCCAGCCTGTTGGAGTCGGGGGAGTGCAACCAAAAAAATCTGTGTGAGAGAGGGGGGACATTCCCCCACATTCCCCCCCCCCCCCAGATACATTACCTCTGGTAGGGGTACAAATGTTTGCTCACCCCAACTGCTAAAATGCCTGATTATAACTCTTCCCCAGAACCTCCACCCCTAGACTATTTACTGTGTCACAGCAGGCCATAAACCAGGGGTAGTTCATTATTATTATTATTATTTATTTATTAATTTTGTCAAAATCCAAATGTCTTAGTCAAGGTCCAGACTCTGGGGTGGACGGAGTGGGGGGTGTCAGGGTCCATTCAAAAGCATCTGGCATTCTGGATTTGGCCTGCATCTGACTGCCCCTGCTGTAAACATTGACAAAAAGGGTGAGGACCACTGTTCTAGTATATAGATGACTTCTTGAGGAAAATTGGTTTAATCTATATATTTAGGGCTAGTCTACACTAGAATTGCCACAGCGGTGCAGCTGTACCAATGTAGCTGCACCTCTGTAGTTCTGCTAGTGCAGATGCCGCATGCTGACAGAGGTCTCTTGCATCAGCAAGCATCATTATTCCACCTTCCCAAGCGGCAGTAGCTTTTCCTGCTGACTTAGTGCTATCCACATCGATGCTTAGATTGGTGTAACTTACGTCATGCAGGGTGATGGCTTTTCCTCGCCCCGTAGTGACATCAATTTTATGCTGAAGTAAGCGCTACTGTGTGCAAGCCTATATTCCTGAATTAAAATGAATTTGCATCCAAACCCATTTTGGGATTTAAGTGAAAACAAACATAAGGAGGTCGTGAAACCTTATGACAACTGTTAGCCTGAGAAGTAGGTATAGTAGCCAGGGTAAGGAAATACTGTATTGCCACATCTCACTAGCAAGTCAAAAGAATGAAATATATGTAACTTTTTCCTTTCAAACTGTATTAATTTATTTGTTTATGCATTGTCTTGCTACATTATCCTTTCTTCCTGACTTCACTTTTGGTACATGGGGCCACAACTGTAGTACCCCAACCCACTCAGCAATATCGTCAATCTATCCAATCACACACTCAGGACAGAGTTTTTCTTCTGGGCTATCTCGAGGACTCTCTGCCCTGCCACCCCCACCAATATGATACAGTTCTGCGGCAATCTGGAAGCCTACTTTTGCCGTCTCCGACTCAAAGAATACTTTCAGGACAACATTGAACAGTGCACTGATACACAGGTACCCTCCCACCAGCAGCACAAGAAGAACAACTCCACATGGACTCCTCCTGAGGGTTGAAATGACAGTCTGGACCTATATATTGAATGCTTCCGCCGATGTGCACAGGCAGAAATTGTGGAAGAACATCGAGTCAAGGAATACAATAATTTTTTGACTCCATACAGATTCAGATCTGCTTTATCTGAACACTTTGTATTACTGTAATATCCCATGTAATCTGATAGCAACTGAATTTTGTATAAAGCCCAGGCAGCAGGCCAGATAAATTTGTCCTACAGATGTGTCAAAATTTCGCACTTGGGGGAGGATCTCAAAAATGGGCAGTGTCTGACCCTCAGTTCTAACACCTTTCCCTCTTACAATGAAGAATTGCTTTTTAGTAGTAAGACTGCTGTGCAGAATTTGTTAAAAGGGACTTGAGTCCCTGCCCTTTATATTCCTACTGGTGAAGCCCAGGTTCTAGAGACATAACTACTAAAAGTCTGACAAGCATTTAACTTCTTGTAAAGGGTTTAGGAAGGATACCATCTGGATCTTGACAAATGACACTAATATCCCAC
>NC_133771.1:126065689-126137635 GCF_003597395.2 Chelonoidis abingdonii
CCCAAAAACGTCTGTTAGTCTATAAGGTGCCACAGGATTCTTTGCTGCTTTTACAGATCCAGACTAACACGGCTACCCCTCTAATACATGTCTGCAGATATGAGTAGAGAGAATGACTGACTGGCATAGGTTAGCCTCCAAATCTGTATAGAGTACAACCCTGGCGCTTCAACTCATAAAGAACATGGTAGTCAGTCTTCCACTTTGCATGCTCGGGGTAAGTAATGGCATCTCGGACGTGTTCTCCAAAACCACCTTCAGCACCTCCCGAGTCTCCTCTTAAAGAGACCTGAAATGCGCTTCACGGCATTGGCATCTGCTTTGAGAAAGCTCTCTCCTGGCAACAAAGCCCAATGCTAGCTCTGTCCACATATCTAGTCAAGTGACACCATCATAGGACCTAATCACACCAGCCACGCCATCAGGGGCTCGTTCACCTGCACATCTACCAATGTGATATATGCCATCATGTGCCAGCAATGCCCCTTTGCCACGTACATTGGCCAAACTGGACAGTCTCTACACACAAGAATAAATGGACACAAATCTGACATCAGGAATCATCATAACATTCAAAAATCAGTGGGAGAACACTTCAACCGCTCTAGCCACTCAGTGATAGACTTGAAGGTGGCAATTTTGCAACAAAAAAACTTCAGAAACAGACCCCAAAGAGACTGCTGAACTGGAATTAATATGCAAATTAGATACAATTAACTTAGGTTTAAACAGAGACTGGGAATGGTGGGTCATTGGGTTGGGTCATTACACTAATTGAATCTATTTCCCCATGTTAAAGTCTCCTCACACCTTCTATGGGTCATCTCGATTATCACTTCCAAGGGTTTTTTTTCTCCTGCTGGTGATAGCTCATCTCAATTGATTGGACTCTTACGGTTGGTATGGGTACTTCCACCTTTTCATGTTTTCTGTATGTATAAATATCTTATCTGTGTGTTCCACTCTGTGGATCCGAAGAAGTGAGCTGTAGCCCACGAAAGGTCATGCTGAAATAAATTTGTTAGTCACATGTACTCCTGTTCTCTTCTCAGTGAGGATTAGAATATCTGGGTGTAATTCTGTGCTGCCATGTCCAGCTCATAGTTTTTTTTGAGGAGTGAGTGTGAAAAGGTGCTTTTTCTGACTTCTGTCGCTTTGCACCATTGTATGTGATAGCACAGCATCAGAGCAGTGAAGGAGAAAAAAAACTTAGAAATGGATCTCAACCATTGCTGGCATTCAGCCATGAAAGCTTCTTACTGCATGTGTTGTGTGTGTTTTTTTTTTTTTTGTTTTGTTTTTTTTTCCAAGCACTGAATAAAAATGTGATTTTTATTATGAAGAAAACCGAGCATTCTCAACACAACTTGACCAAGTTTTCATATGCTCTCCAGCACATCTGTAATGTTGCAGAATTGTGTAGAAATTGCACGTCTTAAACAAAACCTGTATATGGTCGTGATAAAAAGGGTGTTGCTGTCCCTGCCTCATTGAATAGCACATGCTGACTCATCCAGACCTGGCATTCTGTCTGAGAACTCAGACTGTATATGCGATATGTCAGCTGAGGAAACTACAGCAGTAGTAATAGAAATGGTTATAAAAGTAGAGTTACTTCTAAATTGGAGTGACACTCATACTGTGTATCCTCTGTGTATCCTGTCACTTTATTTTTATTTGCTTTCCTCTCATATCAACCTTAACTGTGCATTGTAACCCTGCCTCTAGCAGGTTACGGGTGATTAATTGAATGCTTCTGTAGGTTGCTCCTCACCACAGTATGTGGGTTCTCTGAATAGCTTTTAGGGCATTAATTTCCTAAAATTTGTCTCTGTAGTTAAATTAGCATAAACGTTTAGCTCTTCTTGTAATAGAAGTAAGGAAGAGAGGCCCTAAAATAGAGTGAATGTAATGTGTTAGCTGGTAAGTTTCCATTGTGATTCACACACATTACTTTCCATCTGTAAGGTTTGTAACCAACTTAGGTTTCCTCTTCAGAGTTGTGAAGTGGGCTGACTGTACAGCTCACCATAATAGAGCTTGCTGGGATCTGCATCACAAATTCCACCCATTCCAGCTTATCTGCAGGCCTGAACAAAAGAGCAGAGTTTTAGCAAGCCTGGTGGTAATGCCTTCCTGCTGGTACTAAAATTTCATGGAGGGGAGTAGGGGAGAGCATTGGCAGTGAGCGCTGTCTCAAATTCTGATACTTGGGGTGTTCCTGTAGTGTCACGGTTCCCTTTATCAATGTTAACCCTCTTTTCTCTTTCCCCATCTTGTCCAAATCATCTACAAATACTCAGAAGGTTCCCCTTGCTCCCAAAATACATTCCTATTTGGGTGTCCTCACTTAGCTGAGTCGCTTGCCCACAGGTAGGTGTGGAGTAGGGGAAATATGTTAGGGGAAGCCTAGCTAACTTGAACCACAACCAAGTAGCCTGTTTTTAAAGGTATCAAACTACATCTCTGTGAGATGAAAAATCATTGACTGGCATGTGTTCAAACATCACCTGTTTTCCTAGTTCTGACAGGGCCTAGAAGCAGAGGGAAATAGAAATGGAAGAGGAAGTATCATGCTGGCATTTAAAGAGCACTTGCTCCAGTGTTATAAAATTGTGCTGGGCAGGCTTTGTTTCCTAGCTGTACAAAACTATTGTTGGATGGGAGCAGGAGGATATGCAGTCAGTGTAGTAGATGTGGATTTTAGTGTAACATTTTATTCTTTTCTTAAAATTAACAAATATTAAAATAGGTCTGCATCAGGACATTTGTGTGGACTGAAAACTGGCACCAAGATAACTGAAGAGTAATGATAAACAACTATGTAGACAGCTAATGAAGAGGTGTCTAGTGGGGTATGGTGTGGATCTGTGTTGGGTCAGATGTTAATATCATCCTTTTATCTGGAAGAGGAGAGCAGACAACATAGTGAATAAATCTTTCATACTGGGCTGAATTGCAAACAGTACTTTGGTTGGAGAAATAATAATACAAAAGAACTTAGATTAGAAATGTGGACAGAAAATAACAAAATGAGATGCAGCTTGAGGGAGGAAAACTCATGTTAATAGACTCTGTGCAGAAAATAATCCAAGATGTCCACACTCAGTGGATGGGAGAAACTCTGGAGGCTGTAAGGCTGAAAGAGACCTTGAGGTGGACAACTAGTTAGCTAGGATTGCTGTGTGACACTTATGCACTGGCCCTTTTTGCAGCCACTGAGGCATGGTGTAGTGGGAGAGGCCTTTCTATGTGGCTGTGGTGCATCTGCACATGGAGCATCATGTTCAGATTTGAGCACGGCATTGCCATGCTGACGTATCCTGGAGGCTGGTTTAAGAACTGCAAATGTGGTCATGTGGGGCAGAGATTGATATGGGGAATGAGCCAAGCTCTCTTAAGCAGCTGCTTAGGGGGAGAAGAAATGTAAATCTTAAAATATTTGAGGGGTGCAAACATCAAAGGAGGAGAGGAATTATTTATTTATTTATTTATTGGTGGTACAGAAGCATAACTTGAGATGTTAGAGTAAAATTAAGAGGGTGAGTTTCGACTTAATATCAGGAAGTAGCTCCTGAGAGAGAGAGAGAAGACTCTGGAGTAGTCTCCCAAGGGGCATGATGGAAGCTCAGGCACATGAGGTGCTTTTAAAATTAGCATCTTGAGCAAAGCTGCATGGACAGATGGACTGGATCGTTGATAGATTCCACCCTCGCCCCTACCCCCACCCCCACCTTCTTATGGCATGTCCCCATGCACATTCATTATAGGCCTTTGAGCCCAGATCTTCAAAGGTATTGAAGTGCCTAACTCCCAAATACCTTTTGAGGATCTGGGTCTTGGCTGGTAGTGCGGTGTTAAGTTATACTGATGCAGTGCCTAGAGGTCTCAGGTAAGCCATGGCTTCCTTGTGCTAGACGCCTGTACAAACAGAGTAAATAACAGTCCTTTCCTGAAAGAGTCTATGGTCTAAAATGCAAACAAGGGAGAAGGGAGGATACCTAACTAATAAGATGGTTTAGCACTGATTAGCTGTAAGTACAATTCTTGGCCAAACGGTTGTAGGTGTATAACAAAAGAACGCTCCTAATCAAAATGCATACTGCCTTGAAACAGACTGAATACACTGCAGCAATATTGCATTAATAAATACTACTTACGATTGCTCCAGCTGGAAGAACGAGGATGAATTTTAGTTTGAAAAGTGTGAGGGTAAAACTTTCAAAAGTGCCTAAGTTGCTCTTGAAAAAGAGATTTAAGTTTATTAGTCACTTAAGCACTTTTGAAAATTTTTACCCTGGGTCTGTCTTAATGACTTAATTCATTACTTTGCGTTAAAATTGCCATCAAATAGATTTGTTTTGTTGTCTTGCTTAGTACTTAAGCTTAAAAACATATGATGTACCAAATAGTTTGTTTTTTTTTTTTAAAGTACTGTATTATTGCAGCTCTTATCTCCTTGTTTAGGTGACTCATCTTTGAAAAGAAGTTCTAAATCACTTCTTGAGTTCAACACTACAAAACCCTGTTCGCGGCAAGGCGCCCAACATGTTGTGCAAAGCAACATTAACTTCCTTTGTGGGAAGACTCTGGTTAGTCTGCCATTTGTTTCCTTTTGGCCTTTGTGTAAGTAACTTCCAGTGACCTAAGAAGAGCTCTATGTAAGCTCAAAAGCTTCTCTCACCACAGAAAAGAGATTGCCTCGCTCACCTAGTCTAACTCCCATTTAGTCAGCAAGGCTTGTGATTTTTCTAAACTTGCTTTTTGAAGAAATCTGAAATATCTCAGTTTGTGACACTACAGATGTGATTACACCAGTTCTTTGACTCTGCTGTGACAACCCATACTCTCCAGGAATGTGTATTGATGTCAGATAGTGGGACATGAAAGCCGTATGTGGTGGTGATATTAAATGAACAGCTATCTTGAGTCATGTGTTTTGCTAGGTCTAGTCAATGACTTTTTTTTTTCTGGTTCTTTAATGCTTTCAAATGGATTTCAGTATAGTATTTTCACAAATTGTGTAATAAAATAAATTTATAAAAGTCAGCAGTGTGCAGAGCACCTGTAAGCTCTTATTTAAGTGTCAGCTTGAGTAAACTGTGGACTTAAAAATAGATCTAATAGAATAGAATGTGACCAACTTGTATTCTTATGAGCTAATATGTCTTTCAAACCAGTGTTTAGGTTTGTAAAGTCCTTTTATTTTAATGTTGTGTCTTCTGATAATTGCTAGAAATCAGAAATAGTGCATTGGTCAGAAAACAAACCTAGGCCTCTGACTAATCACTCTTTGGGATAGCTTCATGCAAGTTTTTACAACTTTAGTACTAATGTAAAATTCTAGTCTGAAAGGTTTTAGTTTCTGATACTTGGTCTCCAGACTCTCACCTCCCAAACTCGTACTAGCTGAAGCGATCAGAGCTTGGAGTTCTGTAAATACTTGTACCTGGGACCCAAATACTTCAGGAAGTGATGCCGTTGCCAATGATAATGTTATTACACACCTTTTTTGGAAAGCAGGGTAACTTAAATCATTGTGAAGTGCCAGTACATCAAAGTTTTTAAAAGTTTCACACTCCACATGTGACAAATTTGAAGAGAGGGTGCAGACTGAAGCTCAGATCCTTTTGCCCTTTCTACATCAGTTTCCTAGTGACAAGAAAATCTTCTACAAACTGTTTGTAAACTGTAAGAGCCAGTATGGTCAGCTCATGACTTTGCTAGAACTAGTTAGACAGGTCACATGATTAGGACACCGCCAACTCGTCTCCATCTTTAACAAAACTATCTTCTATTGATATTGGCTGGCACAACTTTTTAAAAAACGTTTCTTGACCAGGATGTGCGTATGTACTAGAGTGTGGTGGGGACTAATGTAGGGAGGGCTTAGAGATCTTTTACTACTTCCTTTCTATCCTTCATCTGGAAATGGAAAGCTTGCTCTGCCTGTGATATTCATAGGTAAATAGATTTAGTTTCCACGGCTGTCCAGCCCTGTCTATATGTTAAGCACTCCTTAAAGTACTAGACTGACTTAACAATAAGTTATGGTTATTGCACTGTTAAACTGATTGTGTGTCTGGGCATGAAAAGGTTGAATCTGAACCAGGCCTATCAAAAACTAGTTTTTCCCTTTACAGGAGAGATCCCTTGTTGGTATATGGTTGGAGATGAGATTAGTTTCTTTGGCCTTACTTGGTAATTGGCTTGTGGGATAAATGGCAGGCAAAAAGTACTTACCTATGGACGCTAAGATATGGAGTCTGCATTAAAAATGCCTTGTCTTGCTAAAACATAAATCGTGGGGACCAGAGACCTGCTTTTCACAGTTGCTGAGCACCTGCTGTCCCTACTGACTTCAGCTGAAGTTGTGGGCACTCAGCCTTTCTGAAAATAGAGTCCCTAGTTTTGGCCTGTAAAATGTAGCACAAATTGTACACGTTGAAAATGAGGTGTTACTTTTGAGGGCTCATGCACGCAGTGTGGTATAGGTCATGTCTGAAGGGACAACTAGGGCTTTCCTGGTGTGTGGTTTTTGGCAGTATGCCTCTGTCTGTGCTTTCTAACAGCTTTTCTTAGTAATCACTAAACTTGCCATTCTTTTATTGGGCAGGTCATCGTTTCTGAGTGCTATCCATGCCATTCTTATTGTCAAAAGAGAATTTGGATGATTGTCTCTTTTTAAAAAAAACAAAACACTTCAGTTTTGTTAGTACTGACTTGTTGGACTTTTATTTTTGATTCTTTTATTTTATAGTTATTAACTGAAAGCTAACTATTGATTTCATGATCTTTTTTTAAATAGGGAACCCCAGAACTTGTTACTGCAACGGAATGTGTGCACTATTTCGAATGGAGAACTTTTATTGCTTGCAAGAAAGGCTCATTTAAAGCCAAGAAAGAGGTAATAGTCATAGACCATGCATGCATAAAGTGACATCACCAATTTTCCACTCTTCAGTTAGAAGGAATGGAATAGTAGGTCAGATAGTACTCTTGGTTTTTTATAGTATACCTTCAGTTAGAAAACTATTGTTCAGTCTTAAAATTTAGCAATTTATACTTCACAAAGCGTTGTCAACTTTTTAAAATGAAAATCCTCCTTTCAAAAATTATGAATATCCCATTAGAACAAATTCTTTAATAGCTTTAGTTAACAAAGATGAGAATTTTAAGTAACTCTTCGGCACTTGTGCCTGTGACTTTTACTTTCGGCACCTCTGCACAGCAAAACTACAGTGGAGGGTTTTCACTGTTGCTTGTGCAGTAGCCAACACTAGCAACGTTTTTGCCTTCAGTGGGGAGCCCAGTGATTTTTTTATGGAATTACTTTGACTTCTGGGCAAACGTTTCCACTACTAGATTTTTTTATAAAAATCAGTTGTCTTTGGAAAAAGTATTTCATGTCCTATGATGTGTCTAACTAGTGTGATATGAACTTTACATGGAACTAACTAACGTGTAACTTTCTAGGTACCATGCTACGTTTTTGATGATTTGAAGAAACATGACTTGAATCCACTGATCAAGACTTCAGGAGGCTACTTGGTGGATGATTCGGATGAGGATTCCTTGTATATCAACGTCTGTAGAGATATAGGTCTGAACTTCTGTGTACAGGATATATGTCTAAATTGTATGAATTATAGCAGTACTTACTAATGCCTCTAGTAAAGGCTGTCTGGTTTTATTTCCTGTTAAATCCTGCTTTTAGAAGTTTATAACTCTATTGTTTTAATCCATCTTTGATTTCAAATGTGGCTTTGAAGACAGCTTCCCTAGAGCAGTCTTCCAGAACTGTTGAGCTGTTTAAAGAACAGTGTCATTTTGGATGGCAAAATGGTTGTCTTAAAATAGTACAATCCAATCTGAGGCTCCTATGCTGAGACTGGCAACAAAGGTATCAGTTGTAGTTGGTCTCTTGTTGCTGTTATCTGTCCAGTGGGATTCATGTTTCTTATGCCAGAGTGATAGCTAGCGATTATAGCTCAATGGGAGCTCCAGTTCAGCCAAGCACTTGACTATACTTAACTTTAAACATGAGTAGTCCGACTGAAATGTGCCTAAAGCAGGGGTGAGCAAACTGTCGGTATTACCACATCTGTAGCGTCACGGGCCCCGTGCTGCTCCCGGAAGTGGCAGGCACCACGTCCCTGTAGTTTCCACCCACAAAGAACCACAGCTAGTGTTCTAACCCCAGTTGCTTTGAAGTAACCTATAAAATAGGCTAGGTGAACATACTGTTTAAAATTCCATAATTGGATTTTCTTCACATCTAGAATACTATTCGGTGGTGGAAAGAAAAAGCTATTTGAATGAGAATTGGAAGTTTCTAGCGTCGGAGGGTTTTTTGTTTTAAGTTAGATGACCTCTTTTCAACTAGAAATAGTGGAAGTGTGCATTTTATCTCTTTCATGGCTTCAAATGCTTCAACAATCTTTTTTTGCTAATTTTAGCTTGCCAAAAATAAAATCATTTGAATTCAAACTACACTTTTGAAAACTTTAGTGCGAGACTTTTAAACCCTCCCTCAAACTTAAGAGCTGTAAAGGGATTTAGAAAGAAAGCTGTTTCAGTGTAATGTAACTAAATTGTACCTAATCTAGCCATAGATGATACTTTTTCTTAGCGCTCCAACAAAAACTTAATTTGGGTGATGTATCTGGTGTTCTCTTAACAGGAAGCTCAAGTAGCGAAACCAGAAGTTGCCCTGTGGGTAGTGCTGCATGCTTGTTAAGTGAAGGCCATGCTTTTGATGTTGGCAGTCCTCAAGAACAGCTGAAACTGCGTGACAAAGACAGGTACTTTTGGTGATACTCTTTTTTATGTCTGAAAATCTCATGTATATATTTGTAAGGGCTTCCATTGTGTTTCTGAACTAAACATTGTTCATTTGGCATGCATGCGCGTGCACACCCCCTCCTCCCCACGTTTCATGGTAATGAGTATTGTATATATTTCAATATATTTAATTACCAAAAGAGAGAGAATTGGAAGGTGACATCTTTTTTGTAGACAGGCATGAGGAGACTAGGTTTTTAATCTGTTGTCATTGCCTTAGTTTAAATTTTTAATTTTTTTTTAAAAAACCGCATGGGCACGCTTTACGTTATGAAAAGTTCTGGAGGATGAGGCAACTACCTAGTTTTTAAGAATAAGCTGAAATTATTGGTGTCACTCTCTGGTGGCATTGGACGGGATGCCCCAAACAAAGGACTGAGTTCTAATTCCACTGTTCCAGTGACCTGCTGCATGTCCCTGGGGAAATCATTTGCCCTCTGTCTCACTTTTACTTATAAAGTTTTGTTTTTAAACAGATCTCGTACGGGTATAACAAGGGTTAGAGTTGAATGCTGCCCTTATGCATTTGCGTTAGCTGCCTCTTGGCTTCTGGGTATAGTAGAAGGTATTGGCTGTGACACTAAGTTGTCTAGTGTCTGCGAGCCTGAGACCCCCTTCTCTCCTTGTGTGAGGCTGCCACAGGTGAATCAGTAGAGGCTCTAAACTTCCTTGGTATTCAGTAGAGAAGTCCCAGGAGGCCAAGGGGGCCTCTCAACTTTGGAATTAATTGGGTTGGTTTGAAATGGCCTAATTTTGGTGGTGGGGAGAGTCAGATGAGTGTATAGGTTTTTATTTGGATGGAGTGGTATTGATTTTTTTTTTTTTGTGGCAATACAAGGGTGACATTTTTTGTTTTTGTACACTAGCTTCTTTTATAGCCCCTTTTTTGAGCTTATTCTTCTCTTCTTGCCTATGGGGAGCACTGCTTACCCATCCATTTTTGCAACACTAGCTCCTTGATTGATACCCTGCCAAATGCATGTTGCCAGTGGGACTACAGAGCAAACCAGGTTACTGTGATTGAGACCAGGGGCTGGGACCCAGATTATATGGAAGCCAGTTAAAATAAGTTGGTTGGTGATATTGATTGGCCTTATTGACTAGCTTGAATAAATTTTGTTTTGGCTTTTCTGCACAGGGTGACAATTTGAAAATATTGTTGCCAAAAATATTAACATAGGGCCTCTTAAACTGAGAATTAAGAACGTCTGCCTGTACTAGTACTCCTGTTAACTGGAAAGTTCCTGCCACAAGATTGATAGACAAGAATACTGTTTTCTTTCCTGTATATCTGATTGTAAGCTTGTGCGTGTTACAAGTACAAATATATCCACATAGCTGAAAGAATACGGTGACCTACAAAATATGTATTTTTTTAAAAGCTGGGCTCGTGACCTTTTATGTTTTGTGATATATACAGAATGCCTTAAAGGTGGCTTTCCCTGCTTTTGTTGGAGGACTTGCTGAGTCTTTGGGAGGTGTATTGGCACTTGCACGTTAAATCAAGGACCTGGGAACAGCACTGTTGAATTTTTAGTGAAGGCTTCCTCTCAGTGGTTTGAGCATTGGCCTTCTAAACGCAGGTTGTGAGTTCAATCCTTGAAGGAGCCATTTAGGGATCTGGGGCAAAAATCTGTCTGGGGATTGGTCCTGCTTTGAGCAGGAGGTTGGACTAGATGACCTCCTGAGGTCCCTTCCAACTCGATATTCTATGATTCAAAAGATTATCTAGTTAACATCAATGACTTATCTAAAGACGCACACAATACAGAGTTTTAAACTAACTAAAATTCATTCCTTTCATCTGTTCTAAAACCCATTCTTTTTATCCATTCCCTTTCACTGTCCTGGCACTTGTAATTCGGCACTATTTCCCTAGTTCAGGGGTTGGCAACCTATGGCACACGTGCCAAAGACGGCACGCATGCCATAGGTTGTCGACCCCTGAACTAGGGAAATAGTGCCGAATTACAAGTGCCAGGACAGTGAAATGGAGCCGAATCTTTTAATGGCACACTGCGACCTGCTGGGAAAATGGAGAGTACAATGGGAAGTGTCAAGCTACTTAATTAAGTAGTGCTGTCAACTCTGCCTGTCATAGTTTTGGGACAAGGGTGAAGATTCTTATTGTAACTAAGCAAAAAGGCAGAATCTTCTCTCCCCCTTCAACCCCTCCGTAAGTCCTCTTTTAAAGATAGAATTTAATATTTTTAAAATGTCTCTCCCAGGGTCTCTGGGTAAATTGCAAGTGTCGCACCCTTGGTATTTGCTAGCTAGCTTTCCCATGTAGTACACTTTATATTTATTTTATAGTTGGAATTTTTTTCTGGATTCCCATTTGTTGTTTTTGATTTTTTTTGTTAGGCTTGTACTGAGTTATGAGAAAACATACAGTGAAGAAGAGAAGCCAAATTTCTGTCAAGGTCATAATCCAGCAGTGACTATTACTTTTGTGTGCCCATCAAAGAGAAGAGGAGAGGTAATTGATCATTAATGCAGTCTAAAGTTTATTCGCAGTTAACCTCTCTGCTTCAGCCTCTACTTTACTGAGAGCAGAAACTTAGTATGTGCTTTCCTTTTGGGGTCATGAAGCTTATTTAATGTTTGAGATCCTCAGGTGCAAAGTATTAATACTCACTTCAGTATTACTGGTTGTGTTTTTTAATAGAAGTAAATATTTTCAGAGATAAAACTGTAACTAGGAATACAAATTAGAGTAAAGGTTGGTGAGCTCCCAGCTCTGTGTAGCTTGAAAGCTTGTCTCTCTCACCAACAGAAGTTGGTCCAGTAAAAGATATTACCTCGCCTGCCTTCTCTCTCTGATATCTTGGGAGTAATATGGCTACAATAACACTGCAAAAAAAATCCTAGGAATACAAATGTCTTAAGACTGTCTCTTAAAGAATCTCTTTTTACTTTGGGTGACAACTGCTCTCTTCTGAATTTCAAATTGTAATGAGATTGTTAGACCCTAGCATTGGGGGTGGAAATGGATAGCCCTCGCTGGAGTAGATCATTGTTCCTAGGCAAGAAGTTCTGCTTGCTAATAAGCGCTGTTCTCCAGCCTGATTTGTTTGACATGCTTCAAGTCTTTGTTCTGTGTAATTTGGTTCCATTTAAATCTGACCATTTGTCTTATTTCTGCTATTGCACCATGCCTTTAATCCACAAGTATTATGTGCTTTCTTTAAATGATCTCTGATTAGTTTTTAAAGCAGAATCATCCTTGTGCATTAGATGTCCTATCTGGCATAATCAAATGTTATGCAAGAGCTGAGAACTTTAACATCTAGCAACATCCATTTGTTCCAGCTCACATAAGGGCATGTGATCAGGGCCGGTGCAAGGATGTTTCACGCCCTAGGCAAAACTTCCACCTTGTACCCCCTCCCAGAGGCACCCCTCTTGCGACAGCTCCTGAGGCACCCCCCCTCCCCAACTCACCCCTCCTCCGAGCATGAGCACCCTGAGCACGCCATGGCTGCTTCACTTCTCCCGCCTCCCAGGCTTGTGGCACCAATCAGCTTAGGCACCGCAAGCCTGGGAGGCAGGAGAAGTGAAGCAGCCACAGCGTGCTTGGGGAGGAGGAGGCAGGGCAGGGGTGAGCTGGGGCAGGGAGTTCCCCTGCATGCTGCCCCCCGCCCCTTTACTTGCTGTAGGCGGCCCTCCCCGTGCTCACCTGCTCCAGGTCCCTCCATCTAAATGCCAGAGGTGACTGGGGCGGCTGAAGATCTGGCCGCCATTGTCACTGCCGAAGAAAATGGCACCTCCCCAGTGCCCTAGGCAATTGCCTAGGTCGCCTAAATGGTTGCACCGGCCCTGCATGTGATCTTGGCAGCAAGACACTCTCTTTTAAAACCAGGCTGAAATTAACATTGCTGACACTTTCTCTGCATAACCTGTCACATTTACATGTTTTGGACTGACCCTATTGTCCCTTTCCTGACCTAGATGGCTGTCTATGCTTCAGCCAGATCACTCTTTAAAACTGATTTGAATAAAGATTTTTTTTCCCTATTCATTTTAAAATTCTCTGCATTTACGTAGCAGCCATGATGCAGGCAGACTTACTAATTCCACCTTTGCCTTCCCAATCTTCCCATGCCTGACCAGTGTGTTTGTACACTTAAATCTTAATTGGGAAGCAAAAATATTAAATGCAGACTTTTGTAAGAAATTTTCGTTCATGCTTTCTTTCCACTAAAACACATTCAGAATTTAACCACATTTTCCTTCTGATTATTGAATTAACTTCATCAGGAGATGCTGATATTCTGATACAGCAAATAGGTTTCTCACAAGTTTTAACGAGAGGGCAAGTTGTGGGAGGGAGGCAAGAGGAGAGAACTCTGTAGTAAAAATCATTTACCAAAGTACTTTTGGTGGGAGGAGAGAGGGTGAATGCTGTGTAACTCAGTGTCTTATTCAGAGTAGTGTCCCCAGTCTTTTTTTCTTTTGAACTCTTATCTCCTGTTAACAAGTAGAGAGTGGTCTGAGCATATGATTTGCAATTATAATCCTGGCTCTGATACAATCTCATGTTGGGCAAGCCATAGTCTATCAGTTGGAATTGCTTTACCAGTCTCTCAAGGGTGGTGATTAGTGCTTCTAAAGTGCTTTGAAGAAAACTGTTACAAAGTGTTCTTAAAGCTGTAGAAAGTCTTTTACCAATGTTAGCTGCATTAAGTCAACTCTTAATCGTGATGGTTTATTCACTGATTCTTGTAAATTTGCTGTACTGTTATAACCTTTCAGGAGATTAGTCTTATGCGGTACCTTTATTTTAGACACAAAGATCAACATTTGGAATCTGGTGCCAAGAATCCTCTTTAGGCATCTAAATAAGCAACTAGATCCATATTTACCCTATTGCAAGCACTAGATTTGAAAAAGTTGGTCACTTTTTTGGGTGAAGAACAAAGACACTGGACACAAATTTTATATAGATGAAATATACAAATCAAGATGACGAACTTGTGTAATATGTGGAAGTCTTTATTCTTTAATTTTTTCTTTAGTCTTAATTTTTTTAAAAAGGTTCTCTTAAATTTCCAAAAGCATGGTCTCGCTTTGCTGGAAATGTGACCCTCACCTAAATGGATGAGGGTTGGAATGGTAAGAAGGGGTGTTAAGTATACCCATCTTCCATCTGAGGTTTTTGTGTCAAATCTTTGTTTTTATTCAAACAAACAAACCCCAACAAAACTTTGGTCTTAGTTTTATTTACAACTTCAATCATGTTCATTTCCATATCAGCGCACAGGTCCCAAACTCACTGCCAAACTCAAATGCCGGTATGAAATTGAGTGGGTCACTGAATATGCCTGTCACAGGGATTACTTGGAAAGTAGAAACTGTAGTCTGACCAGTGAACAGCATGATGTCTCCATTGACTTGACACCACTCACTCAACAACCAAGTAAGTTCCTTATTTTTCTTAACAGAGAAGAAAGTGAATTCCATAAACCAAAACTGAAGCTTGGGATAGCATCCTGTATAGAGCGTTTGGGACTGAAATTCGGTGACACAAATGCTTCTAGTCTTTTATTCCAGTACCTGTTCAGGGTTGTTTCTTTTCTTGGAAGAAAAAAGCTGCCATCTTACTCATTTTCTTTTTCTGTTTCCTTAGGCTATGTCACACCGTACGTGGCTAAAGATGAAAAAGAAGAATATTACTATTACTTAAATATTTGTGGGAAAACCAGTGCAGGCAACTGCAGGGATGACACTGAATCTGTTTCATCTTGCCAAGTAAAGGCTCGGGGTCACCAGGAAAAAGTGGCAGGAAAATTTAAGAACCAAACCCTCAGGTTTGTAAAGGCATCTGAACTACACCTTCAGATAGGTCACTGAAAGAGAAAAGGGGTAAACATTTTGATAGAATTTGTTTTGTAAAAGGTACAGAATACAGTAGGAGGATGAATAAATAAAGCAATCTCTAACACATCCATTTGGGTTTTGTGAGCTTAAAAAGCATGGTAATGCTTTGGCAGAGCCGTGCTTGCAAGCACCATGGCAGCCATGAAGCACCAGGGGCACTAACATGGCCCACAAGAGGCGGGAGTACTAAAAAGTACTTCTCTCCTGTTTGATGTCTAGACTTTCTAGCTGCTGCTCTTGAGTTGCCTCGCTGAGTGTTGCTGATAACATTACATCACATCAGAATCCTGTTGGAGCCAGGCTATATAGAGTAATGAACCTGCTAGGGTTTCTTACTCTATTGTATGTTTAACTTGGCAAAAGCATATCTTGTACTTCTGTGATGTACAATTTGCATTGTTTAGAATTGCAAACCCATACAATGAAGCAAGATCTCTACATCAGCATATTCCTTACTGAAGCACCTCTAAGCTAGTCTGGATGCTAGTATTGGCAAAACAGCCGCTTTAGATGTTGTTAGCCTCGTTGTTCAGAACATACCCTCATAGCTTCTTGACTTTTTTTTCTGGGTGGGACACTCTGAGGCATGACTTTCTCTCCATTCAAGAATGGAAATGCAAATTGACTTTTGCACGAAAATATTTTCATACCAGCTAGATTAAAAAGTGAAGCTATGTTCTTCCAATAAACGGAGTATTGGGGACACAGGAGATCCTAAATGAAAACCATGGTCATCTTAGAAAAAATTTAATTTAATAGTAGAAACATCCGAGAAAAACATTCAGATTTTGTTCAGAAAATGTATAAATAATGCAAGATGAAATCCTGTGCCATGTAGATTGATGGAGAGAAAAGTTAGGGCCTGAGCCTCCACTTACGTGCGCTTCCATGTAGTCGTTTATACCTGTGCAAACTGGTTGTAAGACACTACAGATCAGAAAAGTAACTGCACAAAATGGTGAATTGGGCCTTAGTGGGCCTCTTAACTGGGAAGATGTTACAACAGAATTTCTCAATTATGGTTGACAAATCCCAGGGGAAAAAGCAATTAGAATATTCTCGATTTGATGGGAAAACTCAGTTGCTATGCTGAGTAACAGTTTCTTTCCCTGGAAAGAATGAAGCAGTTGTCAGTTGCATGAATTGGACCTCCATTAGGTGGGACAAATAACATGGTCATGCCTGGTGGTAATGTTTTTCAAAGGTTAATTTAACGCATTGGGCTTTTTTTATCAGGTACTCTGATGGGGATCTCACGCTAACATACCCAGATGGAGATGAATGTAGCTCTGGCTTTCAACGAATGACTGTCATAAATTTTGAGTGCAATGAGACTGCAGGTGAGCATATGGATTAGTTAATTTACAGGGCTTTTGTAGCCTTTGTATGTGCTTTTGAACTAGTGGAACTACTCCCTTGTGTCCAGGAGCCAGCTGGTTATGAGCCAGCGTGGTTGTATCTAATTATCTGTTGGTTATGGGTAATTCTCTAGTTTAAGTACTTCAGCATCATAGACTAGCTTCTGTTGAGAATAATTGCACTGTTATTCTTGACTACTATGGTAGATACTAAAGAAATTTTCAAACAGCTAGAGAGCACTTATCTTTGGTTTTAAAGCACTAACTTTATTTTTAATGTTCAGCCACCAAAGGGTCTGTTTCTTTATTGTTGTTGTTTTCATGGTCTGCAGTTAATTCTGTGGCTGATGCTGTAGTACATCTTGCTGCCCTGAAATTACAGCTTTGTAATGTTTCTGCTGTGACATGGATGTCAAAGGCACAAATGCCATTACCAGACTTCCCCTGTACCTCTTAACCTAATTGTCTTCCTGGCTTTCTAATCCTAACAGGTAATGAAGGAAAAGGGGCCCCAGTGTTCACTGGGGAGGTGGACTGCACATATTTCTTTACCTGGGATACTAAATACGCCTGTGTTCAGGAGAAGGAAGATCTCCTTTGCAGAGTAGCTGATAAGAAGAAACGATATGATTTGTCACCTCTGATTCGCAGTTCAGGTACAGCAGCAGAAATAAATGACTGTTTTTCTACAAACTATTTTCAATTTATCGTGAAACCGTGTGCTATTTTCTTAATTGCTACTTCTCCATTGTGAGCCTCTTCTTAGCTTTTTCATAGGTTCTTAATCTTCTCATTTGAGTGTGATATTAGTGTTCAGTTTTCCTTTTTATGAAAAAAATCTCAAAGAATTGAATGCCTTCTAAAAGTGCAGCCTCTCTGTCTCCACTCGAGGTCACTTTATTTGCAGCTGTGGTTTTTAAACAGCTCTTCATATTGTGGATGTGTCTTGAGATCTCAGGTTGCTAGACAAGACTGTGTTATATCCAAAATAAAATCTCTTGTTCCCAGAGTCAGCGCAGAATTGGGAAGCTGTGAACAGCAGTCCTGTCGAAGCAGACAAACGCTTTTTCATCAATGTCTGTCATAAAGTACTTAAGAAAGGAGCAGCTGTTGTCTGCTCAGATGATGCAGCTGTTTGCTCTGTTGGTGAGTGAGTGCACAATTTTGAAACAAGTGTGGGTGTGAAATATGGCTTATAAAGATACTCAATGCTTTGAGACTGATTTTGTAATAACTCAGGGTCACAAAAATGAGTGTGCATGGGGCTGGAGGAGAGAATGGGGATTAAGTGGTGCCTTGTGCCCGAAAGAAGGCCTAGGAAAAACAGCATATACATACTTGGATTTCTTGTTAACGAGAGATCATTCTTTGCTAATATTGTACATTTCACTTTGTTTGTTGGCCTTGTGATAATGCTTTAAGGTGTAAAACAGCAAAACTGCCATAATCATGCAAAACAGAAGTTTCTCAGAGCTGTTTTTACTCCCCTCCGTCCCCCTGTAATATTTAGATACTGGCTTCAGCTTTTTTCCAGCTCGGGGAAATCACAAAATAGTCATTACTTAAAGTAAGCTTCCTTTTTTTCCTCTTCTCTCCCTCCTACTCCCAGATAAAAATAACAAGCCTAAAAATTTAGGAACGGTTATGTCGTCTCTCAAAGTTGGAGAGAGGATTCAGCTTACTTATTCAAATGGAGACAGCTGTGGGAATAACAATATGATCAAAACTATCATAACCCTTATGTGCAAGCCAGGTGAGAATGTTGATACCCATTTGTTTTCTAAGCTTTTTATAATGAAAGATAAAAGTGGAAATGGTTTAAAAACCGTTAAAGCCCTTTGGCAAAACCCTTTCCTAAAATGCAACTTTTAATGAAATCTGGCGACTTGCTAGATCTAGTGACAGAACTGCTAAATTGGCAACACTGGATGGAAGACAGACATGAGGAGGTGAGAGCTTCAGGGGTGGGGAAGGAATAGGATTAACTGTGGGAATGAGGAAGATGCCCTCCTCCCTGCTTAACCCCAGGTCCCCTTGGCAAGGGAGAGAACAAGTGGGTGTTGAGGTAGGGAGAGAGTAGAGGAGACTTTTTGGGGATGAGGGCAGAGGGATATTGGGGCTATGGCCACAGTGGAGACTGGGACTGAGTGCACGGGGATATTGGTTGTCAGGGAAGAATAGATGGCTCTGTAACTGGTGGTGGAAAGGGCTGAGGGAGCTGTGGTCAGCAGGAGGAGTGGCAGTGGAGGGAGCCTAGACAGCAGGCAAGTGGGCTCTGTGCAGGTTGGCTGAGGGTCTCCACTCCCTCAGAGGGGATCTGCGTGGCTCTTCTGGTGGGGAGGCAGTGCTGGGCTGCTCCTGCAGCTGGCCTTCGAGAGCTTGGCTGCAGGGCATTTGTCCAGGATGGACTATGCAGTGCAGCCCTTACCCTCCCCACTCAGGGGTTTTCTGTATCTGGAGGGGCAGATCCTGGTGTGAGGGGTTCAGGCTGGCTGAAAGGTTCCTAGTGAGAGTCAAAGGAGAGATGGAGGCTGAGCAGGGTCTGAACTCTGGGGTGGGAGGGGGGTCCTCCAGGCCCCAGAAGTTATAAGGCCCAGGCAGAGGGGTTGCAGAGCGACATAGCTTTGACTCTTACTACTTTTCACTATAAGAGACCTGTATCATGTCCATGTATCCTAGATTTAGCAAAGGAGAAATAGGATTACAATTTAAAACAAACTATGTGGGGGCGAATCTTTAATCCAGTGTTTTTTGAAGAGGTGTTGTAAGTCATGGGGATATATTGTCAAAAAAAGTACCCTTCTTAATTTGCTAGCTTCTGCATTCAGTGGGAATAGGGAATTGATAGCTCAGCCATCTGAAAAGTTTGTCTGTTTCAGGCTATTTGCTACTAAGCTTGGCAGAAGTGACTTGAAAACAAATGACAATTCAGCTCCATACTGCCCCTCTTTTTTTTTTTTTTTTAATGCCAGGTGACCTAGAAAGTGCTCCTGTCTTTAACTTGGAGAATGATGAGTGTTTGTATGTGTTTGAGTGGTATACAGCTGCTGCCTGTGTCTTGTCTAAGACTGAAGGAAACAACTGCAGAGTGTCTGATGCTCAGGCAGGTATGTACCCAACTCCCACAGAGGTTGGATTTTGAGGGTTTTGTTAGTGGAGAAATCTCAAGCTTATGTGGACTTTCATATTTGACAGCCTATTCTACATTTAATTGTGTGTTTAAGATGCATAAAATGATTATGGTATGTATAGTCACTCTTGCCTTTTATGCTTGAGCTACAAAACTAGGCGTGTGGAAATGGCTGTTAGGTGCATGACTTGCTATATGCATCTGCAAATACTCCACTTGCTTTTGCAATCATACATTTAATTTAGCCAGGCATCTGACTTTGAAAATCAAACCCTAGTCATTCTTGATGGTAGTAAAACGTACTTGACAGTTGTGCAAAAGAAATAACAAGAATGCTTAACAGAGCATTCAGATTAGATGAAAAGACCTGTAAAATGTAAAAGAGCATCTGCTTTAGTCAAATTACACCTGTATTTATGTACTTGGTTTAGAAAATAAAGTATAGCTGTCTTGACTGTAGGCCAAGAGCTTTCAGAAAGATGAGAAAAGGGGAAAAAAAACTGAAAACATCTGAATATACTGAACAAGTGTGATGGTTTTTCATTTGCTTCTCACTAGGATTTTCTTTTGACTTGTCACCATTAACCAAGAAAAGTGGCAGCTATGTCATTAACACAACCGATTATGACTTCTACATAAATATTTGTAGCAGTGTGCCAGAGGAACACTGTCTGCTAAAATCAGCAGCAGCATGTCAAGTGGCAAAAAAGCAAGTATCTTCAGTCTCCTATAATCTCTAGTACTTGGTCAGTTGTTGTACGTAGTGCATTAGGTGCCTGTCTCTAGATGTAGTCATGCAGTAACTAGCTTGCTGAAGTTAATTATGAAGTCCTGTAATTCTTTCAAACTTACTGGTAAAGGAGTGCTAAGCAATATGTAAAAATTTCTCACTTCACAGCTCCCACTCGATGGAGGCAGGGGGAACCCTGGAAGACTTTTAGTTATGAGAGTCATACTTGAATTTCACTTAAAGAGCAGTTCTGTTTCATAGATTCATAGATTCTAGGACTGGAAGGGACCTCGAGAGGTCATCGAGTCCAGTCCCCTGCCCTCATGGCAGGACCAAATACTGTCTAGACCATCCTGATAGACATTTATCTAACCTACTCCTTAAATATCTCCAGAGATGGAGATTCCACAACCTATTCCAGGGTTTAACTACCCTGACAGTTTTCCTAATGTCCAGGCCTAAATCTCCATTGCTGCAGTTAAGCCATTGCTTCTTGCTCTATCATTAGAGGTTAAGTGAACAATTTTCTCCCTCCTCTGATGACACCCTTTAGATACCTAAACTGCTGCTATGTCCCTCTCATCTTCCTTTTTCAAACTAAAATAAACCCAATTCTTTCAGCTTCCTTCTATAGTCATGTTCTCAGACCTTTAATCATTCTTGTTGCTCTTCTCTGGACCCTCTCCAATTTTTCCACATCTTTCTTGAAATGCAGTGCCCAGAACTGGACACACGACTCCAGTTGAGGCCTAACCAGCGCAGAGTAGAGCGGAAGAATGACTTCTTGTGTCTTGTTTACAACACACCTGTTCTGCAAAGTGATTGTAAAAAAACAAAACAAAACTATTATTCAATAAATGTTTTGATGGACTAAATTCTGTCCTCACTGAAAATGGCTAGGTTGGATAGGTGTGACTGAGGCCAGAATTTGGCTTGTAGAGTGGTTATGTATGTGTTTTGTGAGCCCAGTTATGCTGTTAGACTCTAGGTTCAGTTTGCAGGACTAAAAGTTGGATAAAATCATCCTCCCTATTTACAAGTAGAGGGGAATTGCTCTGGAAGCCATAAAGATACAATAAACCTGGATCCCCTCCTCCCATGCCACATATAGTCACTTTCAAAGACGACCTCCACTTCAAAGAATAAGGGTATTACTCTCCATATACCAATGCGGCTCAGAACTAACATTTTGAAAACTTGGTTTCCCTCCAAGGCTTGTTAGATTTATGTCAGGTATTTACTCTGTGTGGGTGCACACACCCTAGCTTTTAAGTTGTGTCTTAAGAGTTCAGTTTGCATTTGATTTAAATAAATTCTTTTCAAGCTATATGTTTTTTTGCCTTTTTAGCAAGGAACATACCTGGAGTCTAGGAGAACCCAGTTCCAAACTTTCCTATTACGATGGAATGATTCAGTTGACCTACAAAAACGGTACAACCTACAACAACGAGGAGAAAACAGAGCGATCTACCCTTATAACTTTCCTTTGTGATTATGAAGCTGGAATAGGTCAGCCTGAATACCAGGTAAGAACTTCCAAATGACCAAGAGGTCATGGGTGGAAACCCCTACATTTCAAGGATCTGTGATTCTCAACTGCATTTGTGTCTGTGTGAAACCTGTGTAAAAGAGAGAGTCCAACTCCCAGCAGCTGCAGTGGGGATTCTTATAAAAGGCATTTTGACTTATTGCAGAGCATCTGCCTCTAGCTACAGTCATAATCTTGAGAGCTGCAAAGTTTTGTCTGGCATTCTGAGCAACAGCAGGGTGTTTGCCCTGATCTGGCTGATTTCCAGCTTGAATAATTACGTTCTGCTTCTGCGCCAAACTGTGGTTAGTGGCTCTGCACCCATACCTTGTATTCTTCTGTAGTTTCCTTTGGATAAAAGTAGAGTTGGCCATTGTGGATCTGAGGAGACTGCATCCCAGTGACTGAGGTTATATGCAGGAGTAACTTGTTAAAGTGCAGTGGAATCCGGTGGCATGAAAGATGCTAAATTAATTAAGAGATGAAGTTTTGATAACTGAACTGGGGGAAAATTCACAGTGAAGAGGATGACAACAGACAGGAGAGCTACAGAAATCAGCAAGCTGTGGATCCAGAGTTTTTGCAACCTAAGAGAACATAGGTTGGATATTCCCCATGTATAAGGGAACAAGCCCATTTTACCCAAGTTAAGACATATCAGTTCATAATATTCTTAGAAGCCATACCGTTCTGACCTATTCTGCAGTCTATTTGTGACTGTCTTCCTATGATTCTGGTAATTTAGGTAGAAGACAATTACACATACAACTTTAAATGGTACACTAAATATGCCTGTCCTGAGATGCCGTTGGAATGTGTTGTGACTGATCCCAACACCATGGAACAGTACGATTTATCAAGGTAAGAGAGAAGTAAATAGACTTGTAACCTGAAGAACAAAACCTGCATGTAAAAACAAATGTCCTATCTAGCAAAGTCTCACTGGAAATTAATTTGGTGTCTGCTACTTAGACAACATTAGAAACCAGTGATCATCCTTTACAATCTTGAATTGTAAAGGACTAGCAAAAATGAAGGAAAAAGCATATCCCTATTTTTAGGAGGCACACTGCTGTGCCTGTCACAGTTGTAAATTGATTAGTGTCCTGCATTGTATTGTGGTGTGTGTGTGTGTGTGTGGTTTTTTTGGCTGGCTTTGATAGCAAAAATGGTTGTGCAATCAGAACTTTGTCTCTTTGTTTTGTAGTCTGCAAACAAGCACAGAAAGTGCAGTTAACTTTTTTAAGAAACATTCTGCAGCCAAAAATTTATAACTTTAGTACCTTGTTTACTTCTAATTTGTTGCAATGATAATAGCAAATAAGGGAGACACTGTATTTGCTGCTTCTGAACTAGTTGTTGTTGCATAGTTTTTTTTTGTTTTTGTTGGAAGAATTGATTTAGCTTGCCTCTTGCCACTTCACAAATTATAATCTCTCTAGTTCTCTCCATTTCTAAGAGGAATGTATATTTTAAGAATATAAATATTTCACTTTGGCAATTCAGTTTATCAAAATCCGAAGATAGAGGTGAAAACTGGTATGCCATGGACAACTCTGAACCAAATGAGCGCAGGAAGTATTACATAAATGTCTGCCGCCCTCTGATTCCTGTTGCAGGGTGTGATCGATATGCCTCAGGCTGTCAGATGAAGTTTGAAAAAAATGATGTGAGTATCACTTCCACCCCAGCACCAAAAGTTAGTGCATCAAATGTTATGTATAGATCAAAGATCCATTTTAAGTGACTTCTGACAGTAGGAGGGTAAAAATAATGGCCTGTGGGACCATAAGCATTGGCACAATTACTAGCAGGTCTTTCAGTAGGACTGTGCTTTGTAGTTTAGTAGCTCTAGTAGTTAAGGGTCAAACTTGCCCTCACAAGCCTGTAAATCTGGAGTAATGCCAGATTTACTCAAAAGCAAAATTCTACCTGCTTTTAAAACCACACAGTCACCTGAGAGCCGGCCATACTACAACCATCAGTCTCCCATTCCTGTCGCTCCTCAGTCACTTATCTTTCCTTGTGCACCTTATTGATTTGCAGTCAAAATCTACAATGGATATTGTGAGGGTGGATCGGCTTATGCCTTAAAGGGCATAAACAGGTAGGTCAAGAAACTCTGGCCTCTTTCTTCCTCTTCCATGGGAGCAGAATCTCAAGATCCTTCCCCCACCCCCGCCAAATCTAAATCTCATAAGCTTTTGTAAGTAGGTGCCTATGAGATTTTGGTCCACTCTTAAACTCTTCAGTTTATTTAACCAAAAAATAGTAATAAAAAGAGAGGTTGGAGCCAGGTGTAGGTGTGGTGACAGTGTAGCCAGTATCACAGAAGAGTCTCTGGAGCATGTGTATCTGCAATCCACTGCAGGGACAAACAGCAGCAGCAAGAACATACCAGGAAGAGCGAGGAGAGGTCCCCATCCACAAATTTGTCAATCACTCTCTTGCTTCCTGTTAAACTGTCATATTTAACAGATTTCTGCTTCACATCTGCATCTTGAAGCAATTAACATGCCACGGAGCTTGTACCCACTCTGATGCAAGTTCTCAGGCCAGATCCTATGCAAATTGAGAGCCTCTTAAAATACTTTAACATGCTATTCACTCATCCACAGCCTTTGTTTGGTCTTACTTTCCACATTAGAGTGAACTGTGGTAGAGAAGGGGTGTGAGAGTAAAAGCAAACCACAGCCTCTCCTTCTGAGCTGTTTCCTGGCGACCTGGGCTCTGATACTGCTGTTTTTGTTTGTTAGCTTTTTCCTGGGTAGACATACCCTTAGTCCAGTGGTCCTCAACGTGGTGCCCGTGGGCGCCATGGCGCCCACCAGAGCATTTATGTGCGCCCACCTAGTACCCAACAGAGGAGAGAAGCTGTGGCCCGGCACCTGACGGGGACAGAACTCAGACTGTGAGCACGGTGTTCTCTGTTTTCCCAGCAGGCGCGGGGCTTGCCTCGTGCCCAGCAGGGGAGACAAGCCACGGCCCCACGCCTGCCGGGGACAGAACTCTGGGGCTGCAGGCTGTGGGCGCTGGTGATCTCTGTCCTCACAGCTTTTCTCTGGCTTCTTTCTTCTCTCTGGATTCATATATTGTTATATTAAATATGATGATTTTCGTATTATTTAAGTACAAATACAAAATAAGCCTTGAAAAATTGTTGGCACCCACCACACTCTTCTGAAAACATGAATGTGCTACTGGCCACAGAAAGGTTGGGGACCACTGCCTTAGTCTCCCTGTGCCTCAGTTCCCCACCTGGGAATAGGGAGAACTTGAAAGTCATAGGGGTATAGACAATAAAATCCATGACTGATTGTGAGGTGCTCAAATTTGATGGTGATAAGGGCAATACAAGTACCTAGATTGAGTGGGGAAAGATTTTGCTTAGCTGTATATCTGGAAAAATTGTTTCAGCAGTGTTTCTCTGCAAGACCATGTCTATGACTGATGGAGACAGATGGCATTCCTTTTGTGAAGAGCTGCACTAGTTCTCTGCAGTTCTAAGAGTAAGAAATGGACACTGTTGGCTAAATCAGTAATCTATCCATTTCCAGAGCCTCACATTTGTATTTGCCTTGGTTCACAAATGGAAATGAGTTTGGTAGTTACTGCCCCCGGTTGGTGGGTGGATGTTCCCATCAGTCATACACAATTGGCAATCTCTATGCAGTCTGAGTCAGTTAGTGGAAACACCCTTGCTGCTTTGCATCAAGATGGAGTTAGAGTAAGGAAACCTGCATAATAGTTCATTATCATCAGCCATTCACTTCCCTGGACATCAGAACTGCAGAGGATTGTTATTGTTGGCCCTGATGACACATTGCCTACCCAAAAATCTACTTTGGCTCTATCCTGTAGAAGCCTAGCATGTCACTTATTGGAAATGCCCTGAAGTCCGTGACTGCTTGGTCTCTCACAAAAGCAGTACCAACTGCAGAAGCATCAAATGTGAGATGAAAGCTTTTACAAACCCTCTCTAAATCAGTGGCACTCAAATTCTGAGTCACGTACGATCCTTAAAAGCTTGTTCAGTCTATTTACTTTACCACATCAAGTTCACGTGTGACAAATGGTACACGTACCGCAGTTTGGGAACCCCCCTGCTCTAAATCTTTTTGCTTAGCTGTAGTTAGCTGAGAGACAGATTGTTGCCTCTAAAGGTTTTGGGTAATCTCTTAAACACTTTCCTGTAAACCAATACTTAATAGATAGAACTGATCTTGTTTTGATGGGACTGAATGTCAAGATAATTTGAGGGATGGGGGGAAGGTAGATTTCTTAACCTCTCAGTTGCTGTTTCACAATTAACTGCATCTTTAAAACAAGGATATTGCGGAATGTCACTCTGGCACAGCAAAGAACTCTGGGTATAGCTGAAAAGAGGAAGCTTGATTTTTAGTTTATTTACTTTTTGAGAAGCAAGCGCTGTTTCATTGACATACTGTTTTTTCCTTCATTCTAGGATTCCTTTTCTGAAACCACTTCCATTAGTAACCTGGGGATTGCTAGCAAAGGCCTAGTAATTGAAGGACGTGGTCGAGTCCTTCTAACCTATACAAATGGTTCTGTGTGCATCAGTGCTGATGGGAAGAGGACGTCCTATACAACCATAATCCATTTTACCTGCTCCAAGGGCACTCTTGTAAGGATGGAAATGCTTTTAGTAGTCTCCTCATTGTACTAATGTTTTTCTGAGGCTTTGTATGGGATACAGAAGCAGTGTCATACTGGAGACATGTTGAAGACTGAATAGTGATTTCTCCCCCCCCCCCCCCCCTTCACTGTAGTGCTTCAGTGATGTATATGGAGTTGACTTGCATTAAGTCTTGTTTGTTAGCCAAATTAAAAAAAACAAAAACCCTAACAATTGAGAAGTTAATGGTCTGATCTGGAGGCCATATTTAAGACTGGCTGTCATCTGACCCTGATACGCATGAGGATTTACACGTGTAACTCTACTAGTCTTAAATTATACATACATATTGAAAAGTTCTCTAATGTGACCATAGAGAGGATAGATCCAAAATGAGGAAACCTATGTGCTTTATAAGGCAACCAGACTTAACAGTTTCACTGTGTCTATACTTTGTCTTGTATGTATAACTGTTTCCTATTTGTTTATATCAAAACTACAATTACCTAACTCCACATAAGCAAGGGAATTCAGATTTAAGGTGGAATAATACTTGTTGCTGCTGAAATATTGCATGACTCTGAGATCAGTGCATAAAATCATGCTCCGAATCTTAGTGCAAAGAACATAGGATTATATTTATGTGGATTTTAGCACTTACTCAGCACTGCTTTGCTTTTGCGGGTAAGATGGACCTATAACACTTGATCGCAGTGAACTTCTGAGTATTTCTTATCTGAAATAGTAAAACTAGCCCTCTAATGCTTCATGGCTCTATTTGCCCAATATTCCATAACAGTAAGTGCCTGCTTACCATAATGGACTATATGCCAAGTCCTGAAATTTATGAAAAATACAATTTTATTTGGATTAGATAAGTGTATAAGTAGGACTTTTTGTTGTTAATACAGGTCTTTAATACAATTAACTATTCAGTCTAAAGTGTAGGCACCCCACATAGTGAAAGTCTTGAACTCTTGGCTGAGGAAAAAGTACCACAAAGTGCATGTGCAGTAACATGGGTTTTTTTTGTTGTTTTTTTTTTTTGAGCCAGATTTTCAATCAACTGAGAATTTGCCCCGAACTCTTACTAAAATAGCAAATTGTCAAGAATTAGTAGTTTTGACAAAGTGAAACACCGATGCACTTGAAAATAGTCTTTTTTTAATTTTATTTTGTTCTCTTTGCAATTTCTATTTTCAGAATAGCAGCCCCAGGTTTATTGATAATCGAGAATGTGTTGTCACGTTTCTGTGGGAAACAGAAGCTGCTTGTCCAGTCACAACAACAAAAGATGAAACTCAGGTGAGAGTGTGGAGGGCTATTTCGTAGCCATTAAAAATTGTTCATCATGCTTTGCTTGTTGTTGTTGTCCCTTTTTTTCCTCACATTGTCTCCTGCAAAACTAGTTTTACCAAAGTAATTTTTAAAGTGAATCCAGAGCTACTGAAAGGGAACAGACTTAAAATACTCACAAGTGAAGTCCTCTGTTATGATGTACCTGCTCTATTGATCACCTGAGAAGCAGTAGTAGGGCCATTTGGGAAAATTGCCTTAATATACTAGAATGTTGACCTAGAAAAGCCACTTCTGGAGATAGGGTAACTTACTTGCTATGATCATTGAATTGTTTGCTCCCCTGCGGAGACCGCCAACTGTATTATATCTAGGGATTTATGCTCAGCTCATCACAGCTGCATCTGGATTTGTAAATACCTATAGGGAGATCAGACTGATTTCACACTGGCAACTGAATAACCCTCAGATTTTTATGCACATCCTGGATCAGATCTAAATTAGTGGCCATATTGCAAAACATCTGCATGTCCTTCTATAATTTCATTGATGCATTCTCTTCTCCTTCATTTAGTTCTCCTTAGTTGACTTTTCAGACTTGCTTTATAGAGCATTATGTTCAGTTGTACCAATATACCAGTGGTGTGTACTTTCTTGGGTAGCTTCACGAACAGTAAATGGTCAGCTGTTTTTGCACTACACTAAAGAATACAAATGTGGTGTTACTGCTATTAGTCAGTCTAAATTAAATCTCAGTTAGCCCTTGCCCAAATTACGTTGTACCTATCTTGGTCATTAAGCATATTTGTAAAGGTTGAATTTTTTAAAAGATACAAGTATGTAACTTCTCTTTAAAAATAATAATAATAAATTCCACGTTTATCTGCAGGTCCCTTCTTAAAATAACTAACCTCTTCCTTCCCCTCTCAACCCCACCTAATTTTTTTTCAGTCCTGCTCTGTGAGAGATCCAAATAGTGGCTTTTTGTTCAACATGCAACCACTAGCTTCAGAAAAAGGCTATATAACCAGCGGAATTGGGAAGACATTTATGGTACCTTTTAATATTTTTTTATTTTATTTTTTAAATGTACAAACTGCAGCTAGCCAAAGCTGTATTCATACTTTCTGGTCTTAGTTGGTAAAGTGGAAAGTTTGACTACTGATCCTATCCTTTGTGCCAGTATCCTTATGGGTTAGCCAGGCAATGCCCTACTTTGGGAGAGGAGTTAAAGGCAGTTAAGTAGTTTTTTTTTTTTTCAGTGGCCAGTGAGAAGAAATTTTGAGGAAAGTGTCAAACTGACAACTGGTACACCTCAAAAGTAATTTTAAAGTCATCTTTCTGATGCTGACAAAATTATAAAACAGGTGTAGTTTTTGCTGTATTTCTGGCTATACTACACTGTATACTGCATTTCCTTTTGGATGGTGGTGGGGAGTCATAAATGGAGAAACTACCCTCTCTGTACTGATGTCAACTTACATAAAAACGGAAGTAAGCAAGAACCAGGGTGAGTGCAGAAATGGGGAATTTAATTATCCTGTCAAGCAGCAGACGCTTTCTATTGGCCCACAGGAGGACTATGTTCTGATGTTGCTTTTTATGTGGGAATGATTGTCAACATTAATTCTTCAGGCAAGTTAACATTATTCACATTTTATTTTTTTTAGTTAAATATTTGTGGACCAGCACCAGATTGTGGTGGTGGTAGTGATGGAAAACCAGCTGGTGGATGTGAAGTAGAAGGTCTAAAATCAGTGAGGATAGTGGGATTGGACAAAACCCTCTCTCTGTCCTCGGAAGGATTTCTAACTCTTACCTATAGAGGCAATTTTGAGGTAAAATCAGGTGAGTTCAAAATCCTGTGCTACAGTTTCAGTGAATTGGCATTTGCTTTAGGTCTGTGGTGGTGTTTTCATTCCCAGGCCCTGCATTTGTGCACAAAATCTGTCTGATTAAATTCAATGTTTAAAGCTGTCTGAAAAACCCAAATTTAATTTCTATAAAAAGTTCAAAGGAAATGGGAATTTTTCATTCTGCAGAAAAGCCGAGTTAAGACTCTCTCAATTTTTCTGTGAAACAAATGTGTCAAAATTTTCATAGTTTATTGAAACCAAATGTTTTGGGTTTAAGTTTACTTCCTTTTTCTCAGTGTTTTTTAACTTAATACAAATCAGAGGAAACATCCCCTCTTCTCTGCACGTCCCCCTCCCACACTCCCACTGGAAGAGTGGGAAGGGGGATGAGGGAAAAACCAAAATGAAATAGTTTCAAATTGAAACTAAAATCAAGTTATGATCACTTTGGGCTTTTTTTATTGGCAAAACAGTGGCTGAATTCAATTATCCACAAGTTTTTCAATTTGTTTGACAAACAGCTTTTCAAACACTTTGATCAGTAACTTTTAATTAGCTCTAGGTGGCATACTGTCTTGAATGACTGCTTCTATTTCTTATCAAGACTAACTTTCTGAAGCTGAAACATGCTAAGGAAACTGTTCACTTGTATGTCTGAATGTACTCAGTTTCTGGGTTCCAAGCTGGGAGACATGGAGTTTATTGGGAAGGGAATGTGGCCGTTTGAGAATGGAGCACTGGGCAGGAAGGGTTGATGTACAATCTTAAAACTAAGCATAATGCTTAAATGATACTCCATAGATTGAAGATCTGTCACCATGACAGTTAGCACCAAACATATTGTTGCTGTGTGCCATAGAAAATGGACCACCTGCAATTATGAAGAGTAACTGGAAAGTTGATATCTAACATCATAGTGTCAGAAATACTAAGTAAAGCTCAAGCTTCTTGGTACTGCTTCTTAAGGCCCTATGTAACTTAAGTTCTCTCTCTCTGTCTGATTTAGTGTGTTTTTCTGGTCTCCCTTCATGCCCAACCTACTGCACTCAGCAATGCCAGTCTTGAGACTCTATTTGTTCTGTTTTTTGCTTGGAAGTTATTTCATTGGGATAGGCCAAAAGAGTACTGCAGTTTCTGATGCTATAATTGTTTCCTTTATGTCTGAGCCAAGATCCTTGACTTTTGCTTAGAAATCAGAGCTCACTTCTTCTTGGATAACCTGTCAGCAACCATGGCAGTCCGATGCCTGAACAGTGATGGGGAGTGTATATGTATGGGCTGCTTTTTTTTTTGTGGTCAAGGGTTCAAGAGCACAGTTCTTACTGGGCATACTCGTTTCTGAAATCAGCCTCAGCGGCCCATGATTTGTTATGCTTCCTATGACAAGTTGGTTTAAACGGGGGTGTTTTTTGTTGACTCTAATTGGCAGTTGAATAATTCCGTCCCAGATCCTCTAAACGCCCCATGTTTGGGAGTTTTGTTTTGTAATTCTAAACACTGCAGACAACAAGGTAGAATTTTTCTGACTGATATTAAGGTTTACAATTTGATTTAATACAACAAATGGATATGTTGAGTTAGTAGAGTGACTGTTGTTCTTAGAGTGCTCACTTTTCTTTATTCTGAGATTAGAAAACCAATCTCATTTGCACCCAACAATAGATCATGTGCTGTATTTTCACACAGGAACATCCGACACTTTTACAGTGACTTTCATCTGCAATGACTCATACCCGGGAGAACTTAAATTTGTGGATGAAGAAATAAACAGTGCAGCAGGCATCCATAATACTTTCTTTGAGTTTCATACAGCCTTAGCCTGTTCCCCTGCTCCAGTAGACTGCCAGGTTACTGGTAAGTACACCATGGGGGTGTTCCATGAAATACATATCAGGGAGGTGAGGGTAACTGAACAAAAGGTAAAGCTTTCTGTGGAGATGGGTGAAAGTTTGAGGTAGGGTCAAAAATGTCATTGTCTTCAGGATAAGCGTCTAAATGAACTCTTCTAACCCTTGTTTGTTAACACGATTTTGATTCTTTTGTAAAAATGAGCTCAAAAATGTAACGATTACAGTTTATGTAAAAACATGTGGGTAGACAACTCATGGAGGGCTAAACTGCAGTTAGTTAATGGTGCATATTAATTGTTTCCTAATGTAGCACTCTCTTTTTCCTCTTTTTTTCCTAACATTTTAAAAGTTAGATGTGTGTTTGATCAATGATCTACATCTGAGTCACATGTTGCACTGTTTTCCCTAGTGGCTTGGCTCTTTACCACTCTGTTTTGTCACATGTAAACCCTACCGATAACTTCTTTGCACCTGCAGAATGTGCTGCAGCACATCTTGTTAGCAATGATTGTTAGTGAAAGTGGGGAATTTGGGCTTCAAGGGATGCTTTATCTGATATGTTATGTGGTTGCTGTTTGTATTTTTAAGTATTTGTTACAAGTACCCAGAGTACTGACATTAGTGATGCTGCATATTTAGATAAGTAAAACAACATATTCCTTATCTCAGTATGATGAAGCTACAAATCTTTCCTGATTTATGACTATGAATGACTTGGAAACCATGTGGTAGCTTTGTTTGTTTTTTGGTGTCCTAAGCTGGGATTGTCCTCAAAAAGGTATTTAACTAAAATACTTCATTTACGTGGCTTAGTAGTACCTAAAAGGAAGCGACTCTCTTCACAACTGTTAATACCATTAGAAGGCTGAAAATGGAAGGTTCCTCTGTTGCATGCCAGTAGTGTCTCATGTTCCTAGGCTACTAGATTTTCCCTCTTCTAAGAAGACTGCATAAAAGCCTTAGTTCTAGGAGAAAGCTAGGATCTAAATGATGTTGGAAATAGATAGATATATATGTGAAATTTTGACCCTACCAAGCTTGATAGCTGCCGTTTGACAACCGCTCTATTCTTTAGTCTGCACTGGAAAGAGTCAGCTGTCTGGGCATTTGCATGTGTCTGTATGTCATGCAGCTAGGTCTGAATAATAGTATTAGTCATCCCAAATTAGAGGATGTCGACAATCTTGATTTGTATTGATTGGCCATAGCATGGCTCCAAAGATCAGTTGGGGAAGAATAACACTTACTGCATTAACCACAGGACCATTTGCCTCATGTGCTGGTTGAACTGCACATTATTGCTGTAGCTGGTGATCTGCTTCCCACTGTGCAATGTGGTTCTTCTCAAAGTCATGGACCCCCACCATCAGTATAGTCAGCTGCCAGTTGCTTGAAGATCGTCTGTCTGAAATAGAAGCAAATTACTATTTGAATCTAAATATAGAAAGCAAATCCAGTACATTTGCATAGTTCTAGTCAATACTTCTGCCAGCAGGGCCACAGTATGCCCTTTGATTTATCTGTAGACAGATTCTATGTTACTTCCAGATTCAGTGATAAGTGACCACATGTGGCAGTATTAGGTCTATATACTGTTCATTTGGAAGGCTATGCCATGGGAAAAAAATTTGCTTGGGGAAAAATACCAAAACACTTCATTGAGAACTGTATGTACAACATTTGAGCCCAGTGAGATCCTGATCCTGTTTGGGTGCCACCTCAGTTTAGATAGCTAAAAACATGCTCCACCAAGTGTACTTAATTTAGGAGTGGGTTCTTGTCTCTTTTCCGTAATGTACCACATTAACAACAAATGGGAGAGGAAAGGTCCAGAAGTCTGTATCATAACATTCCTCTGACAATTACCTCAATGCTTGCATGGAAAACTAAGGGAAATTAATACATTTTCGAGCTGTCTTTACGTGTATTAGAGAGATGAAGTGGATGAGATGAGATAATCTATTGGACCAACTTCTGTTGGTGAGAGAGACAAGCTTTCCAACTTACACAAAGATGACCTGAAGAGCTGGATAAGCTGGAAAGCTTGTGTGTCTCGCCAACAGAAGTTGGCCCACTAAAAGATACTACCTCACCCACTTTCTCTCTCATGCCCTGGGACCAATACAGCTACAGCAACACTGCATGCAGTTTGGTATAACAGAGCCAGTCTTTTCTAGCTGGCCAGTTAGCTTTTCATAAACCTTCTGCAGGGGTCCTATGGATCAGTTTGGGAACTGCTGCCTTAATTAATAAATTTCATATTGGTAATGAGACTCTTAGTATGTATTGAGGAGCCATCTAACCTTGTAACAAGAACATGGCAAAGAAGGTCAGGTTTTTTTAATATACAATACCATATATATCCCCTCAATTTATTGTACATCCCAAATACATTTCAGATGCAGCTGGAAATGAGTATGATCTAAGTGACTTGAGCAAAGAGGGAGAGTCCTGGATTGCTGTAGATACTTCAAAGGATGCAAAAACAAGAACTTTCTATTTGAATGTTTGCAAGCCTCTACCTTATGTGCCTGGATGCCCTGGTAAGCTGACAGTGGTGCATTAAAATGCTCTCTTCCTAGCTTGTGGTTTATGACTTAAGTACCGATTTTGAGTAACTTTTTATGAAGTAAAGAATTGATATTTATCTCTTTCTGTGTTGTTTGTTTTAGGATTGAACCAGTTTGCTGTTAGTACATGCTATAGCAAAGGTGGTAGCCATAAATACATTTAAAAAAAAACAACAAAAAAACCCCCTTCTGTTTATCTTAATGTGGTAAGACAACTTGCTGAAAACACAATCATGAATAAATAAACTTAGCAAGGTGCATTTTCAGTCTGTCTAACAAAAACAAAGTAAAGTTCTAAATAAAATGTGCTGTCAGCTTCAGATGAACTGGTGACACTTCTTATATAGTTGATCCCTGACCATTTCATTCTTTGAGCTACTGCATTTTTTTGACCCACTCCTTTTTTTTTTTTTTTTTTTTTTTTTTTTTTAAATTACCATATATACTCAATCATAAGCCAGTTTGTTTATAAGCCGACCGCCACCCCCTGCCCAAGATGGATATGTAAAAATGGAAATTTTTTATCTCGTTCATAAGCCGACCCTATAATTCAGGGGTCACGAAACTTTGGCTCCCGGGTCATCAGGATAAGCTGCTGGTGGCAGACATGGTTTGTTTACTTTGAGCGTCCACAGGCATGGAGGTAAATCTAAGTAAATAAAGTGTCCCGGCGCGCCAGCTGTGTACCCTGATGGGCCGGAACAGCAACTGGTGGGAAAATATTTTTTTTTGGGGGGGGGGAGAAGCTGGGAGTCAGGGGACCACCCCCCACATGACCCCACCCCTAGCCAGAGACCCCCCATACACTCCTTATCTCATCCCATCCCTTCCCACCTTATCTGGGGAGGGCCAGGGGAGGATGTCTCTGACCTGGCTGCGGCCTGCTCCAGCGGGCCAGGCCGGGCAGCACGGCTGCTTCGGAGACTGGGGAGAGAGCAGCATGGCCAGAAATGGAGAGACTCTGGCCCCACCTCTTCCCTTCTGGCTCTGCTGACAGTGCTGCCTCTCCTTGCTGCCTCTGCTGGAGGTAGGGGCTTTGTCCCACCTCTCCCTCTCTATACCTAATCATAAGCTGACCCCCATCTCTGGTGCTTCCCTTTTTTATTAAAAAAAATTCAGCTTATGAACAAGTACATACGGTATGTCTACATAAGTGGAGTTTTCTGTAATGAAAATGTAACAGGCTGACATAAAATTTCCTATTCCTACAGGTGGTGCAATAGGATCTTGTGTGAAATCTGCTGATAAAGGCCAGAACCTTGGTGTTATTCAGATAAGTCCTCAAGCTGCTACCGATGGGTCTCTTAGTATTATTTACTTGAATGGTGACACATGCAAAGATAAACAGCGCTATTCTACACGTATCCTCTTTGAGTGTGATCAGACCCTAGTAAGTGTGTGTGTTGATTTTTATATAAAATTCAAATCCTAGTAATAAGTCAGTCTTATGGCATGTAACAAAATGTATTTTTCTCCATTCCAGGAAAAAAAACATAATTGGGGCCTCTAAATTTTGCTTAACAATGGTTTTTCAGTGTACTCTAATAACCAGAAAAGGGAAAATAACATTTTCATTGGCTTTTATTGAATAAAGTTTTATGCTGTGCAATACTAGACTCCCCATTATTACACAATGAAAGTGGCTTTGTTCAGGGACCTGATTAATAGGGTTAAAAGTACTGGCATTAGATGCAAGTCTGCTCGAATTCAATCTTCATGAGTTAGACATACACTTGGATTTTGTTTATAAAATGCATTTATCTTCTCTCTCACTGCTTACCCAGAAAGACAAACCTTTAAATATTAGAATTGGTGATTATTCCCCATGTGTTTGTATTGTAGGGCTCACCTATGTTTCAGCGTGAGGATGGTTGTGAATTTGTGTTTATCTGGAGAACCCTGGCAGCCTGTCCTGTCCATAGAGCAGAAGGTAAAGAAGTCTCTAAACTGGAATTAAATATGAAATGTGATCTTATTCCTTAATATTACAACAGTTTTTTGTACACAATGCTTTTGTGAAAATACTTGTGCAACTGCTCTTTCATACACATAATCTCAGAGCACTAAAGGCTCATCTTGGTTATGAAGAGAAAGCTTTTAGTATCTGAAAAATCCACTGACCTGTGATGGTGACAAAGAAACAAGCTGTGTACTTTTATAGTACACTGCTTCACGAAAGTTACAAAGTGTAACCGTCGGGTAGGGTGTGGCAGCACAGGTGTCCAACTCAGACTCTTAAACTTAGCTGTCATGCTGGTTGAGGCTGGGTACATTTTTATTTCAAGCTCTAATGTTAAATGTCATGACTTCCAAAGAAGCCTTCTGGTAACTTCTGTGTGCCATTGTGATCCTGAACTTAGTTTTTCTCTGTTTAAATTGTCAATGATGTATAAGCAAAAATCAGAAGTTTTGTTATAAAAGTACTCGGAACCATTATTATTACTCTATAATGCTGTAGGATCAGTACTGCTGCAAAGGCCAATCCTATTAAAATTGCCTTTATTTGGGCCCTAGTAAGCTTGGTGGCGTGTGGAGGGAGTAGCTTGAAATATATGGTGGTGATTCTCAACACACAAGTGTCTTGCTTTGATTAAAATCTGTGTTTTTAAAACACGGCACAAGACCCTTAGCTGGTGTAAATCAGTGTAGTTCCATCCATTGAAGGCAGTGAAGCTGTCCTGACTTACACCAGCTTAGGGTTTGGCTCTTCAAGTTGCAGTTTAATCCACAACTACTCTAGTTCTTACATTTAAGTAAAGCTGTGATATATAGATAAAGTTACGTAAGTGTACATCATAATGTACACTTAACATAGGTCTGATCTGCAGTGGCAATTCCTGAGTCGTCTTAGTCCACTGTTCTCACCCGATGCTTAGAGAAAGGTGTAGGAGTGCCACACTAGACAGAAGTGGGATAAGCTGCCCATCCAAAACTGCTCTCCTCATTGCTACCTCACTACTCATTCTCTGTTTGCAGATCATTAATAAATAAAGGTCCTGGGCCTGGCACTCCTCCACTTTTAACCTTTTGGCATGATGAAAGTTGACTAATCCTGCTCTGTCCTGCTTCCTAGACAGTTTTTGATCCATGGCCATATTTTTGAGTTTATTTTTGAATACTGCTTTAAAACAGTGAATATTAAGTTTTTAATCTAACAATTTTAAGAGGTTATTAAATTGTTGAGCTTTTCTCTTAATTGTCACCAAAAGCTAAATAAAAGAGTGAAACCCTTAAGTGGCTTCTCACATGATCAACAGAAATGAGTTGCTTTAACTGAAGTGGCCTTCCCATAAAGTTTGGAGCAAAATTTACTCTAGGGTTCTTAGGAGTGATGGGCAGGAGGCAGCCTAGTAAGGACTGTCGTTTGTGCAGGTTTGACTGTGTGTGTCTGTCTCTGTCTCTGTCTCTGTATATTGCATAGCTTGTGTTTAGCTGTGTTTAATGTATTTGCAATTTAAGCCTTCTATTAACTTTTGATTTAAAGGAGATAACTGTCAAGTGAAAGATCCAAGGTACGGTTTTGTGTATGATCTGAGGCCTCTTTCTGAGAAGGAGAAGACAGTGAGTACAGATGAATATGACTACCATTTCAGAGTCTGTGAGAGAATAACAGAAGCGTGCCCTCAGGTGAATCGTCTGAGCAATGTGTCGTCATGCCAAGTAAAGAAGCAAGACCACTCTGTTAAAGTAGCAGGTATAGTAGTTGTTGGGTTTATTGAGAGGAGTTGGGAGGGGGTTGCTGTGTCACTCTGGAAGTGTGAGTGCAGCTTTTCAGTGCCACTGTGCATCTCTGGGAAGTACAGAACCACTGCCAAGCAGATCTTAATATAAATTAGTAAAACATAATTTAAGGAGCAGCTCCTACTTGTGTGTTCCCTAAAATGGCTTCTGTATAACTGGACGCTGTCCTTACCATCTGTTTGTGACTCTAGTCAATGATGCCCCATATCCAGTTGTCAGCTTTGAATAAGTCCTGTACTGCCACTCAACTATAGGGTACAGACCACAGTGAATCAGAAGCTCGGGTTGGGGAGCAACTGAGAGCACTGCATCTGCTGATGTGACTTTCTATGAATCTTCACTGGCTAATGCACAAGTGTCAATGACAGGCTGTGGGGGAGCAGAGTCCCTTCTCTTACTGGAGGCTGTTTGGAATGTAGTGCTTTGAAGGGAGTTAAGGGGCAGATGAGGTGACTACATCGGCTGGCAAATGGAGGACTGTGGCTTCAGTGAAAATGTCAGGATGATTTCAGAGTAGAGAGAAGAACCTGTGCACATTCTGTGATCTAACTGGCAATGATGGTGAAGACATTGCAGAAGAGCACATGAGGCCTCTGACTATATGGCAGTCTTTCTGCATAGAAATTCTTTTTCACAGCTAAGATTAAGTTATTCATTGTAGCTAAAAAACCTAATATCACCAGAAACCTGTAACTTCTTTGTCATGATCTGAGACAGTATGGGCAGAAATGTATACTTACTGTCCCTTACCTAGTCTTTGTGGCCCTGCTGGCAGAAGTATTGACTAGAACTATGCAAATGTACTGGATTTGCTTTCTATATTTAGATTCAAATAGTAATTTGCTTCTATTTCAACTGTTCTTTCTATCTAATTTAAAAGGTTTATATACTGAGAAGCTGACCTTTGAACATGGATTAATAAAAATCAACTATACCAGTGGGGAGAGATGCCACAAAATATATGAGCGCTCAACTGCCATATTTTTTTACTGTGATCACAACACTCTGGAGGTTAGTGTATCTTTTGTACACTGAAGTCTTTGGGAGCTGCAGAAAAAAGAATAGTTTCTGAAATTATTCACATGAGTTGCCATACTCAGAGGCCTAGGGAGACAAGTGTAAGGGAAATTATGTATCTTATTGTTGAAGGAGGATTACACTTTTCTTGAAACAACACTTCTCACTGCCTCCCTCCCCCTATTCCTGACTGAGTTAAATTATTTTGTTATCCTCCTTAGTTGTGGGATAATGTGGCTAGATAGAAAATGCATCAGCAGCTAAATTAAGGGCACCCTGAGGCGACATCTGGATGTCTGCCTGGCATGATGTGGGGACCTCAGGGAAATCTCCAGCACCATTCCTCTTACTGAAGAATTACTGTGACTACAGAAGCTGAATCATGAGCCCTCAACTGGCTTTTAAAGGAGACTGGAAAAGGATCTTTCCTTATAAGGGCATAATTTGATTTTTTTTAAAGTGTAAAACACATGGCATGAGGATGAGTAGCTTATCCTACAGAAGAACAGGGCATTCTTTTGTTACACGTTAACTGAGATTATATTTTTTTATAACAAACATACCTTGTAAATGAATTATTAGAAGGTACAGAATTCTGGGAAATGTGTTCATCTTGATCATGCTAATCTTGCCCCTACAGACAGTGGTAGATTCCACCTTTTTAAGTCTGCCTGATGTTTAGCAAGAGTGTGCTTTATGCCAAGTTGAAACACATGCTTCCAGAAGAGCTGCATTGCAGAGCATGACTAACTAACTTCCTGGAATATACTCGTCTGAGGATTAGGCCTCTTAGTTTGGAAGAAATATATTGCTGCACTGCCATGTTCCTAAAAGCCCCAACTTTCCAAAGCCAGGACTGCTTTATTTTTTTATGGCCATATTGGCACTTCCAGTTCTGCCACCCCCCAATGAACCAAATCTGTCCCCTCATAAATACAATTAATTTACATCTTCACAGGGCTATTTCTGTAGCCCTCAATATCACCTTGAAGGTGGCCCTCCTCTTCCTGATCCCTCTGCTCCTTTTTTTTCCTAGCCCGTATTCTGAAAGGACCAGTGGCTATGGGGTTGCTCTGCTTGCCTACTCCCATTTTGGAGGAACTGGGCAGAAGCTAACAGTTCTATCCACTCTGATCCCTCTCTTTTTTTTTTTTTTTTTTTTTTTTTTTTTACCCTTTTCCTTCCTGTTTAAAGAAACAGTGGGCCTTACTGCTCTGCTACTCCTCCCTCCCTGCAATCCCCTAGAAGGACCCTTTCCTGTGGATAACATTTTTACATGCCCTTGATGAATGGCACTTTTCTGAGCTCTGGTCGTATATACCCAACTTTAGGACTGGTAACATGTGAAGGTATTCTCTGCATTCAGCTGTATAATGTTAGATCTCTGGTTGGTGTCTGACTGCACTAATGTTTGAAAGCCAAATGAGGAAGTAGGGGAAATTTTGTTCACTGCTGTATTTAGAGATGTGAAATATAAACTTCTCTGCTTCTGTTTTTTTTTTTTTTTTTTCAGCCAGTGTTTCTAAAAGAAACTCCTGATTGTACCTACCTGTTTGAATGGCACACCCAATATGCCTGTCCACCCTTTCGATCCATAGAATGCTCCTACAAGTAAGCTGTGCTTCCCTCTGACCTAAACTGCTGATACTGTGACACGTGTCCATTCAGGAGACATTGTATTCAGCATGAGCAGCTATGATCACAGCCATTATTTTCTCTTGTTGATAACGTGATCCAATGTGAATTTGCGATGGGTTAAATTGTAACGTGTATCACCAATGGACAAGTGCAAATGTAATTCTCTGGGATGGGGAAAACAAACTTAAGTTTATGAACTAATGTTGTATATGGGAATAGACTGCTTTTGGGAAGTCAGGGAGGTTTTACAGTTTAGTGTCAAAACAAACATTGTTAGACTGGGCGGGAGAGGGAGCAGAAAGAGAGGCCAGAGATAATATGAAGCTGTTGGTGTTGAGGTTTTGAACCATTGAAAAGGAGAGTTATGTATGATAGAAACTGGAACCTAATGTTCGAATTTGTCTGTGTGTGTTGAAATATAGCTGACAACAAGTGCGTGTGCTCTTTCTGACCCTCCTAGAAGCAAGATAACTTGTGAGGCTTTCCCACTAAAACATTTTTGAATAGTTCTCTAGGTCAGTTTCACAGAGGTATTAAGGTCAGACGAGACCAGAATTCAGACTAGAGGTTCTAATAATGTATATCGGGGTTCGTGAAGTTCTGCCCAGATACACCTAGAGTAAGCCCAGAGACTTTAATTAGACTAAAGCATTTAATCCTCAGAAGATTAAACTGTGTGCCACAGGCAGGGAACAGGGGAGACTGAGGTCCCCAAGTGCCAGAGGTCTCTGCAGTGCCAGGGAATTGATTAGGTGAGAGAGACCCAGATGGTCCTAGCATATTAACCATACCTTGTGCTTCAGAGGAAGGGAGGAAAAAAAATCCCCAGTGCCCCAGCCCATCTGACCTGGGGGATAACTCCTTCTTGACCCCAAATCTGGCAATCACTGTGCTTTGAGTAAGACGCGCCAGCTAGGGACCTAGATAGAGGATTCTCTGTAACATCGGTCCACCCTATCTAATGGTTGCTCTTGGCAAACCTACGAGGTGAGACCTGGCTGAGATGCTGCTAATAGAAACCTACTGTTGGTGTAGGAGTTCCAGACACTTCCTGCATGTAGCTTTGCGCAGTGGCAGTATCATAGCCAATGAGGTTAATCCGAGGCGTGATTATTGCTAGTTGAAAATTTTCCCATGAATCAGTGCAGAATTGTTGATCCAGCATGGTGGTCTGCTTTTGGAGGTGGCTTTGATTCATCTAAATATAAAACTGTTTTGTTTAATGCAGAGACAACAAAGGAAACTCATTTGATCTTTCACCTCTGACACGGCATAGAGAAAACTGGGAAGCTATTCCAATGTCTGGCTCAACACAAAAATACTATATTAATGTCTGCCAGTCCTTAGTGCTACATGCAGGGGCAGGTAAGAGCAAGAAATACATATTTAAATGCCATTGGTAGTTATGGGATGAAAATAGGAGACGAGACAGCCCTGTCTCCTCTCCCCACCATGCCAACAGCAAAGCAAAAGATCACCAGGCACAGCTGTGGCTTGTGGGCAGCAGAGCGAAGGCCAACGCTTAGGGTCAGTTTCATTGTAACCAATGGTGGAGTTCCCCAGCAGCTCTTTTCTTTACCTCCACCGCCTCAGTCTTTCCTCACTACTTTCTAGCTCTTCCCCCTTTATTCTAAATCTGCCATAGATCTTGGGGGTGGGCGAGACGGCACAGAAGAGCCTCACTGGAGGAAGGTGACCTTTTGAGGAGGTTGCTTCCCTCTAGCCCCGTGGAGCTGATCCTAGATTCTTTGCCAGGTGTCTAGGGGCAGATATTCTGGCAGCTGATCTGTGCAGTAGCAGACTTCCCTTCTAGCAGCTACAGCTGTGGCTGGTTCCTCCTGCTGCTGCATGACCCTGTGAGTGGGAGGTGAAGCTGTATAAAGGAAGCAAAGAGCACTTGAGGATGAGTGTCCCAAGTGACTGAGTGTCCAAAATTAACATAATCCGTTCTTTTCAAGACTGAGGTCAGCCATTTAAAGTGACGGTCAAGCTAAGCATTTCTTTTAAAGTGATGTTGATGAGTAGCATAGTATTTTGCCGCTAGGATATATGTGGAAGAATCCCTTGTTCCATAAACATGCATCCTAAACTGCTGGGACAGCTGGTGATGGAGTCACAGAGAGTAAACGTCACACTTCTGCATTTGTCTCTTGTCTAGGGTCTTGCCCATCAGATGCAGCTGTCTGCTTAGTGGATGGTTCCAAATATATAAATCTAGGTGAGGTTGCTGATGGACCACGATGGGAAAATGGCATTTCTGTTCTGAAGTATGTAAATGGGGAGCCATGTCCAGACAAAATTCGCAAGAGGACAACAATAATACGCCTCAAGTGTGATGAAAGCAGAGTTGTAAGTATGGTACTGCTAGTAGGGTTTTATCTTGCTGTGACGTATCCACTTTTCTGTGAAGGAAACATGCTCGCCACTATTTTGAGGTGAGGCAAAAACCCTTTTGGTGCAATTGGATTGGAACTAGCTGTGGGATGTAAGGAAGGAGTTGAGCTCCTGATCTGAGACTCCTAGAATTTGAGCGACTGACCAGAAAGGTCTTTTTGATGTCTAATATGCCTGCTAGTGCAGAGTTATTCTCTTTAGTACATAGTCTAACATTTTCTCTAGCTTTCAGATATACCCAGCAGTGGAGTTTCCATTACTTGCTGTGGGAAAGTATTATGCAGCTGAAATAACCTTACTTCTTGAATCCTGTTCCTCCTGCCCTGATACATGGGCTAAATGTTCCTTTTTTAATTTATCTTGTTGCACAATTATATATGTCACCCTCTGTGTTCACACCTTGAAAATATTTTCTTACAGATTGTTACCTGGCTCTCACCTTTTTAGTCATCACAGCCCACTCTCACAAGCTGAGTTCTTTAACTCTCCTCATGCCATATCTCCTGCCCATCATCACTTCTGTTGCTGCTACTCTCATCTTCTTCTGCCTTGTCAGTATGAAATGACCAGAACAGAATATAGGAGTCTAGGTGCTTTCCCACCAGAGTGGGACTAGATAGATTTGGCCTAAGTGGTAAATGCTATAAGGACAGTCTGTCATGTTTAAATGTTTGCTGTACCTGTGTGAAGATACTTTGATTTTTCTCTCTCAAATCTTCTGTGTTTTTCAGGAGTCTAAACCAGAATTAGTAACTGCTATTGAAGAATGTGAATATACTTTCTTATGGTTCACTGCTGTTGCATGTCCTCTGAAAAGAAATGTTCAAAATGACTGCAGAGTAACCAACCCTGCTACAGGTAAGGCAGACCCTGAAGAGATTGTTGCCTCAGAAAATTCCGGCATTGGATTCCTCTAAAGTAGCTTAAAAGGCAAATAATTGTCAAAACTGATTGGTGCCTATAGGGCATCCTGTGGAGTCAGGAGTGCTGGGCTGTGATTCTTAAGCATCTCTTTAAAAAGACATTGCTTGTTTGACTCAATTTTTATTTATTTTTGATTCTGCAAAAGGAATAAATTCTTCCTTGTTCTCCCTGCAGGCCATCTCTTTGACCTGAATTCTTTAAAGAGAGAGTCTGGCTACAGAATCTATGACAGCAAGAAAAGAAGAACACTTCAGTTGAATGTTTGTAATGAAGCTAAAAGCCCATGTGGTAGTGGGGTTGGTAAGTTTTTGTTTTGTGTTTTTGTGTTTTGTTTGCTTTTTCTGAATTTGCCTTCTGTGCTTGTAAATAGTATGCCACAACACTAACAATAGATCAGTCAGTGAAACTCTCTGCCTAAAGAAAAACCTGTTTTTTCCTCACAGTATTAAACGCCAAAACATACAAGTGGGCAAGAGATAATGGAATATAATGCACTGATACGTGGGGAGATAGAGGTAGCCTGGTTGGGACTCACCGGTGCAAAATACATTCCTTATGATTCTAAAGTAACATGTTAGCAGTGGAGTTAGAAATGGACAACATTTTTCTTGGAGAAGTGAATGTTATTGCTCAGTCTCTGTCTGAACAGAAGCCCTTCTTTCTGGACCATGGAGAAAGGCCCGTAGATCTGGCTGCAAGCAGGGAATAGGGCTAGTCCTTTGAATTCTTCAGAGTTCTCAGCCTCTGGGCATGTTCAGGCAGCATGCTATGGGTCTCTCCTTTGGGACAAGACTTGGGAATTTGCATTGAGCACTCTGTCTTAAAAGAACAAAAAAACAAAACAATTGGCACTTGGAACAAAAATCAGGGAAAAATATGGTTCCCAGAAGATGGAAATCGGCCTCTTTTCAAGAAAACTAAACTTCCCCCATCTTTATCACTTGTAAACAGCTGATTGCAAAACTGACCAAAAACACTGCAAATAACAAGCAGCAGAAACTCCATTAAACTGGTTTTAGGTTGTGGAGTAACATGCAACAGTCACCAATATAATTTAAGTTTATTCAGCCAAACTATTTAAGGAACAGCTGTGACTCCTTCATTTCAATTCAGTGAGACTTTATTAACATGACAAGTTATACAAGTGCTGCCAAATTGTAAGAAAGAGACCCCTTGGATATGTATGGTGACCCTTCTTTCAACAACTTCAAACTGCACTAAAATTTAAACAAAGAAATGTGAGTTCAGACCTGTATGTTAGGAAACCACTTACAAGGCACAGTGGCTATCATTAGATAGAAGAGCACTTCTGCTAGTGCATCTAGTGATGCCTGGGGGAATTCTGTGCCAAAAAATTTAATTGTGCGCACAATATTTTCAGATTCTACAAAATTCAGCATATTTTTTGTCCAAATAACACAATAGAATCACACCAGCTTCAATTATTTTTGCTCATTTATTTCAACATACCTGTCAGCAAGTATGTCTGTAACAATACAGACGACAAAAGAGATTCAGGAAATGTTTTTTGCCAAATAGTGTCTTACTAGCTGTATTAATACAGAACTCTGAATAATAATTCATTTATATGACAATACAGAACTGTATTTTCCACACCCCTCAGAAGCAGTGCAAAGGTTTGGGGGCGTCAGGGTAACAAAGAGGGGCTGAGGGAGAGTGAAGTAAATGGCTGGGAAGGAGCCTGGGTGTGAACTTCATGGGTTGTTTAGTATGAGGGAAAAGTATGGAACAGGTTTTTTTGGGGGCGGGGTGGGGGGAGGGAGGACAGGGAGAGTGTTAGGGAACTTCCCCCATACAGACCCTGACTGGCCCCTAGACTCTCCCATTCTGTCAGGCACATCTGCTCCTATCCGCTTGTGTGTCTGTGCCCTCATCCAACCGCTCCCCGACCCTATGTAGCTCCTCCCCTCCCCCATCACCATGTGTCTCTGCACCTCCCTCCCCCATCACCATGTGTCTCCATTCCCATTCAGCCCCTGCCCCAGTCTGTCCTCCCCCCATTACACCTTATGAGCCCCTGTCTGACACCCCTCTCCAGCACCCCACAGACCCTGTCTCCTCACCTGAGAAGCGCTGGGAATGCAGCTCTCTCTACCCTTGCTGCTGGGAGCTGCAACTTTGGTCTGTTGCCACAGTGCCCTCTAGTGGGGAAAAAGGCAGGACTGCTTCAACATTTTGACAGAAGCTTTTTTTCTACATGAAAAAAATAAAAATCTGCAGGGTTCATTAAATATACACAGATGCAGTAGTGCAGATTTCCCTCAGGAGTAATTTAGTATAAATGTAGTCTACACGAGGTACTAATCCCATCCCTAAATCAGACTTCCAGTGGTGACCTGTTAAGAGAACGTTTAATATTTTTATGTAGCAGATTAATTTGGTCTAGAAGACTGACACGGTGTTCTTCTCCCATATTAAGTGTCCCCTACAGTAGTAGGTATGGCGTTATCTGAATCTACTAACAAGCCTTGGAAGCCTATGGCAGGCAACGTTTAAGAATTAGTGTAGAAACACTTGCACTGTTGATGCAACAAAGCTGTGGGATTCTAGCTGGGGTGAAGGAATTAGAACTCTCCTCTCTCAAACAATCTTTAGAAGCGCAGTTTGCATGTCATCGACTAGAATTGAAAAGAGAATCAACACTGATGGTCCACACTTCACTGATCCATTTATGGCTAAGTATCACAGCGTGTCTGGTATAATGTCCTCTGCTACTCTGTGTGGCCCCATATTCTGACCCATAGTGGCTGCAGTAGGACCCCTGTCAGAGTTCTTACAGTCTACCAGATAAATATGTAATTCCACAAATGACAACAGTTAACATCATCTCTTCAAATGTTGTCTGCCTGTAACTGCTTTGAGTAGTTTATACTGATCTCTCTAATATAAAGAGATATTAATACCCAAAGGGCTTAACCCCCATCAAATGGGCAAGTAACTCACCTTATTTCATCTTAGACAAAAAGTCGGTTTCTAGTTTTTCAGGGGCTAATGGTCTTTGCATCCTTATAATTTAAAAGAAGCAAATGTCTAGTTCTGAATGTTTGCGGGGAGATGAGGAATGGGGGGCCAGGACTAGGAGTAGCTATACTAAAACTTTGCCTGTTACCTTTCATCTTGACTGAAAGTTCTACAGCCACCACGCCCTTTTGATGCTTGTAAAATGATATTTAAACATAGTGGTGCAATTAGTTGATACCATATTGAGAGGGTTTTTTTAAATGGGAAAAATTAAAAATTTTAAAGCTTGCTTCGGGGAAAAATAATCATTCAGAATGCTTTTATTTCTAGTTTAAGACCACCGTAGGATTTAAGGAACAATCGTAATTTACCACACAATTACACAGTACGATCAGATTATTCATTTTCTTTCCTAGCCAATAACTTTTGTCCCCATTTTACTTAATTTAGGTGCCTGCATTATTGGTGGTCAGAAGCCAATTAATGCTGGAAGGCTGAGTAAAATGTTAATTTATGAGGATCAGCTGTTGAAGCTTGTCTATTCAGGGGGAGATCCCTGTCCTGGAAATGCTGAATTGAAACACACAAGCTATTTTACCTTTGTGTGCAAGTCTGATGCTGGAGCTGGTAGCCGACCTGTGCTTTTGTCCTTTGATGAGCAGACATGCACCCATTACTTTTCTTGGCATACTACATTAGCCTGTGAGGAGGAGGTAAGAGAATCAACAAGTCTCTTTCTGAAACAGAAACCACAGACACAGTACAGTGGAAAAACCATTCTGCTTCTTGTTAACGTCATCTTGATGTGGCAAAAGTATGTTCTTTAAATTCTACATTTCAAGAGAGAGGTCTCATCTTGTACTGTACCCTAACTTATAAAGAAGTTCATAGCAGAAGTCTATTTTTTTTTTTTTTTTTTTTTTTAGCAGTGAGTATAATTTTGTGTTACAGTAAAAGGTAGAAGTCTGCTACCAGGTAGTACTTGTAATCAAAGTATTTCTAGTTTCGGTACTTGTTGACCAATCTGAGAGTACTCTTAACAAGAACAGAAAGGGCGTTTTCAGATGTTAACCTCTGAGTTAATGTGACACGCTTTGATAGCTTGTAAGATAACTCATTTCACTATTGAGTATCTTTTTGTCTTGAAAGATATGCCATAGCTGAAATAGAAATTATGGACCTGATGCAGAAATTTGACGGTGAGGCTCTATGGCCTGTTATGCAGATAAGATTAGGTGATCATAATGGTTCCTTCTGGCCTTAGAAGTCTGACGTATTTTGCAGCTGCTTTTCTCCTAGGTACCGTTCAGAAACCCAAAACTTTCATATGATTTGAGAAACGTAGACACTCAGATTTTCTTGGTGCCAGAAAGTAAAAACATGATTGTACAGTGGAAAAAAAAATTACTGTATTGTAATTAAATGGCTTAAATGCTGTACTTGGAGTATACTCCCATGACTGATTTCGAGATTGCCATTGAGTTTGCTGACCCTTGAGACATTTTTATGGCTGTCTACTGTGATGGGGCAAGGCCAGATGGTTACGGTAAAGTAGTAAGGAACAGGTATGTTAGCCCCAGGCTAAACAAATCCCTGGTACCATGGTAACCAAATGGTAGTTGCTACAGGTTAATCAAGACACCTGGGGCCAATTAAAATCTTTCTAGAAGGCAGTAGAGATAGCTACATTGATTGGGGCACCTGAAGCCAATCAAGGGCTGGCTAGAACTAGTTAAAAGCCTCCAAGTTAGTCAGTGAGGGGAGGAGCAATAGGTGCAAGGAGCTGAGAGTGAGAGGGTATGCTGCTGGAGGATTGAGGAGTACAAGCATTATCAGACACCAAGAGGAAGGTCTTGTGGTGAGGATAAAGAAGGTGTTTGGAGGAGGCCATGGGGAAGTAGCCCAGGGAGTTGTAGCTATCATGCAGCTGTTACAGGAGGCACTATAGACAGCTGCGATTCGCAGGGCCTGGGCTGGAACCTGGAGTAAAGGACGGGCCCGGGTTCCCCCCAAACCTCCCAACTCCTGATCAGGCACAGGAGGAGTTGACCCAGACTGTGGGTTCCACCAGAGGGGAAGATCACTGAGGTGAGAAAATCTGCCAATAAGCGCAGGACCCACCAAGGTAGAGGAGGAACTTTGTCACACTACACTAAGAAATTACACACCAATTCTTCATTTCTCTCTCCCTTAGTGGCGAATCTGGGCCCGAAGTCATAAACATTAAATAAGAAAATCCCATTTCTTCTAACATCTACAAATTATGTAGATTACTGTCAGTAGCTAAGCAAAGAGCAACAAATGCAGTTTTACTTAGAGGCTCTCCAAATTGAATTTGAAATTTAATTCCACTTGAAATTAACTCTCTGGCCAGAGGGAGAAAGGGAGGTATTATTGTATAATAGACAGTTCCCGTAAAGGCATAACATTTGTTTTCTAACAGATGAAATGCTCAGTGCTGAATGGCAGCTCAGTTATTGACCTCTCCCCTCTGATCCATCGAACTGGTTATTATGAGGCATTTGTTGATGAGCTAACTGACAGCACTCCAGATTTCTATATTAACATCTGTGAGCCTCTGAATCTAGTCGCAGATGTCAACTGCCCACCTGGAGCGGCTGTCTGCATGGATCCTGTTAATGGACCCCCCATAGTAAGTATGGTGTAACTATTAGCACTGAAATATTTTGAGATCCTGTAACTCTGACAACTCTGAATAACACCTCTTACCTCGATGAAACTGATCTGATTATGAGTTTTTGGGGGAAAAGTTGATTAAAACTGCATCTGCAAAATCCTGCCCCATCACACCATTTGTCACTTCTCCCCAACCTGTGTCCACGTCTTATATCACCATGGCTATCCTCTGAGTTGGAAAGATCCTCTGGCATTGCAGACTTCAGTCTCCTGTGATATATATACCATCAGCTCACACCAGGATAGACCCAAAACATTAGCCAAACATGTCTCATTCATGGTTTATATTTAGGAGTACCTACTAGGTGTTTGGATTGGTGAGCAGAAAGCTTTTAAGTAGTCACCTATATATGGTGGAGAAAAGATGCTAACCATAAAATTAATACAGTGGTCCTAAATGTGTGTCCCAGTGTGTAGTGAAACGTAATTACAGGTGAAAAATCTCCAAAACCTTTTGTGAACATTTGACTACCAGATATCTTGGCTTGCAAAGCAACAGTTGAAGGTGAAATTGGATTTGAAGGTGATGGTAACTCACCACCATAAGGAAGGTTGCTGGGGATGTTGACGTTTTCTCTTGCCGAATCTTAGTGAAGATTAACTTACAAAAATGTGCATCAAGAGTCAGTAAAGGCTGTGCACAAGTGAAACTAGTATTTTAAATGACACAACTTCTTTATACTTGAGACTTTGGATGCTTCCGTGTTGGCTAATAAGAAACCTGCTCGTTACTTGAAAACAGCACTCTTTCTTGGGCTAATGACACATCTTGCACCCAAGATGTGAAATTTTGTTGGTGGCTTATGTGCTGTTTTTTCAAGCTTACCCATCATTTATCATAGTGAGTGGTCACCTTCTATTTTAAGATCTAATCAGAGTGCATCCAAGGAGAACAGTTGTTATAGGGCATGATTTTCAGAGGTGTTCAATACCTCTGTTCTCACTTAAGCCAAGTAGCTGCATCTTCCATTGACTTATCTGAAAACTGGGCTGTAGTATTTAATATGCCATTACTAATGAATGTTTTTGCTCATTCAGGATATTGGTCGCATTACTGGACCTCCAAAAATAAATCCTGCAGTAAATGAAGTTTATATCACTTTTAACAGTACAACTCCATGTGAAGCAGACAAAACATTCAGCTCTCTTATTGTATTCCATTGTAAAAGAGGAACAAGTTTGGTAAGAAATCTTCTTTTTTTAACGTTTTACAGTGAAAATACAGATTTTAGTGTAGGAGAAGGAACAATAGTAAGTAACCAATGAGATAGTGTAAACTTTGCATGTCCCTAGTGAATTTCTATTTTAAACTCCAACCAAAACTAGTCAGGAAAAAATTGAGTAGTTCATGGAAAGACAGCAAGCTTCAGAAGATGGTTTCCATTTTATGGCCTGAAAGAAAATTAGTCCTTTGTTCAGTTATTTTAAGATACATATTTTTAGGCAGGCGGCAAATTACGCAAATTGCAAGCTATCTGAGACTTCGAGTTAATTAGTTTAGTGGTAGCTTATTGTTAACATTAAACTTCCTCTTAATACTGTCTCTGATCAGCCTTAGCCCTGTACCAAAAGGAAGGAGTGGAATTTTTTTGCCTCGTGGGGGAAAACATTAGAATTTATTTGAATGTTTCCTTCGTACTCAGTGTGCCATTTTCCCTGATTTAAAGACCAAAGATATCTTGTTACAAAATGTTAAAGCTGCCTGGTTAAGCACTCAAGACAGGAAATGTAATAAATCTTAAATGTTCTTCTAATGTAGGTGTTTGATTACATTTAAAAATACACATTTTATATAAATACCAGGACTGTCAATCGCATGAGTTAACTACGATTAACTCAAAAAAATTAATCGCGATTACTCGCACTTAGAACAATAGAATACCGATTTGAAATTTATTAAATATTTTTGGATGTTTTTGTACATTTTCAGTATAGATTGCAATTACAGCACACAATACAAAGTACACGGTGCACACTTTCATATTGTTGTTTGATTGCAAATATGCACTGTAAAAATGATAAACAAAAGAGAATATTTTTCAATTCACTTCATACAAGTACTGAAATGCAATTTCTTTATCGTGAAAGTGTAACTTACAAATGCAGATTTTTTTGGTTACGTAACTGCACTCAAAAACAAAAGTGTAAAGCTTTAGCGCCTACAAGTCCACTCAGTCCTCCTCCTTCTGCCAATCACTAAGACAAAATTTGTTTACATTGACGGGAGATACTGCTCCCTGCTTCTTATTTATAATGTCACCTGAAAGTGAGAACAGACATTTGCATGGCACTTTTGTAGCCGGTGTTGCAAGGTGTTTACATGCCAGGTATCTATGCTAAACATTTGTATGCCCCTTCATGCTTCAGCCACCATTCCAGAGGACATGCATCCATGCTGATGAGACGTCTTAAATAAATAAATAAAAAATGCATCAATTAAATTTGTGACTGTACTCCTTTGTCGGGAGAATTGTCTCCTGTTCTTTTACCTGCATTCTGCATATATTGCATGTTGTAGCAGTCTCGGATGATGACGCAGCACGTTTGTTTTAAGAACATTGTCACAGCAGATTTGACAAAACGCAAAGAAGAGACCAATGTGAGATTTCTAAAAATAGCTACAGCACTCAACTCAAGGTTTAAGAATCAGAAATGCCTTCTAAAATCTGAGAGCGATGAGATGTGGAGCATGCTTTCAGAAGTCTTAAAAGAGCAACACAAACCACCAAAAAAGAAAATCAACCTTCTGCTAGTGGCATCTGACTCAGAGATGATGAAAAGAACATGAATCAGTCTGCACTGCTTTGGATCATTATCAGCAGAACCCATCATCAGCATGGAAGCTTGTCCTCTGGAATGGCGGATGAAGCATGAACAGACATGTGAATCTTTAGTGCATCTGACACTTAAATATCTTGTGACGCCAGCCACAACAGTGGCATGCAAATGCCTGTTCTCATTTTCAGGTGACATTGTAAACAAGAATCAGGCGGCATTACCTCCTGCAAATTATAACCAACCTTGTTTGTCTGAGTGATTTGGCTGGCCAAGAAGTAGGATTGAGTGGACTTGTAGGCTCTAAAGTTTTACATTGTTTTATTTTTGAATGTAGGTTTTTTTTTAACATAATTCTACATTTGGAAGCTCAACTTTCATGATAGAGATGGCACTACGGTACTTGTGTGAGGTGAACTGAGAGTCTATTTGTTTTTTACAGTGCAAATATTTGTAACAAAAAATTAATATAAAGTGAGCACTGTACACATTAATTGCACTTACAATACAAAATACAACATCTGAAAACGTAGTAAACATTCAAAAATTATTTAAAATAAATGGTATTCAATCGTTTAACATCACGATTAATCACAGTTTAAATCGCTTGATAGCACTAAAAGACTAAAGCTGGTCAGAAAAACATTGATGGAGACTTTTCTATCAAAATGCTTTTTTGAAACTGTCTTTCTCCAAAATTTTGTTTATGAGCAAAAGTGAAAAGTTCCAAAAATGTCGGACACATTTCAGCATTATCAGAATGCTTCAATTTTTTGTTTTGAAACTACTTTCTCTTAAACTCTATTTATTAATAGAATGTATTAGAATAGAAAACAAATTATGGCAATTAGAAGACAAGAGGAAATGGTAAAGATCAAATTCAGTTAAAGAACAAGAAGTGGGAATATGTGTGCCTTGGAGGACTAGTATTGAAGAATGGGAGTTGTGAAGATGCCATAAAATGAAGAATCAGACTTGCCACTACAGCATTCAGAAAACTCTGCAAGGCTAAAAATATTTCAATAAATATGAAAATCAATGTACGTGAGAACTATCATGCTGATACTGCTGTTCAGGTCGAAATGCTGGAGTATGAGGAAAGCTGATGAATGAAAGATTTTGACTGCAGAAATGAACTGGCTGAGGGAAATACTGAGAGGCTCAGGGTAGTGGGGAGGGTGGGAAATTAGAGCAAGAAATAATGCTGTTACAGGCGAGTCAAGAAAAACAACTAACATGATTTGGACACAAGTCAAGAATAGACCCAGAAAGGATGCAGTGCATGGCTATCCACACCAGAGTGCAAGGAACCAAGAAGGCACTGGACAGCGAAAATGGTGTAGAATAGAGAGGTTCTGAACGAAGTTGTGAAGCTATAGTACATGACAAAGTGGTGAAAGACTTCATTCAGCCCTATTGTTGCTGTTGAGGTGACAGGTAGGATTTGAAGAATATAAAACAAGTCAAAATATCTAAACAAAACTTAAACTTAAAAAACACCCTGAATTTTCCTTTGGAGAATTTTCAGATTTTCCATTTTTGTTCTGATATGAAATGAAGCCAAATTTTGGAATCTCAAAATACTTTGCAAAACAGCATTTGTCTTCCACACAGCTCTAGAAATGCATGAAAATGGGTAATATGATGGAATAATTTGTGACCTGTGGCATCTTACCATTTTGTACTAGTTTTAGTCCTGAGCCAAGGAGTTAGTAAAAACAGCCCTGCCATCAGGAGTCTCCTTTTTACCTCTTCCTCCGCCCCCGATAACTAGAAATAATCAAACCCACACAGAGTTCATTGTAATGCTTTTGCTATGTTCTTTTAACAGGGCAATCCAAAGATGATACGAGAATCTGACTGCAGTTTCGTGTTCGAGTGGGCCACTCCTCTAGTGTGTCCCGATAAAGTGAACGTGCTGGGCTGCTCTGTGACTGATGAGCAGTTAAACTACACTTTTAACTTGTCCACCCTTTCTGGAAGCTCGTATAAGGTAACATTAACACAGTGCTGGGACGGCAGCTGTTCTCAGTAGTGGGGGAAAAGCATGCTTTGAAACCAAAGCAGTAATAGTCATTTGAATAAGCCAGGCGAGCTGAGGAAATCAAGATGAAGAGGCATGTGCATTATGTTTCTGTGCCATCTCCAAGAGCCACTGGCATGAAGTTGTGGTACTCTTCCTGACTGCAGTCCTGTGGCGGAGACACAACGATGTACTGGTAGCTCTAGTCCTTCTTCTCTCATAAAATGCTTCATACTAGACTTACAAAGTTGTGCTTCTTGGGGTATTCCTCCCTCACCCCACTGCCAGTGAGGAAACATCATTAACTTTTCCGTTATTAGGCACTGTAATTTTAAAAAATGGATACTTGTGCACAGGCCAATCAATATTCATAAAAACTCCTGGGTGCTACAGTAATATAATAGAGTTTTGTGAGGCTGACCTATTAATATGGCTCAGTACAATAAAACTTTAAACTGCAGGATATATTTCTTCCTTATGGTCTTTAAATGATTTTCTGTAAAATGTCCAATCCCTGTCATCTAAACTTTTTACAAGACTTCAAGTACATAAAGGACTTGGGTAGCTCTCATAGAGTATTGACTGTTAGCTCTAGAGTGTTTTTGTCTTTGTGATGTAAGATTCCCTTCTGGGTGCCTCTACAGGTATCTTCTGGATCCAACAGTTACCACATTGGGGTGTGTGCTGAAGTAGCAGATGTGCCCCAAGGAAAATGCATAGATGGGGCAGTGTGTCTGGTCTCTGAAAACGGTGCTGCTTCATTTGGAACCATAAAGGGAATGAAAATGGATTACAGGCATCAGGATGAAACTGTCATTCTGCAGTATACTGGGGGTGATCGGTGCCCTCCAGGTGAGATCCTGTAACTAGCTATAGGTAATTTTATATAAAAAATGGTCTGGTCCCATTAGGACACAGAGCGGCCGAAAAACTGCCAGGAAAAAACAGTTTAGCAATAGGAAGATGTAATCTTGGCTCTTGTATAATTAGTAGCTTTAAAAACATAATGTTTGTTTTATATTTATGATCTACTGCTGACCTCTGCAAAGAAGTTATCTACTTATGCTCAATACAGCCTTTGCTGCATATGTGAGTTTGAAGTGGCTCAGTGAAGGCCCTAGCTGTTTGCCCAGAAAGTTAAACTGTGTATCTCTTGCAGTGTCATATTTGATGTTTCTGTATTTGTCCCTGAATGCTGGGCTGATAGATTTTAAAAACAGAACAGAGAGTAATATATAGGAGAATTATAAACTGCTTTTGATGTATTGCCTGTCATTACACATGGTAACTACAGAGCATATGTCTCAAGGGGTATCACCTCCATTTACAGTGACTGAAAAAGGTGAGCTTTGCGTATTCCCCTTCAAATACAAAGGCAAGCGCTATGAGGATTGTATTGTGGATGAAGAAAAACGGCGCTGGTGTGCCACGACTAATGACTATGACAAAGATGGAAAATGGGGATTTTGTGGAAATGGTTAGTAAGAGCTTCATTTACCGGAGATATGAAATGATGTGCATGTCCTTGGGCCTGATTTTCAATTAAACCAAGGCTCTTTTTACATGGCTCTTGCACTATAAGGATGATAGTGTGTGGCTTTCCCTGCCTCCCCTCCAATACTGCTGTTGTGTGGGTAAAAGTCCTTTATGAGGAGAAACTATAACATTAGAAAACAGCATGCGATTTAAAAAAACAAACCCTAATGTCATAAAATGGTGAAAACTATTTTGCCTACTAAAAGTTGATCTTCCCATTAAGCTGGAGAAACTTTACTACATTAGGCTGATTAAATTAAAGTAATGGTTCATCAAAGTGACTGTGTTCTGCCTATTTCATGAATCTAATGTAGCTGGGCTAGAGACAAAAAATCAGATCTCTTTAATGAGAAGCTGTGCTTGATTTAGAACGGCTCTCCACTACTGGCTAGAGTCATAATAATTACGCTGCACAGTCCGCACGTACATTACAACCCCTCTGTTTTTATTCTCTCCGTTAATGTATCTCCGCATAGCAACTGGGAATCGAGAAGCTACTATTATTTTCAAGTGTGATGACAATGCTGGGAATGGGAACCCTCAGCTCCTGAGTGAGACACTTGGCTGTGCTGTCACCTTTGAATGGAAGACACAGTTTGTTTGTCCTCCAAAGAAGATGGAGTGCAAGTTCATCCGAAAGCACAAAACCTACGATTTAAGAGTGCTGTCCTCACTGACGGGATCGTGGCTTTTCGACTATCATGGGATCGCGTGAGTGGTTCCCCCCTCCCCCCAATGATTTTAATCCTTTTTACACAGCAGTTTGTGCATCAGTGGATTGAGATTGAGTTACGTGGTGCGTATATGGAGGGATGTATGTTGGTTTTTCAGTATTTGATAGTCCACTTTTAGTAGTTGGTTTGAATTAACCTTTTTCTCCAGATCGCAGCTTTTCATGAAGTTTAGGGAACTTGTGACTTCACTGAAACTGTAATTCTGTACATTTTAGAAATTGAAAGCTGTAATGAAAGGAGCTTCCTCATCCAGCTAAGTGGGGAAAGTCACTCTTCACAAATGGGTACCTCTGCACAGGGTGGATTAAAAACGATGGCATTTTTAAACAAACATCAGATTTTTTTAAAATATAGCGTCCATGAATATTCACTTTAATAAATTAAAGGGAATATCTTTATCTTAATCGGTTTATCTTTTTGAGGTTAAATCAAGTTTTATAAATGACACATGGCCTGCCCTAAATATATCTGCCGCTTTCAGTCTTGACAGCAGAGTGAATGCCAGTGTTTAGTTTTCCAACTTGAGTTGAGAAAGTTGGAACTTTGTTTTTCTTTTCCATTCTATGAATAAAGTAAAAGTGGAGAGATGAGATGTACTAGTTCTAAAAAGTTGAAAAACGTTACCAGAAACAATCTCTTCGATTAACTACAGTTAATTCTTCCTTTGTTTAATAAAGCAATTAATTTTAATGCAAAACACATTTTTATAAACGTGACTTTATGAATCCAGGACTTTTAAGGTACTATTTTTTAACTAACAATTTCATAATACTTTCTCTCTGCATTTTTAATTGAACTCCAATTTACTTCCAAATGTAGCTTGACATGAGTAAAAAATTGATCTAGTAAATTAGAGAACAGTGAGTGACACATACACATGCATCTTAAAATAAGAATCAGATCAGTTGATTTGAAAGTGCAATCAAAAAAAATCTGAAGTTTGACTCATTCTGTGTTTGCCCAGATTCAGATAGCTCTTATATAATGAGGCATGTAAAAATGAGCACTCAGTGGTTATGTAAACTAAGCAACAGTAAACATTTCTGAATACAGAATACTTCATGATGCTTAATCCTTTCCTTGTTCCTGTTCATTTGGCATAAATACTTTTTTTTTTTTTTTTTTTCCTCCTATGATAGGTATTACATGAACCTGTGTCAGAGAGTAAACAATGGACCTACAGACTGCCCTGAAAGAGCCGCTATTTGCAGCAAAAGTCGAAATGGGGCTGTTCAGGTTCTGGGAGTCGTACATACGCAGAAGCTGAATGTGACAGGTTCAGTAATCCTTTTGAATCCTTATTTCAATAGCTGCAAAATCAGTATTTTTATTGGGAGGATCTAGCAGTCGTGCTGAAACTCTCTTGCATAAAGACTTCAGTAAATACATCTGTTGCATGTTAATCAAGCTTTTTTTATCTTAAATGGCAGTAATAGTTTATTAATGACACATGCTTTTAAAAACTCTTCCAAAATTCCATCTAAAACAGAGTAACATTTAGGCTGTGATAGTGGCCAAAGGAAGTAAAATTAGTTATAGCTGAGCTTCTCTGAGGCCATTTTTTAGGAAAAATCCTAACTTTGCTATCAAGAACCCAGCACTGGGACATGTCCAGGTGTTCTACTCACTTTAATAGAATGTTTGAACGTGTTTGCTTTTTTAAACAAGGATTCTTGTTTAAAATCCTAGTTAAAGGAAAGTAGATAGTGACAGTTTTAGAAATTGCAAGAAAAATTATTATGCTGCAATGCTTTGGTTTAAAGAATCTTTCCTCTTGTCTTCCAAAAGTGCACCTGCAACTAACTTTTAAATCTCTTGTGTTTGTAAAGATTGGAAAGAAATCTAACCAGTAGGGGGAAAAAAAATGCACTTGCACTTATACTCATTGCCTTGCTTGCAAAAATCAGTTTTTCATTCGTTATTTGACAATGTGTGGGCTTTATTAAAATTTGTAAAATGGAACTAGCTAGGCAAATTAGCCATCTCTTTAAAGGAGAGAACACATTTGTAACTGCAGTGTTTCTTTTGGGAGGCATGGGGGAAACTGTATGGTAAGGATGGTTGGAATGATTTAAATTTTAGCTTTTGTACTGATGTAACAAGATGCAGTTTGGCCTCTGGGCCCATCAAAACATTGGGATTAGGTATTTAGATTATCTAAGATGACAGTAGTATTTTATAACCACAGTCACAAGCCAAGTTGTATTTAAAGGATTACAGAACACAAAGTACTGAGTCTCTCAATGATTGTTTTTCAGATGATAAAGTCCTTGTTAGTTACTCAGGTGGACATGAATGTAGAAAAAACAAGAAAGCAACAACCATTATAGAACTGAAGTGTGCAAAAACAATTGGTGAGCCCAGGCTACATAGGTGAGTAATAAGACTTTTTTTTGATTATGTTAACCAGACCTTCTTGGTTCAGTCAACCAGAAAGGTAGAGAGATTGCGGAAACAGCTTTTGTTCTGCTGTAAGGATTCAGTACTAAATGCACAAAAACCAAACTCTTGGCTTAAGAACTTAGAATGTTAACTTTGCTCTGCTATAGCACCTCTCATCCAAGAATCTCAGTGCTTTAGGAACATGGTCTCTCACACTTTTGTGAGGTTGGTACTATGCCCATTTTATGGATGGGTTAAGACCCAGATTTTTACAGGTATTACTTCACTCAGTGTTTCAATGCCTATGTCTCACTTTCAAAAGTGACTTAATATTGGCAATGTTTAATTGAGGTGGAACATTGCATAGACACCTTTAAAAATATGGGCTTAGGTTATTTGACCAAGGTAATACAGTGAGTCGATGGTAGTGCTGGGGATCGGAGCGATAGATTCTAATGTGCAGTTTCTGCTCAGACCTCAAAACAGAATCAGTTACTGTTAAATAAAAAATATTGAACAAAATAGATTTCCAAACTTTATCTAGGTGCCAAGTTTTGGAAATTTTGCCAGATAAATCAATTTTCAGCCCAATTACCCAACCTCTCTCCTAATCTGTAACTATACATTTTCTCTTCTGCTTGAAAAGATTAGTTGGCATCCCTCTTATTGTCCTGGTCCTCCACGTTGTTCTCTGGCATTAGCACCTTGTGGAGAGCCAAAACAACGGTCATGTGAGGATGCTAGAATTAAAAATGTTAGCAGTGGGACAAACAGCTGCCTGCTGTACTCACATACTCTTAAAAGTAAATGCAGAAAGTTCTGAAGAAATGTGCACTCTGTGCTGCTTGTCAGCTATCTGTAAATTCCAAGTAAAGGAACTGGATGGCTGCCCTGGAATAGCAAATGTATAGCCTGATTTTACCTTAGTCTCTAGAAAGTCATTTAAAAATCACACAGACTTCAATGTGTGTAATCACACAACACATTCTCAATCTGTGTTTAACAGATTGGAGGCTTTTGGACTCTTTCCACTTGTTCATTTTCATAAACAGCAATTCCATTCAGTATTTATTTTAGATTGTGGGCTAAAATCTTGGCATTCCCTTCAGACTGATAAAGATGTGATAGCATAACAGGAAAGAATCAGTTGTTGAAGTGGGTGTGGCTACAGTATATCCATCATCTTTTAGATGTTTGTTCTCTCTAGATTTATCAAATTATATCAGTTTCAAAGTTTTTATAGCTATCAGTTGTCATTACCAACAAGGTTTTGGAGAGAATGTGTTGCCTAACTGCAGGTTTCTTTAGTCTGTTACTTTAACTTGTTTTGTGTGTGCAATAGTAAAGGCTGACAAAACTCTATGTATAAAAGTTCTCATTTAATGAGCCATAATCTCTGAACACCTCCCCTGAGCACTGAATACGTTTGGAGCCAAACTTTTTATGGTTCAGCTCTGTCTGGGAATCAAATGTCCCCCTGGAGCAATAGGAAAACTGAGCACAGGAGCCAGGGACTGGAACTTAACTAGCCACGTTTGTTGTCCAAGATCAGTGAAATGCAAAATGTAAACCTTCCGAAGCAAACCAGACTGTTGGTTAATTTTACTTTGCATTTAAATCTCAAATGCAGCATGTGCCATAGGGAACTTTAAAAAAAAAAAAAAAAAAAAAAAAGAGAGCTGCTTACTTTTTAACTTTGGTTTCAGAAATTACCTATTGTTGGACTTCTGAATTCATTGACCTAGGAAGCAGTTCAGTAAGGCTGGTAGAACAGTGATCTTGATCAGTTTATGCAAGAAATAAGCACAGATATTAAGCTCCTGCTGCTGAACCAATAGGCTACACCATATTGAAAGTCATGAGAATCTTCCCCTCCTTCTTTCCCCTGATCAGTTATATTCTTTTCAAACTAGCAAGCATTTCACTCAAATATGACTTGTTACTGCTTTCCTGTGTATTTGGTAGGATTGATGAAGAAAACTGTACCTACTATATCACATGGGGAACTCGAGCAGCTTGTGCTGTGAAGCCGCAAGAAGTGGAGATAGTGAATGGGATGGTTATTAATCCTACAACTGGGAAAAATTTCAGCCTGGGTGACATTTATTACAAGTAAGTAAAAGCATGTTCCTGTAGTGTGCTGAATTTGGCTACTAAAACCATACCACTTTGACTGCTATGGGCTGTCTTAGATGTGCCTAGCTTTGGAGCACACATGCTAAGGAACTTTTTGTAACTCACCAGCTGTATGCAAACTACTGACTCTGGGCCTGATCCTGGAACGTGCTGAGTGCTTTCTCTTCCTGTTGAAGTCAATTGGTGTTGAGGATGTTCTGTGTGTATCAACATATTCAGCATCCTTCAGAGTCAGGCCATTTTTAAAACCAGATATCAACAGTTCATCTGTTGTGTGCAAAACTCTCTCAAGATAAAAAGGGACAACAATCCCCTGATCTTGCACAATGTGTGTTCCCTCAGCCACTGTGTCATAGACTCTTATTACACCATTATGGTGACTTTGGTTTTTATGTAGCACCTTTTTTGTACTTCAGTAATGATACATTCACAGCTTCCCAGGTCAGAAAAGACCATTCTGCTGATGATAGTCTGACCTCCTGCAGGACACAGGCCATAGAACTTCCCCAAAATAATTCCTAGAGTGGATCTTTTTTAAAAAAGACCTCCAAAGACATCCAAACTTGCCAGTAAGGGAGAATTGCTTGCAAGTTCTGAGGTAAGAAGTTTGGTGACCATGGTGCAAAGCTTTAACTGTGGAGAGGCATAACTTTGGGTCACTGGTTGAAATGGGAAACCTTAAACAGGAGGCTCAGGGAAGGGAGGAAAGTTAGACCTCAAGACTCACTCTTGTGTGTACACAACCAGTAAAACTACAGAAGCAACTGCTTAGAGCAGGTTTACAACATGCTCAAAAAAGGCAATGAAGTAAACAATGCAGGGTGTGTGGCATGGCGATATAGCCTCATAATTCAAGGGTGTGTTGGGAAAGCAAAGTAATGAAGCATTGCTTCTCCGAGTCACAGACCAGCAACATGCACTAAAGAGAATAGGAGTGGCGTAGCCATGCAAAAGTACTGGTACATCTATTCACATGGCAGCCCTGCCATGTTCAGTTATTCTACTGTCTAATGGCATTGAACAAGGCAGGGCAGGGAACAGATAGGTAGGAAATAGTTCTTTATTCCAAAACAGACTTGGAAAGGTAACTGGGCATGGGTTTGTTCAAAAATCAATCTCGAGGCCGAAGAGGAGTACTGGAACAAACATCCTTTTTTAAAAACGTCAAAACTTTGACTCTCTCTCCAATAATGTCAATAGATACAATTATAAAATGTACGCATTGCAAGGGGTTGGTAGCCATTACTCTTGGACCTGCTGGATTGGTGTCAGCAGTGCCAGGATATTTCCACAGTTACTGATCAGGCAGAATGCAGGATTTTATGACTAACACTTCAGCCCAGGCCACTTATGATCCTAAATCCATAGTTAGGCCTCAAAATAAGTGGGCTGATCACCCATAAATCCCACTGAAGCCAATGGCAGCTACAGGTGTTCAGTATCTTCTGAAAATCAGGCCACTTACCTTTTGGTGCCTCCATGTGGATTTGGGAGCTAACTTGCAGGTACCAAGGATTGAACTTTTTTTTTCCAATATCTGTCCTTTCTGACTGTAGAATATAAGAAATGTGCTTGGAAATCTGCTAAAATCAGATTGCTGCTGATGTTGCAATATTTGTTCTTGCTCATAATTATGAGAGAAATATGGACTTTACTACAAAGTTGCTTTTGCTTTCAGATTATACCAAGCATCTGGTGATATACGGACAAATGGTGACACATATGTGTATGAAATCCAACTTTCTGCTATAACAGACTCTGCACACCCAGAGTGCTCTGGAGCCAAAGTATGCCAGATTAAAACTACTAGTACCTACATTAGGAAAGTTGGCTCTTCCGATAAAACTAAATATTATGTTCAAGGTAAGTCCTCACTGACTAGAATTGTCTACACTTGGAACCTTTCTGTGAGTTACTTCCTAGAATGTGAGACTTCTGCTTTTACTATTCTTTGTACTAGTATATTCCTGTTAAGGCTGCTGGAATTTATCTTCCTGGCTTCAGTCTTTCCACTCTTACTTGTCAGTTTGAATGCTGGAGTGGCATAACGGAGGCAGAAATGACTGACTTTCCGGTGCAGTGATGGGGAAAACAAGACCTTCTCTTCTTCTCACCATCCCCATTTGCATGTATGCTCTATAAGTAATAGATTGTACTGTCTGCGATCCCAGAAAAGGGTTTTAATAAAGCTCAGATGGGCTCTTCAGCGTAAAACATTGCATACAAGACTTAATATTAGTTATGGCAGGACCCTTCACATCCCCTGCAGATACAAAACTTGCCTGAATAGTATTAAGGTGAATGTCTCGCACTCTCCTGGCTACAAGACCTCCTCTGTCAGTCAATACTGCCAAACAGGCCATGACACACAGGACAAAATACCAAGACACAGACTCTCTCTGTTTTCATGGAGATGGTTATTGGTATCACTGCTTACTAAATCTCTCTTTGCATTGTGTATTGCTTTCCCAAAACCTTGAATAGCAGATGGCATTCAGTGAATGTCATTGCTGCAAACTGTTTCATGTTCTCCAGAATTCAGAAAAACATTATCAAACTGCATATTGGATTTAATATTTCTGATGAACATGAGTATAACACTAAATGAACTTCTAACACCCAGTAAAGTTTTTTTGTGAAAAGTAGGCAAAATATTAGTAATTCTAAAGGGGCGCTGTAATATATATTCCTGCCTGATGGCCCAAGTATAACACTTTTTTTTTTTTTTTTAAAATGGATGTTGTGAGTAATCATAACCTAAACATTGCAGAAGTAAATTTAGACAGACATTCTGAAGTAACACACTTTTTTTTCTCTTGCTCTCTCCTCAGTAAAAATGTAGCACATTTAATAGACCATTTGTAAGGATCTAGTGCCTGTGCAATGTTTTATGAAATCTTTTTTTCACTTTTCTTCTTTGTAGATGATGACTTGGATGTTGTGTTTTCATCTGATTCAGCCTGTGGTAAAGATAAATCAAAATTCGTCTCCTCAACGATTTTATTCCACTGCAATTTACAGGCAAAGGAAGGCATCCCTGAGTTCCTTCACGAGACAGCAGACTGCCAATATTTGTTTACCTGGTACACGTCTGCAGTCTGTCCATTAGAGTAAGTAACTTCTTTATTCTCCCAAAGTAACATGCAGTTCTTGTTAGCAGTTATCTGCTAGAAGGTTATTTTGCCTTCCAGCATTATCTACAGTAGTTGTGGCAAGGAAAAGACAGCTAAGAATCTAGTAAAAGGAGCATCTAATGCTTATGAAAGGAGTGAATGGATACAATTTTGAAGGCTTAATGAATGGAGGAACGTTGATTCCACTTGCCAGCTAAATGATCATCTTGTACTAAGATTATTTCAGGTCTAGGTTGTTTAATATTTGCACTCAAACAAATTGAAAAAAGAGACGTGCATTAAAATATACTTCTCCCCATTCACTGTTTTGTTTCCAGCCAACAACTGCTTCTCTGGTTACTGAGAGGAGTAGCCTGAGGCATATCTCCCATTAAGAAATGGTCTTAACTTAAAAAGAGAGCTCTCCGTAGTCATGTATCCAGTGTGTGGAAATGAATACCTAGGTTTCTTCCACACTGCAAATGGTTGTCACCTTTACCTGCCCACTTCTTTATGCCAGAACTGTCTCTGCTGGAGTCGACAATATTTATTTGTATTGCGGTAGTGCCTAGGCATCCCAGTCACAGACCAGTGCCCAGTTATGCAGAACATTGTACAAACACAACAAAAAGATGGTCCCTGCCTCAGAGCTTACAATCTAAGTATAAGACAAGATCCAGCAAGTGGATACAGACAGTTGGGAGAGCACAAGGTAACAATAAGACAATACTGATTGGCACAATAGGTTGTGGTCTCGAAGGTAAGATGTGTAGCTGCATCTGGGTGCTATTACAGCTTGTTGAAAGACAAATTGTGTTCACCTGCTATAACTTACTAACGTGCAAGGCTGGGGTGCTGTGGATTCATAGCTAGATCCTACATTGGTTTTGGGTTCAGCTTTTTTATTTAAATATTTAAAACTGTTGCCATGAATTCTACTTGTTAATAACTATGTGCTAATAAATGTGTAATGTTTTACAGAACTGTCCTTTTTAAGTAATAATTCTGTATTTGGTTGCAGACTCAAATGACCCTCTTCTTCCTATTTCTTTGGTTTAGAATAAACTAGATCACTTGTGTATTAAACAGAAATGCACTACACCTTCTCTCTTTGAAGCAGCTTCTATATAAGTCTGACCAGAGCTAGCATTACATCTTTGCTGAATTTGTTTGATCCACTGTTTCTAATCAACATTTCCTCAGACTGTTATACGCAGTGTCCTCTTAACCATGTCTCCTTTGTTGCCTACAGAAGTTCTGAGATCCAAGAGGGCCAGTCTGACGAGGGAGCGCAAATTTTCGAAGGCCTTTCAGGAAGAAGCCAAGCTGTTGGGGCTGTGCTGAGTGTCCTCCTGGTGGTTCTCACAGCGTGTCTGTTGATCTTGTTGTTTTACAAAAAAGAGAGGAGGTAAGGGGTTAAGGGAGGCTAATGGGAAAATGTTTCCTTGTGTTGTGTAAGGTGATTCAGTTAAAGGGATGGTGACCACTTGAAATCTAGTCAGTTTCTCCCATTTGTGTACCTGTAAATACTTTTAACGCATTCTGAGAAGCTGGCTGACTAATCTGTTCAGTTATTGTACTCTTAAGTGTTACATGTAACAATAACGGGATAGTGGGGTACTCAGGCAATTGACTTTTTTTAAGCTGATGGTGTCTCTAAGCATAGTTTCCTCTGGTTCAACTTGATACAGCACAGAACAAATACATGAGCTGATGCTATCATGATTAACACTATGTTCAGCACTGTGGAGTAAATGTTGTTTGCTCTTCCCCAGGTGAATATTCTGCTAGCAATTTTGTTAGATTTGAGAAGGCAGAGGAGTTCCATAGAGTCATAGATTCTAGGACTGAAACGGACCTTGAGAGGTCGTCGAGTCCAGTCCCCTGCCCTCATGGCAGGATCAAATACTGTCTAGACCATCGCTGATAGACATTTATCTAACATACTCTTAAATATCTCTAGAGATGGAAATTCCGCAACCTCCCTAGGCAATTTATTCCAATATTTAACCACCCTGACAGTTAAGAACTTTTTCCTAACGTCTAACCTAAACCTCCCTTGCTGCAGTTTAAGCCCATTTCTTCTTCTTCTTCTTCTTCTTCTATCCTTAGAGGCTAAGGTGAACAAGTTTTTCTCCCTCCTCCTTATGGCATCCTTTTAGATACCTGAAAACTGCTATCATGTCCTCTGTCTTTTTTCCAAACTGAACAAACCCAATTCTTTCAGCCTTCCTTCATAGGTCATGTTCTCTAGACCTTTAATCATTCTTGTTGCTCTTCTCTGGACCCTCTCCAATTTCTCCACATCTTTTTTGAAATGCAGTGCCCAGAACTGGACACAATACTCCAGTCGGAGCTGAAGCGCATTCAGGCAACGGAAACCAGGGGCCCACCAGAACCAGAAGCAGTTTAGGACAAGATTCGGTTTTGAATTTATCTAAGGAGTCGACTAAGAGAGGAGGAACATCAACTGTAGCTACAGAGAAATCAAGAGCAAACGGCTATCATTTAATATGAACTACAAAGAGGAGGCGCCACAGAAGAAGATAGAACCCAGGGGAGAAACACCAAAAGGTAGTGAAGAGAGGGACAACAAGAGCATGACTTGGCATAGGAGCTGGCTAGGCTAAAGGGCTCAACACCTCCTAAACTCTGACCAGTTGGGTTAGCACAAAAATTCACTATAAAGCAGTTGAGCACAGTCAACCTGTTCTGTGTACAGACACCCAGAGTGAAGTAGTTGACCCGGATCCATGTCATGGCTAAAGCAGCCAGCATCCTCGAGTTCGACGGAATGAACAGACGCACGACGGCGTGCACACCCTTCAACCAAGCGCGAAGGGACTACGGCCGACTGAGAAGCAACAACACATACCAAGGGTGCGGGGGTCAGGCAGGCCTGAAATCACCATGTGTTTCCAGCGAAGCGGATGCTATGTCACGAAACAACCCATATCTTAATACTTAGAGGGACAGCATCCCAGTTGGAGGAAATTGGTGCCCCGCTTCAACGGGTAACAGTTCCAGGATGGCAGGAGCAGTGACAGCCTTCAGGAGTGGGTGCGGCCGGAGCAACCACGGCTCTCGCTTTTGACCGTCCCGGTTTGTTATACATCCAAGCTTTCTATACAAGGAAATTTTCTGGTGGACGCAGGAGAGTGGAGCCGCAAAAAGGGTGGTGTTCAACTAAGTAAGGGGGAGTCTTAGCTTAGCCCATGATCTTCAGTGTCATGCTGGGTAAACAAAACAAAGGTTGAAAAAATCCTTTACTTGGGCGGTGGCACGTGGAAATGCCGTGTGTCGTCTGTGAGGTGTAGCCAATACAGTGGCATAAGCCTAGATTGGGTCGGGCCCTTCAAGCAATCCATAATTAAGGTCATTAAGAAGTTAGCTGTAACTATTTGGGTTCTTTTCCGACAGACACCAGGAAGCAGTACGTACTAATTTTTATGGACTTGGTAACGTGGCAGAGCATGCTTTAGGTACACCACAGCTAAGCAGTGTGCCAGGCCTAACGACATTTTCGCCAGGTCAGGTGGCCTTCGATACTATCAGCAGTGAAAAAATAATGCTATGCCATTGTGTCGCTGGAAAAAGCTACTCCCATAGTTTGGGGACGACGCTGTCGCGTCAAATAACATGCTGCGCTACAGTGGCCTTTTCTTAAATGGTTAAGTCTTGTCTTTGCATTGTTTTATTTCTATGTGCATGTGTTTGTATTCTCTGTTCAGTTTACTATGTGTAGGTAGGAATCACTCCAGTGAAACTTTTTCTGTCCGTGATTTGGGGGAGTTTCATAAATAGAGGTAAGGTAAGGGTTAGTTCTTTTACCTTGGAAGGGTACAAAATCGTACAGGGCCAATCAGAGACTGGATGTTAAAGTCGGGCGGGAATTTTGTATACTCAAGTCTTTTTTGTTTTCTGCTGTGGTAAATGGTTCTCTAAGTCTTTTATTTCAATATTATACAAGTATGTGAGTTACAAAGGACCCTCAAAGCAAGTTCTGGTTGAGGTGTAGGTTGTACGGATAGATGTGGATGGCTGTTCTTTTGTTGTCTTTCTCGGTGTGAGACAAGTGCTTTCTCTAACTGCATTTTATCTCCAAGTGTCTCTCAAATCTGTGATACCGGAACCCAAGCATTGCTATTTGGGTTGTTTTACATGTATTTGGGATTGGTTGGATGTTTCTCGGGCTATCTTTTAAATCAGACTGTTGTTTCCTTATTTTCTTATAGCAGCGCCGTATTAGTTTCTTAATGCAGTTATGTTTTATATTTTTTCTCTTTTTTTTATATAAAACTTTTCTTTATAACGTGTTGGAGTTCTTTTCTAGAGGCAGGTTGAAGGTGGAACGCAGCTTGGCGCTATTTTCTTATTTGACTTTAGGAAAGAGTCAGGTACGGGAAGAAATGATACTCTGATCAGGTACCGTGTTCCTACGGAAGGCAGGCGGGGAAAGGAAGCAGTGTTGGTATTTTGCATCTCAGATGATCTGAGGGTAGAGACGTTTATCTCTTGGAAGAGAGAACCTGTTTTGGCAAGATGGAAGGGGGGGGGGGGGAGGATTTCTCTGTCTTTTAAGATCAAGGATTTGGATCTGGTGTCCACAAGAAGGGTTGGGAACCAGGAGTAGGGGAAAGGTAGGCGGGATCAGCCAACAATTCCTGATTGGTTGTCGCGATATCAGCTGGTAGTTGAGCTGGGGGAGTTTCGGTAGCCCAGACTTTTGACGCAAAAGGTCAGGTTTGGACAGGACAGTTGTGACGTCTAACGTTTCAGATCTGGGCTCTGGGGTAGTCCACGGGGGGGGTTTATTGTGACAATTTTATATGATAGATTTATAAGTTTTTTTTAATATTTCTGGTTTAGAATTATCAATAATGGTTGTTGCTTGCTAGATTGTGTGTGAGTTTAGGATATATTCTTCGTTATTTAATTAACATCTGATATGGTCACGTTTAGTTCTCTCTTCGCTTTTAGGGAGGAAGAGGGGAGCTTGATCAATGGGAAAGGTTGACTACTGTGGAATCTCAAGACCGGTGGAGGTACAGAGGAGTGGCTAGGTTGAGGAGATCGAATCACAAGCTTCTGGACAGTGTCATGTGGAACAGCTCAGGTCTGTCCAGTAACAGGCTGAGCCAGCCAGGTGGAAGGGAGATGGCTCAGGGTGACTGGCAGCTGTTAGTTTGGCATGGGCAGTGCTCTTCTGCTTCGAAATCCGCATGGGTAATATGGTAACATTGTCTGATAACGGACAGAAGATCCCTAGTAAGAAGAAGCTGCGTACCCTAGGTGGACGGTTGCTGCCCCATTGCAAATAGGAATGGGGTAGTGGTGGGCGGGACTCTTGCTGAGCGGACGAGGACTATCTGTCGCCTGACATTTCTTCGGGCTTTTATATTCTTTTTTTTTTCTTTACGTTTTATCTATCATTCTTTTTTTTTTTTATTTTAGATTTTTCTCATAATATCTTTATTTTATTTCGTTTTCTTTTGTTTTTTTTTCTGTTTGATGATTATTTACTTTAATTTTTATTCTTTTTGTAATTCTTTATCTAATTTATATATCATTATTTTGGTTGCTGCTGCCGGGGGCCCATTCGAAATGTTACAAGGCATTGGTCGTAAGTTATCAGCCCCATCTATTACCTGCTTATCATCATGTGGGGGAAAATGATATGGCGAGTCAACTGAGCAATCAAGAGCGATACAGGTCTTTGGGAGTCAGGTGAAGAGTTTGGGCACAGGTGGTTTTACTCATGATTTTCTGTCAAAGGTAGAGCCTTGGGCGAGGTTGCATCAGTGGAGGTGAAGCCTGGCTGCGTAACATGGTGTCGAGGAGGCTTTAGCTTTCTGACCACAGATGATTAGAAGGAATGATGACTGGCGAGATGGCGTTCACTTTAAGGAAGGGAAAGCCCTATCTGGACCAGGACTGGTAATAGGTTGAGGAGGGTTTATAGCAGCCCACTAGGTAAGTGGGGACATGGAGCTGGGATATGGGTCAGAATAGGTGGAGGGGTGGGTACAATGGCAGAGAGAAGGGGGTCAGGGCAAAAATGGGAGCAATGATCAAAGCTGATCTTAGATACTTATACAAATGTGATGAAGTCTTTGATGTGGGTAATAGCTGAAGAACTGAAGTGTCTAATAAATACACTATGATATTGTTTGGTCACTGAATTGGTGATAATAACGATTGGATGTTGGTGTGAGATGGGTAGCTTCAGGAAGGTGACAGGGGAAAATGGATGTGATTGTTTGTCTTATAGATTAAAATTACAATGGACTGGGTGGAGATGAAATGGAGACTTGAAGTGTTGAGAGTCTCTGGGTTAGGCTAAACAAGGTGATGTGTGTAGAGATTACTCAGCCCTACCGATGGAAGGAGTGGATGAGACCTTTTTTTTAAAAACGTAAAATCATCAAAGCGGATTTGGTGTGATCGGGGTACTTCAACTATCAGCTAGTTGGGAAAGTAACCCGGGGCATTACGACTAGTCAGTAAGTTCTTGCACTGATTGCAGACACTTTTATTCGAAGTTGATAAAGCTGCTGGGGGAAGTGTTCTTAGACTTGTATTTTACATAGGGAGGGAACTCTTGCGATATTTGAAAGTAGATAGGCGCTTGGGTGAAGTGTCATGTAATCAGTTCGCACTCTAAGGAGGTAGAGGGAGTCAGCACAATAGAATGGATTTCGGAAGTGGATTTGGGTAGCTAGAGAGTATAGTAGATCCATTGGGATTCGACTGAGGGGAAAACATGAGGGAGTTGACAGTTTTAAAGGGACATATTAAGGGTCCAAAGAGCTATTCTGTGGGTAGGAAGATAGAATGTGGAAAGACCTACCTTGGTTAACAGAGATTGGATGATCTAAAAATAAAAGGAGTTCATATTAAATGGAACTAGGACAAGGATGAATAGGCGACCACAGGAATTGCGGGGAAAGATCGAAAGAGCAAGGGTAACAAATTGAGCTCATAGCTATGAGAATAAAGGTAAACAAGACTATCTTTTCATCATACATAAGAAGCAGAGGACAAGGAAGGGTAGGTCACTGTTCTGTGAGGAGGAGTAGTAACATTAAATTGGAAGTGGAGAGATGCTTAATGTTTCTTTTTCCGTCTTTCACCAGAGTATGAAGGAGCCCCTAACATAAGTGAGTGAATGGGATGGTGGTAGATTTAGAGATAAAATAAAAAAAAAGTAAAATCCTTGGAAAGTTAGATGCTGCTATGTCCGGCTGATGTTTTGATCGTATGTATTACTCAGGAGTTTACAGAGAGGTATCTGAGCCTAGCTTTATCTTTGGAAATTCTGGAGGAGATTCAGAAGAATGGAAAAGAGCCATAATAGTGTCATCCATCTATAAAAAGGGAATAAAACACCGTGGTAGAGATCAGTTGGTTTATTCTGTGTTTCCAGGGAATTATGGGCAGTATAGGAAATCATCGCTAAACTTGACGGTGTAAGTTGCTAGGAAATAGCCAGCATAGATTAGTTAAGACAAAATATGTCAACCATCTGATAGCTTTTTTTGTGGATACGGTCTTTGTGAGAATAAGAAGCGGGGATGTGTGATATACTTAGATTTAGTTAAGGATTTGTCATGGTTCGCATGAATATCTTAAGATAATAGGCCTAAACAATTTATATGGGACTATAAAAGGTGGAGTGGGTAACTGGTGTGTACCTACTCAGGAGTAGTTATTAACAGTTCATCATCTGCTTGGAAAGGTATACAATGTTCTTGGGGTTATCCAGGGCTTTCTGGTGATGCTCTGTTCTTTCTTTTTGGGTGTGATCAGCGACTTTATGAGATGCGATATGCAGTTCGCGTAGAGATGATACAAAATGGGGGTCGATTGAATGCTTGAGGATAGGTAAATGCAATACTGACAATTAAGAAAATGGTCTGAGGTCAGAGGGAAGTTTAATAAGAAATGCAAGTGTTCTCACTTAGGAGGAACAATCAGTTTCACCATACGAATGGAGAGCTGTCTATGGAAGGATAAGGCAGAAAGGGAGTCTTGTGGTTTGTTAGGTGGCTGCAGCTAAATATGGTCGTGTGATGCTGTGCCAAGAAGTAAAGTGTGATTCTGGATGCTATTACGTGTTTGTTGTTGAGACAAGCGGAGTCAGCCTTCCGCTTATTTGCCTGGTTAGGCTCAATTG
>NC_133771.1:126141634-126143132 GCF_003597395.2 Chelonoidis abingdonii
CCCCCCCCCCCCCCCCGCCTGGATATCAGTAAGTGGAAATTGCAAGTTAGTCCCTGCAAAACCACACCAGGATCTGGGTAGAAGCATCCATGCTCAGATGCTCTGTCTGGCTACTGGCGCAGGTGGAGGAGACAGAGGCAGTGCTGGCACAGGTGTTGCGGGTCTTCCTAACCATCATAGGCCTCCCTCTGTCAAACTCCCCTGTCTGCTCTGCTCAGCTCCCCTGGTCGCTCTGCCTCTGGCTTTTAAAGCCTGCTTGCCTAGGTCAGTCCCTCCCCCTCGTGAGTCACGCTGGGGAAGGCCAATCAAAGCCAATCAAGGGAACAAGGTCAGGCACTCAGTTGAGCTATAACTGAAACTGAAGTCACCTGAAATCAGAATCACGATTAAAATTCAAACAGTCAAGCACACTCGCTCACACCAACAGCTAGTACTCTCACCTGGTAGCCTGTTGAGCAGCGGGATCTCTTGCTCTCCCTCTCAAACTCCCCTGTTAGCAGCCCCCATCTGCTCTGCTAGCAATTTTGTTACAGATTTGAGAAGGCAGAGGAGTTCCAGAACATTTGTTGGTGACGAGGCAGAGAGGGAGTGGTGTGATTGACTACCTCCAGATACTAGAATTGAATCTTCAGTGCTAGCAATTAGAATAGTCTTGGACCAAATCTTTCTCTGGCCTGGTCTACACTACGCGTTTAAACCAAATTTAGCAGTGTTAAACCAATTTAACTCTGCACCCATCCACACAACGAGGCCCTTTATATCGATATAAAGGGCTCTTTAAACAGATTTCTGTACTCCTTGATGAGAGGAGTTGCACTGAAATCGGTATTGCCATGTCGGATTAGGGTTAGTGTGGCTGCAAATCGACAGTATTGGTCTCCGGGCGGTATCCCACAGTGCCATTGTGACTGTTCTGGAAAGCAGTCTGAATTCGGATGCACTGGCCAGGTAGACAGGAAAAGCCCTGCGAACTTCTGAATTTCATTTCCTGTTTGCCCAGCCTGGAGCTCTGATCAGCACGAGTGGCGATGCAGTCCCAAATCCAAAAAGAGCTCCAGCATGGACCGTACGGGAGATATGGATATGATCGCTGTATGGGGAAACAAATCTGTTCTATCAGAGCTCTGTTACAGAAGACGAAATGACAAAGCATTTGAAAAAAATCTCCAGGCTATGATAGACAGAGGCCACAGCACAGTGCTGTGTGACAAGTGTAATGGAAAGCCAAAGAATGAAATGGACACTTACAGAGGGAGAGAGGGGGTGCTGAGGACTCCAACTATCCCACAGTTCCCGCAGTCTCCAAAAAGCATTTGCATTCTTGGCTGAGCTCTCAGTGCCTGAAGGGTCAAAAACAGTTTCCCAGATGTTTAAGGGTATATGTCATCAATTTACATCCTTCCTCCTCCCCCTCCAAAATAAAAGGGGGAAAAAAACGTTTCTCACCTTTTTTTTTTCAATGTCACCCTATGTTACTGCATGCTGCTGGTAGACGGGG
>NC_133771.1:126144347-126287188 GCF_003597395.2 Chelonoidis abingdonii
GGGATAGCTATCCACAGTGCAACGCTCCAGACATCAACGCTAGCCTCAGTACATGGACGCACACCGCCGAATTAATGTGCTTAGTGTGGCTATGTGCACTCGACTTTATACAATCTGTTTTACAAAACCAGTTTCTGTAAAATCAGAATAATCCCGTAGTGTAGACATACCCTCTGATATACCAGTGTAACCCATTCAGTTAATGGACTTGGAAAGGTGCCTGTGAGAAGAGTATTGGATCTCTTCTCTGGACTGGAAACTGAGCAGATTTCCCACAGACTGGCAGAAAAGTGAAAATTAAGGGGTTTGGTATTGCTGATCACTGTTTTTTCTCTAGCAGGATAAATAGGGATCTAATACTGTAAGATGAACATTATTTTTCTAAAATTTTTTGTTTTAGAGAAACTGTGATACACAAGATAACCAACTGCTGCAGAAGATCATCAAATGTTTCCTATAAATATACAAAGGTACTACTTTGACCCCTGAGGTTCTGTTTTTTAAATGACTTTCCAAATTAGTATATATAGCTGCTTCTACTCACAATCACTTTACATGAATTTAAACTAACTCTGTGACTATCGGCGAGCTGGTTGGCTGGCTGAGACTAAATCTGGAAGTAGATGGAGGGAAAGAACAGAACAGTTTCAGTCCTCACAGATGAGAGGAAAGAAGATGGAGGATTAAGGGAAATGCTGAGGAGTGATCAACAAATAGGAGGCAAACTGGGAAAGCACAGAGCCAGAGAAGATGAGACTAATGTGCAATAGTGCTCGGAATGTAAAAGGCAGCATAGAGAGAGCAAAGTATTAGTTTACTAACACCGTATTTTGTGCTATCTGCTTATCAGTGGAAGATGGTAAGTCAAAGTGCAGGATGGGGCTGTTGGTGGTTCTCAGGTGATGGATTTCGGGAGACCATAAAGGGTACTTGTGAGAGCCTATCAAATATTATTCAGTAACTTTACCATCTTCATACTGTAGATAAACACTGAAGAAGAAGCTAATGAGAATGAAACTGAGTGGCTTATGGAGGAAATTGCAGCACCAAATCAGAGACCAGGAAAAGGAGGACAAGAAAATGGTCACATCACTACCACATCTGTTAAATCAGAAGCCTTGACATCTCTCCATGTGGATGACCTGGACAGTGAGGATGAAGTTCTAACTGTCCCAGATGTGAAAATTCATTCAGCTAGAGGGGTGCAGTCCAGAGGGTCGGACCAGAACAAGCACCAGCAAAAGAAGCCATTTAGCCTTGGAAATAATGCCAAGACCAACTTGCTGAATGGAGGGAAGGATAGGAAAACAGAACCTAACCCAGGCCAACAGAAGACACAGAATTCTACTAATACCTTATCATTCCACGATGATAGTGATGAGGACTTGTTGAATGTTTAAATAGCCCCTCTTGTGCCTGATTAAATAAATATAGATATAATATATATATAATGGGACAACAAAACACTTCCAACCAAATATGAAGATTTTAGCCTGAGATTTCTTCTGAATTTTGCCTTTGACAAAAAAACATTCAAAAGGGAAGAAAAAAAGGATCAATCCTGGTTGTTTACAATGATCTGTTCAGTGATAATTGGACTTCCAGCATCCAGTTGGCTGAGTTATGTTGGTTCGTTCTCTTCCCCCGCGCCCCCCCCCCGGCCAGGATTTTCTTTTTAAACCTTCAGCACAGGCACAACATGTTACAAAATTGTTTCAAAGGACAGGATTAAATCTGAATTATGCTCCTGTCACTTGAGATTCAAGATATTCGACTACTAGCATTTTAACACTCTCTCCTTGTATTTATTGACTCTCACTACTCAGGTTTGCTGAATAATAGCAACATGTTCTTCCTGCCAGCAGGGTATTATTCTATAGATTCACACATCATATGAGAAGGAAAATAAAAGTAACTTTTTGTTTGGGGTGGTTTGATGTAAATGTTGAAACTGGTCTAATTTATCCTGTAAATTTGAATACTCCATTCTAATTTAAACAGTTAATTGATTTAACACCATTTACTGAAAGGTACAACTCTGTTAGCTTAAGTCTGAAATGGTGGTGGTTCTTTGCATGATATTTCTGGTACTGGTCACATGACTGATTTCATCAGTATTTGCTTAAACAGCTGACAGGCACCCAAAGCTTTCCCTTGAGTGCAGACGGGACTAGAATTTGTGCATGCCCAGACTTAACTGGATTGTTCAAGGTCATGGGTGCAGAATTCCTAGAATGCCATATTCACAGTCCTGTTATATCTGTCATCTTAAAAAGCCCAAGACCTAGAGAAGCCTTAATTTGCAAAACAGGTATTGTTTTTGGTACTAATTTGCATAAAATATGGTGGGCCCATGTCTCTCAGTAGTGTGTCAGATCCAGGTCTTGTTATATACTGAGACCAATGGTCACTGAATTACAATGTTGCCAGAACTTAATGGAGGTGACAGCAATCTTTCTGTAGCAGTCTGCTCCTCTCAGTGTGTTCTGAATTCTCTTATGGGCGATAATATGGTTTCATATATGTGTACAGGTACTTGTTGGTCAGAATTTTTGAAACTCTTCCTTGTACCTTATTTGGTTTCAACACTGGTTTCTTCATTTTATAAAATGTTTTCCATTTTGAATCAAATTTAGTGTAATATAAACGATTCAGCAATTTCAATAAAAGATAAATTAAATGGACATTCCAAATGACTTCCATATGTATTAAAATAAGTGCAGAAATTTTTCTTGCTTGCAATTTTTTTTTAAAAAAAGTGTTTGACAACCTGAAAGTCATTTTTCCAAATTTCCTGCTGGAAACAATTAATAATTCTGATTGCAAAGCTAAAGATGAACCTTAAGATGTCTCACCACAGACATTTGAATTTATAAGCAGATTTCCAATAATGGATTTTTTTTCAGACTTCGGGGTCTCCCCTAGATTCTGTACGCATATCTATGCATAACCAATAAAACCATAACGTAGGTGTATTCTATAAAGCTGTGTTAAATGTAAGGAAGTGTTCCAAACCTGAACAACACTTTTATATCTAGAAAGAAAATTGGTGTAAGGCCAATTCTTGGGAGGAAATAGGTTCTGGAAATGAGATGCACACTGCTAACAGCAAGGGTAGTTAGTCTATACGAACATTTTACCAAGGGATATGGTGGATTCTCCGTTATTCAGTCTTCCAGACTGGATATTTCTAAAAGATGTATTCTCTCGTTCCACCACATGTTGGGCTGGACTGCATGAATTACTGGATGGCCTGTTATGCCGGAAGTCAGACTAAATCATTTTGATGATTCCACCTGACCGTAATCTACTAATCAGAGTTTACCTGTGAATATTAAGTGAGTCCTATTTAAAGCTGCATCAGTAAATAGGCCCTCAGATTCTAAGCTGTAAATTCTAGAAATACACTGTTAAACACATAGGTAAAGCAGAGTTAAGGGTTTGGTTTAAATGACTAATCCAGAAGCTGCTGCGCCTCCCTGCACAGTTCCTAAACTGTGCAGTGGATTGGTCTTCGATCTTGTGTGTCACTTCAAAACCCACCTCTTGGAGAAGTGGAGTTAATGAAGAGAGCGGCCCCCCCCCTTTTTTGGTCTGGATTGATTGAGCATTTCTGTTTGTTTTAGGATTTTTACACTGACGCCTGTCACCTTAGTTTGGGTGCCTTCCATGTAAAATCAATGGTGCACATCTTGCAATCTCTTCTCCCTTTTGGGGATGATAACTCTAGCTGGGATAGGGGGTATTGGGTGTGGGTTTGGTTTTTTCTTTTTTTTTTTTTTTCAAGAGTAGATTTAAAATGCTGCAACTCAGCGTTTTCCACAATTCTGATCCATGTGGTCTGTTCCCCTGCTGTCTGCAGTTTTGGAGGCAGTTGAAAGCTGTTGCGTAGCCCACCCTCTTGTTCAGCTTGCTCCAGGATCGTATGCCTCCACGGCAACAGTCAAGTTCGGTTCACTTTGCTCCTGACTCACCTTTGTCAACCTTTATTTTTGTGTGTTTTTGGGCAGTAGCAAGCAGCTTTCCTTTATTCCTCCTCTCCCTCTCCTGGCTCTGGTAAAGAGCAGTGGGGTGGTCTCAGCTACCTGGAGCCAATGCTGCAGCTCCTCCCTGAGAGACTCCGCTGACCCCTGCAGGCATGGCAGAGCAACTTCACAAATACTGAGCTAAATCCAAGCAGTGTTCTGTGAGGTAGCTTTTACAGATTCTTCAGAGGCTGAATGTGCCCTGCTCCTTCTCAGTCTGCCAACCATTGCACTGCTAGGGCATGTTTGGTGTCCTGTTTCACCTGAGAAGTTGACTCCAACACAGAAAAGCCTGATCAGGAGATCCCAAAGCAGATTGGGGAGACACTCCACAAATAGAGAACTTAATCCAGCCCCGGGGTTAGTCCTAGGGCAGAACAGGATTAGGAAGACCATATCCCTAAGGCATCTCAGGGCCCCACAAAGCCCTAAAATGGGTCCCCAGTTCCCTGGGGAGAGAGGCAGAGCTTATATCAAGCTCTTTCCTTGTTTGAATCAAGGAGTTCCAGCAATGAGCCCTGGGCAGGGAGAGTGGGACCTGAAGGGGACCATCCTGAGGGAGACCTATCCAGAGGGCTCAAGGCCCTGCATAAAGCAGACTGCAAAAGACCACCCCTGACAACAGCTGGGCAGCAATGCTTTTAAAGTAGGCCAACCCCCTCCCAAAGAGAAGCTGGAGCAGGGGAGGAGAATAGGGACAAAAACCCTAAGACCTCTGTCTTCTGACAAACAACTTTTCTACTGAGGAAGGGGTGCTCTCAGCTTCAGGCTTTGAGAAGTACGTGGAGGGGAAAAAATGCTACAAAGGTTTTTCCTGTTCTCTTTTAAAGCCTTGTGCAAAAAAGTTGTGTCCACAATCTAGGTCGACCCTGAGCAGGTGCTGGAGGACAAGCGCAAAGGCGCTAAATCCTCACCTGTGACAGCAATCCCCCTGCACCCATCCTGTGAGGATGTGGTGAGAAAAGAATGGGGAAACACCTGATGAGGGTAAATACAAAAACAGGCATCAGCCTGCAAGCCTTTTTAGAGTATATATTTCTAGCCCACTACAAAGCTCAGCTTCAGAGGTGGGATCTGTTTTTTTCCTTTTCTCTATTGAATCACATTTTAAATATCCCTTGCAAAGCCTGTTCCTGACAGGCACTATTCAGGAGTCTGCTGCCTAGCACTGGCAACCTTTACATTTTTCATTCTCACACCCATACTAATAAATGTATTCTGTTAAAAATATTGTTGAGTACCCTGCCTAAATCAAGGTAATAAGGCGCAAGCGAGGGAAGGATACCTTTCAAAGTACCTTAATAAGGATCTGGGTAATTAATGACAAATTACTTTTTTATTAGCCCTGTTAATTTTTTTTGTGAGCAAACTTGTCCCTCCTACCCCACTTGCTACCCACCCCAAGAAGAAGAATCTATTTTAGGGGATCTGGTGGGGGTCAAATAGCAATTCCCCATGCTTCATGAGTGAGCCTAGGCTTGATTTCAAATTTAACTTAAAAAATAAAGCTTGCAATACCCAGCTTAATAATTTATAAAGTAGCTCTTTGACTTTTGGTCAAATGTTTTATTGCTAGTTAAGCAGCTTTGCTGCCAACAAAATACATAGCAGTGTTGGGAAGAGAAACCAGGTTAGTTACTATAAGTGAGTTGCCATATGCAAAAATGCCAACCTTGGATGACATTCTAGAGCATATTGGGGATTTTGACTTGTTCCAGAAACAAGTCTTTTTTGTCTTATGCTTCGTGTCTGCTGCCTTCAGCCCTATTTACGTGGGTGTCGTCTTCCTGGGGTTCACTCCTGAACACCGCTGTCTCAGTCCTGGAGTTGCTGAGATGAGCAGCCGATGTGGCTGGAGTCTAGAAGAGGAGCTGAATTACACTGTTCCAGAGCAGGGAAGACATGGGGAGTCTTTCTCTAGTCAGTGCAGGAGATACGACGTGGACTGGAACACAACTGGCCTCAGCTGCATAAACCCCTTAGAAAACTCCACCGGTTATGGCAACAGGAGTAGTATCCCTCTTACCCCTTGTCAGGATGGCTGGGTTTATGATTCTTCAGGATCATCCATTGTGACTGAGGTAAAAATGAATACTTTCCTCTTCCTTCCCATTCCCTGGGTTACCAACTAGTTGAGGGCAGACAAAGGTTTAAATTTAACAGAAGTGATTTTATTTAAGAGGAGACTCCTCATAATGGAATATATTGACTACTCCGGTCTGTTTGATTGCATAACCTGTATTTCGTTTTTTGTTCTGAAGTGCTGTATAGAATTGTTTGTGCTGTTGATAGGCTCTTGCGTTCAACCAGGGAGCTACTTACACTTCACAAATAGGTAAATGGATCCGCGTGTAAGTTGAGCTCAATCTTATGCAAAGCTTTTAATTGCATGAGCACTCCCATGGAAGAGTACGTACATGCATTTCAAACTTGAAATGGAAACCAAGAGTACCACATAAGGTGTCGTGTGCAATAAGTTCCACACAAGTGGATTCCTACAACCACACAGTGCTCACTGTAGGATCGGGGTCTAAATCTTAGCTTTTGAGGGGGAAAAATTTAAGATCTATCCTTGACAAATGTGAAACACCTTTTAAGTTCATTAGATTGGATCAAAGATGAGATTAAATGGCTACGTATGGGAAAAAGATAATGCACAATCCCTCTAAAAGACACCATTTATTAGTCAACCAAATTGGAAATAAATCATAGAAAATTTAAGCATATATTATAAAATAACCAGTACTTCCAAGGAGGTCAGACTAGACGATCATAATGGTCCCTTCTGACCTTAAAGTCTGACTCTGAGTGGGCACCTGGCCAAACGAGCCAATGGAAAGGCTTGAACTTTTTAAAATTGGGGGAAAAATTTGCCCATTGTCAGTCTCTAGTGGTTCTCCGGGAGAGAAGGGACAAAGTAGCTATGCTGTAAAAGCTTGGACCAAGTATGAAAAATCATCAAATCAAATGATACCTAGAAACTACTCATTTAAAACCCCTGATATGTACAGTAAGTACATTGGGAAGTGTCTTATGAAGACGCTACTAGGTTTATCTTTGTTTGTTTATTTCGTTATGGCTTGTGGACTCCTCTGTGCTAACCCCAAATGCTTTTGTTTTTCTTGTAATCTTTAAGCTGGATTTCAAGAAAGTTATTCTTGATGTTTAATTTTTATAAGAGGGTTTTTTAAATCTAGCAATAATTTCAGCTTTTAAATGTATTTTTTCTTTTTGTTTTTAAGAACAGGATTGGATTTTGTGTCCTAACAGGTTTGTGCACATGTTTAATTAGCTGGTGGCAACAGTTGATTTCCTTTGTTTTCTTCTCAGCTCTTCACTAGGAAGGGGGGGGAGGGCTTGAGGGTACCCCCCAGGAAAGAATTCTCAAGTGTGCCTTCCTGGTCTCTCAAAGGGGTTTTTGCACTTGGGTGGTGGCAGCATCTACACATCAAGGTCAGAAAGAAGCTGTAATCTTAAAAGATTAATACAAGCCTGGAGTGGCCAGTATTAATTTTTAGAATCCATGTGGGCCCCCACCTTCCCCACTCGAAGTGCCAGAGTGGGGAATCAGCCTTGACAGAGTCAGTGGAGGGACTGGAGCACATGTTTAGGTACTATGAGCGCATTAAGCTGCGGAGGAGGCAGGCAACTGAATTTGGCCTGTGCATTGTTTCCCCGTTCAACATCATATACAATGATGACATTTATAGGCGACAAATGGATGGATCATTGTGGTCAGGTCATTGTCCAGGAGAAAGGATGGAGTGTCCTTGTGAGCTGGAAGTGGAAGAAGGCTGCTTTTGTCACTGATGCTATCTGGTCATAGCCACACAATGATAAGTCAAATGGAACCCCAAGGCTTTGTGGCACTTTGACCATTGAGTGGGTTAGAGTCAAGGCCTTGGTTCTTCTGGGCATTTCATCATTCCAAGTAGCAACACTTTGGTCTTGTCCAGGCTGCCGCCCTTCATTCCGGGAGCTGATCTCATAGGCATTTTGACCTCTTTGTAGTGTGGTATTGTTCGTGTCAGTAGAAAATGACAGTAGAGAGTTATCGGCATATTGTTAGGGCTCCATGGCCATCTCTCCAAGTGGTCTCATGTAGAAGCTGAAATTGTGGGTTCCCAGGGGGAGAGCTCTTGAGGAAGAGAAGTAGTTACCCATCATCACTCTGAGCTGTGCTGGAGGGGAATAATTGAAGCTATTGTAATGCTGTGCCATCTGTTCCCATTACGTCAGGTAGGCAGGTGAACATGTAATCACTGCCTTTAGGGAAATGTCCTACGTTGCTGAAATTGAAGAGGTGCTACTTTTAGAATCCTTGTAACTGCAGACAATATGTCTTTCTTCACTCCTTATATGGCAATCTGATCTATGTGAGTGGGCTCCCGTGCCTCTGACTGCAGTGGGACTCTGTGCAGGGATCAGATGGTGGGATGAGGGCACATTGCTACAAAGACAAATGTCACCTGTTGAAGTGCAGTTGATAAGAATGAACGAACTAAAAGAAATTGAAGGATTTACTGCCTGGATTAGACTAATGATTGAGCTACTTGAAGAGAATTGGATTTAGTGGGATGTATTTTTAAAACATTTTAATTTTTTTTGTAGCAACAAAACATATGAACCATAAGGGGGGAAACAAAGGGTTGTTTTTTTCTTTTTTTCTTTTTTTTAAAAAAAAATGGAAACTTCCTTCCCTTTAGATATTCAGAAAATCTCCACATCTTAATTGTGGATACTTTTTGATTTCTGACACTAATTTTCCCGTGCTTAAAAGAATTATCTTCATATGAACACTACACAAAAGTGTGTGTGTATTCTTCAGATTCCAGTAAATTGACAACAGTTTTGTAGATTTACTGACGAAATACATTGTTTCCATTTTCTAGTTGTAAAATTGTTCTGAAACCTTGTTCATTAAAGGTTTTGGTTTGTGGCAGTTGCCAGTAAAAACAACTCAATCACTTATTACAGCCAAGACAAACTTTAACTGCTGTACAATACGTCAGTTCAGCTTGGACATTGGAACTGCTTTTAATTTGACAAAAACTAGCAACTTGATCCAGATGGCTGTTTCCTATGAGTCATTCCACCGCTTGCACTGAGGACAGGCAGAATCAACCTCGTCTTAACATTTCACCCACAATCCAGCACTTCTTGTAGTCTGACCTTCTCCTTCCCTTGTCTTTCTCTTTAGCATCCTGGTGCTGTCCTGTTTTTCTTTCCATCCCCCTTTCTCTCTCCTTCCTGCTTTTGCTGCTCCCTTCATTTCCAGGTTCAGGGTTTCAGTGTGTCTAGTGCTGCACAGGGCTCCTCATGCTTTTTCCATGATGCTTCGCTCAGAAGTGATCATCTGTATGCTCCTCCTCTGGAGCAGGCACCAACCAGCCCAATTGCTGCTGATGATTTTAGTGAGCGATAGTGCTGTTGTACATTCCCATTGACTGACTGGGTGTCAGGCCCAGGGACCCACGTCAAGCCACACTGCCGTGGTGGTTCCCCACATTCTTGTTCCTGGCAGCAAACTCAAGGGCCCATATAGAAACGGTTCCTAAAGGGGATCCTTTATTTAAGGCCCTGCAGCACAGATGCAGCTGTGTTTAGTAAACAGTTTGTGCCATTCTCATCCAACAACAAACATGGCTGAGTTGTATCCACACAAACTCTTGGCACAACATAACCACATGCCAGACAAGGTAGCGTATCCACACTGTCTAACTGTGTTCACTTTGGTGCATTCTGGGAAAACATGGCTAGCTTTCCCATAGCACCTCTGCAGGAGATTGAGCACCTAGAGAATCTATAGATATAGCAGCAGCGTGTGGGGGCTGGTCTGAACAACCACACAGGGTATGTCTACACTGCCAATAAAAACCTGCAGCTGTCCCATCCCAGCTGACTCAGGTTCCCGGGGCTCAGGCTGCGAGGATGTTCAATTGCAGTGTAGACCTCTGTGCTTGGATTGCAGCCTGAGCTCTGGGACTTCCCACTTTGCAGGGTCCAAAAGCCCAGGCTCCAGGCCGAGCCCAGAAGTCTACACTGCAGTTCAACAGCTTTGCAGCCCAAGCCCCAGGAGCCTGAGTCAGCTGGCACAGGCCTGGCACAGGCGTCTAACGGCAGAGTAGACCTACCCACAGAGAGCTGGAAAGAAAGAGGGCCAGCTAAAGCAGTTACGTGCGCATGGCCATGAGCGTGCTATCTCCACAGCAAAATAACAGGAAGACAATCACGTGCCAGTCTAGACCTATCTCAAGGACAAAACAGGGCAACTGCCACAGTTTCTAACAATGTTCACGACACGGTGTGGACACACACCATGTTACACTAACAGGTTACACGCGTGTTAAAAGTTGTCGACAAGGTCTAAAATGGGAAATTGGTGCTTAATGCCCTATAATAGTTCAGTTATAAAATGTGTGGAAGCTATACTGCTGAAGTCCTGTGTATTGGAAATAACTATGGCTGTCGATTAACTGCAGTGAACTGACGCGATTAACTAAAAAAAAAAATCATGATTGTAAAAGTTAATTGCGATTAATTGTGGTTTTAGTCACACTGTTAAACAATATAATACCAATTGAAATTTATTAAATATTTTGGATATTTTTCTACATTTTCATGTATACTGTATTCTTTGTTATAATTGAAATCAGTTTATATTTTGATTACAAATATTTGCACTGTAAAAATTATAAAAAATATTTTTCAATTCACCTCATAAAGTACTGTAGTGCAATCTTTGTCGTTTAAGTGCAACTTACAAATGTAGATTTTTTTTTTGTTACATAACTGCACTCAAAACCAAAACAACATCAAACTTCAGAGCCTAAAAGTACAGTCAGTCCTATTTCTTGTTCAGCCAGTTGCTAAGAGAAACAAGTTTGTTTACATTTACAGGAGATACTGCTGCCCTCTTATTTACAATGTCACCAGAAAGTGAGAGCAGGCATTTGCATGGCACTTTTGTAGTTGGCACTACAAGGTATTTATGTATTTAAAATGTGTTAATTAAATTTGTGACTGACAATTCTCCCCCAAGGAGTTATGTCCCTTACTCTATTTTACCCACATTCAGCAATATATTCAGGGGCGGCTCTGTTTTTTGCTGCCCCAAGCACGGCAGTTAGGCGGTCTTTGGCGGCACGCAGATTCGGCGGACTTTCTGTGGGTGATCTGATGGTCCCGCGCCTTCAGCACCTTCCAGCGAATTGCTGCCGAAGCAGAGGTGGACATCCTGCAGAAATGCCGCTGAAGGCCGCCTGACTCCCGCCCTCACAGCAACTGCCATGCCACCCCCTGCGGCTTGCCGCCCTACGCACGTGCTTGCTGTGCTGGTGTCTGGAGCTGCCCCTGCATATATTTCATGTTATAGCAGTCTCGGAAGATGACCCAGCACATGTTGTTGTTCATTTTAAGAACACTTTCACTGCAGATTTCACAAAACACAAAAGTTACCAATATGAGACTTCTAAAAATAGCTACAGCACTTGACTCAAGCTTTAAGAATCTGAAGAGCCTTCTAAAATCAGAGAAGGATGAGGTGTGGAACATGTTTTGGCGGTCTTAAAAGAGCAACACTCTGATGCAGAAATTGCAGAACTCGAACCACCAAAAAAGAAAACCAACCTTCTGCTGGTAACTGCTGACTCAGATGATGAAAATGAACATGCGTTGGTCTGCACTGCTTTGGATTGTTATCGAGCAGAACCCATCATCAGCATGGACACATGTCCCCTGGAATGGTGGTTGAAGCATGAAGGGACGTATGAATCTTTAACACATCTGGTACGTAAATATCTTGCGACACCGGCTACAACAGTGCAATGCGAATGCCTGTTCTTACTTTCAGGTGACATTGTGTAAAAAAAAAAAAAAAAAGGCAAAAAAAAAAGCAGGCAGCATTATCTCCTGGAAATGTAAACAAATTTGTGTGTCTGAGTGATTGGCTGAACAAGAAGTAGGACTGAGTGGATTTGGCTCTAAAATTTTACATTGTTTTGTTTTTGAATGCAGGTTTTTTTGGTACATAATTCTAAATTTGTAAGTTCAACTTTCATGATAGAGATTGCACTACAGTACTTGTAGTAGGTGAATTGAAAAATGCTATTTCTTTTTTTTACGGTGCAAATACTTTTAATGAAAATAAATATAAAGTGAGCACTGTACACTTTTTATTCTGTGTTGTAATTGAAATCAATATATTTAAAAATGTGGAAAACATCCAAAATATTTAAATAAATGGTATTCTTCTCTTGTTTAACAATGCGATTAATTTTTTAATCACTTGACAGGCTTAGAAATAACAGGTGCATATTGGGCAATATTGTGTGCTTTGAGGAAACACCCATTCATAGGTACATGCTAAGTGATAAAAGTTGTACTAATTTTTAGTGAGTAAGAAAATTGTCTTAAGGGACCTTGTCAGATTAAATTTAGCCCAAAACATCTTGTGGTTTTTTTTTAAAAAGCATCTAAAATAAAAACTTTCCTTTATTTTATTTTAAAAAGTGTGTCTAAGGATAAATCTTTGTATTGAGATGGATGTAAGTATCCAAATGACAGGAGGTAATGTTGGTGAGGGAATGACCCATGTTAAGCCTCTTAGCATGACTAGTCTGAAATCAACAGGCATTGCAGGTGTTCGGCTTTTCTGAAAATCAAACCACTTATTTAAGTGTCTAAATGTGGATTTGGGTGTGTGAAGTTCAACAGTCAATTCTGAACATTTTGCCCCAAATGTACCTTGTGTTGAAGAGCTCTGTACACACAGACAGGTTCCCTTATGAATAAAAATTTCTGAGTATTTTACCTTCATATTTACTATCATCTGCAACAGACTTTTTGTTAACTTGTAATTATTTGTATTGTCTCTATAGCAGCAGCTGAAGGACAAAGGAAAAGCATAGGTCCAGTGTGCCAAGGTTTATAAAAGTGACCGTTGATCCTGGGTGTCTCAATGACCCCTTTACAGGTCAAAGTAGGTGCTCACAACTGTTTTGAAAATTGGGGTCTTCTGAGGCATCTCAAGTTGGGACTCAAAAACTGAGACGTAACAATCAATCCCTTTTGGAAATCTTGATCAAACTAGGAACACTTTTCTATTTGCATTAAATTTGTTAAAGATCTTGCATTGAATAGCTTTTCAAAGCCTGTCAGAACATTTCTATAACAGTGTAAATCTGCATTATAAAAAGTTTCCACAGATAGAACTATAGTCCTTACTTTTAGACTTTTTTTAAAGTAAACAAAAATTCATTTAAAAATCCTGTACTTCTTGTCAATCATTATTATAGGTCTGTTAGACTTTACTTCCAGATTACTTATGTATCTGTTAGGCATTTGGAGCAGTCAGGTGCCTCAGTTTTATTGCAGAGTCAGCTCTCTTGCACCACATAGGAGTTCTGCTGTCAATTTTAAAGCGAAGTCGGGTCCCGGTGAAGGTGCGCTGTTAATATTTGCTTTTTTCCATTGGAATCGCCTCTACTGGCAAGAACTAAATTAATTGCCTCCCGCAGTGCTGAGTCCAACACTTCTTCATAGAAGGAGAAACAGACAAAATTTTTGTTTAAAAACCTGCCAATAGTAACTTTCTTCACCTTAAACATTTCTTATATTTAAATATCTTTGAAAAGAACAGTAGGTTCTCAGCAACTGGCCTGCTGCCAATCGGACTGGGAGAGCCTCCCTGCTTTGGAGTCAGAATGGGCACCTCAGTCTGAAGTTTTTTAGAGGGTTTGGATAAGGATCCCCATTGCTGTCCACAACTTCCAGCGTGGTTGCAACAAGGGTCCTAGCTCCTTCCTTTCAGCCCTCGCTTGGCTGTCCAGCAATGGATCTGGAAAAAAGTCACAGGTAACACAGGAGCAGCACCAGGCTTTGTCCCATGCTAATCCCTATAACCAGAAATACAGTAGCACAGGAGTAAACACATCTTGGTGTGTGGATTGAAAATACATAGCTTTAACTAACCTAACCCCAGCAGGAAGGAAAGGGATATACAGCCGGATATACATCCTTTAACTGCACATGCCTCCCCCAACATAACCAGTATTTCTTTATGAAACACTTTCTAAACTATGCTCAAAACCCAAGAATGAGTAACCAATATCTAACAGGGTTGATTCTGGATAGCACTTGGATAGGGACAATCCTGCTTTGGATTTCCAAAGCCCCCACAGTGTCTTGCTAGGCCTGAACACAGTCTTCAAGCTCTGAGGACCTCTCTTCTTGGGCTTCTTACAGCAAATTCCAAACTGTTCCTGCTCAGAGTGCATAGTATTTTAAGACAGATGCTCTCAAACTGTGGCCCAGCAGAGGTCACGTGGTGATTGCTGCTTTTTATAGGCATCTAGAATCTTCATTGCAAAGAAAATTCTACACCCTGTTAGAGCAGCTGAATCGTGTCTGGGTCCATAGCTGCCAGCCCCCAGTGGAAGCTGCCAAAGGGACCAGAATTGCCTGCATGTCTATGTCCAAGTACATAGTAGTCAACTATGATTATACAATGCCTAGCACAAGAGAGTCCTAATCCTGGTTGGGGCTTTTGGGTGATATTCTAATACTGAGCAACAGGTGTGGTTTCCCCCCACTATCATCCATATTTCTCTAGTCATACAAGATGTAGATGCATGGGAAATACAGGTGATATCAGCAGAATTATCCAGGGGCCTAGTCTTGTATGCCTATCTCTAACCACTTCTGGGATTCTGGGATCCTTAAAATGCAGGATCAACCCTGGAATAGAATGTTGTTTTAATAAGGCTAAAGTGGTTGTTGATATCAACCAGTTTCTAGTTTTAAGAAGTGGATATATCCACTGAGTTTCCCGTCTAACTGTGATATGCCTTTTCAGTTTAACCTGGTGTGTGAGGACTCCTGGAAGGTGGATCTCTTTCAGTCCTGCGTGAATGCTGGCTTTTTGTTGGGCTCGGTATATGTTGGCTACATAGCAGACAGGTATGTGTGGGATATTAAAACGTAGCTGATATTCCTAATCAATGTTTAGCAGTTAAAAATAAACAAATGTAGTGGCAGATCCATCTGACTAACAGCATGCTTATGTGCCTTTCAGTGAATGAACCACCCCTAAGTCTCTCCGTCTTAAAAAAACATATCAAAGACTCTGAGATTTCTATGAGTTTTTGTAGCTGTGGATCTTTCCTGATCCCTCAAGTTTCCTCCCTGCAGTGCTCATGTGCTCGTCAGTATATTTCACAATGATAACATGCAAAAAACCCAGACACCGTTTATGAACATATTGATTGTTAACAAAAGCCAGGAAACTCTGAGTTGGAGTTGTCATTCTGTCTTTCTGTGGTATGAATTGCAATTTTGATATGAAAACATCCTGTTTCCTTTTGTTAAAGATTTGCTTATCAAGAAATAATAGTCAGAGATTGCCAAATAGATACAATATCAATGCAAATACGAGACATGAGTGATTTTCATAACTGCAGCACTGTGTGTTCAGAACTAGGGTATGAAGTCATTGTAGACTCCCATTGAGATTAAGGATATACCACTGGCTCTGGGTACAGGAAGGGCACGTCGTGTTATAACCATTAGAATCATTTTTCCAGTCACTGGAAAAAGATGTGCCCACATTCCTAACAATGTATTCCCCTCCACCCATGCCTCCACTCCCCCTCCAAATTGCTTTGCATTGCAAGCTCCACTGGCCTTATCATGTGAGTTCTCTACATGTGAAACTTCAATTCATGTCAATGGAAGATTTGAACATTCATGGTTTGCAGGATTGGGCCCTTTGTATGTAAATTAGTTACTTAGGCACTTCAAAAGAAACTGCAGAGTAATTATATTCATCTGCAGGTATCTTTCCTTCATATTTAATAACACAGACTCTAATTCCAAAAATAGACAGGAAGGGATACCTTTATCAGCTATATGTATTAATGTGGGCCTGTTGTTCACTTATCATTTGGGATACTTGGTTTCATCCAAACTGCTCAAAAGCATTTATGGAATTACAAAGCAATGGAGAAGTTAACCCAAATGGTAGGTGAGGACTAGGCCCCCATTAACACCACAGAAATGTAGTTCTGTAATATTAATGTGGGTTGATTCTTCCAATAGACAAATGTTTGGATTTTCTAAATGCTACATGGAGCTTATAACAGTTTACTTTGGTGTGTGTCTGTATTTTGATCTTGTACTTGTAATTCTTTTTCCATGCAGGTTTGGCCGTAAACTTTGCCTTATAGTGACAATTCTTGTAAGTGCCACCTCTGGAGTTCTTGTGGCCTTCGCACCGAGCTACCTTTGGATGATGATCTTTCGCTTCCTACAAGGACTGGTCAGCAAGGGCAGCTGGGCAGCAGGCTACATCCTGAGTAAGACTAGTGCTTTCCCTGGGAGTAATATTGGTGACGGGAGATGAAGGGAAAACTGGCAATTCATTGGACAAAATGCAAACTGGAAAGCAGAAAAGGGCCCTTTGCTGCCTTTTGAAAGTATATATGACTTGCTCAGAGATTGTTTCCCCCCTGCTTATTAGCTTACATTAGAGAGATCCATTTCTCTCTCCTCAGATCCCAATGTCTTTGGCAGATCAGAATAGTGATGTCAAATGAGGCTGTTACCTGAGATGCAGTTCCCAGTCCCCAGTAACAAGAAAGGGAAAGGTGCAGCAGCTTGGTGGGACATCCCTATTCAGCCTCCCGTGCTCTCTAAACAGAGTGAAAGGAGGGAGTGGTAAAGGAGGACTGTGAGGAAACAAACAACTTTGAGGAATCTTTGTACATAAAGGAGCAGTAAATGGCAAACCGAGGCTTTACATCTTAAACAATAACTCCTCCCTTGGTTTTCACACCTCTACTGCTAGAACAGGGCCCTGACTGAACTAACCTCGTTATCTCTAGCTTGCTTGCTAGCATATATATACCTGCCCCTGGAAATTTCCACTACCTGCGTCTGACGAAGTGGGTATTCACCCACGAAAGCTCACGCTCAAAAACATCTGTAGTCTATAAGGTGCCACAGGATTCTCTGCTGCTTTTTCAAGTACAGTAGATACTTACCAAGAAAAAGAGAAGTTATTTTGGCGCTCTTTGATAGTGCATGCTCATTTGAATGGAAAATGTATCGAGGGTGGGAAGGCAATAAAGAGGTCACATGCAGAGCCAGATTAACCCATCGCTGGGTCCTAGGCAAACATACACTTCTGGGCCCCAACTTCTAACGGAATCACAGCAAACAGTCGTAAGGTACACTCACCATGGCCAGGCTGTGGATCTGCTGGACCGGCTGCTTGTCCTGCTGCTGCTTGTGGCACTACTCACCAGGATGGGGGTGGATGGGAAATCTGAGCCAGGCTGCAACCCCATGCACCAGGTTGCAATGCCACCCACTCAATGAGTGGCAGGTCTACATTAGAGAGCTACATGGTGCAGCTGCATCAGTGCAGCAGTAGCGCATCTGGGGAAGACACTATTTTCCGACAGAGAGCATCTCTCCTGGCAGCATAATTACTCCACTTCTGTGAGAGGCGGAAGCTGTGTCAGTGGGAGAGTGTCATAGACTCATAGACTCGTAGGTCAGAAGGGACCAATATGATCATTAGTCTGACCTCCTGTGCAAAGCAGGCCACAAACCCTACCCATCCACTTTTATAACAACCCCTAACCATGACTGAGTTATTGAAGTCCTCAAAATTGTGGTTTGAAGACCTCAAGCTGCAGAGAATCCACCAGCAAGTGACCCATGCCCCACGCTGCAGAGGAAGCGAAAAACCTCCAGGCCCCTGCCAATCCGCCCTGGAGGAAAATCCCTCCTGACCCCAAATATGGCGATCAGCTGAACCCTGAGCATGTGGGCAAAGCTCACCAGCCAGCACAAAACAGAAGAATTCTCTGCAGTAACTCAGATCCCATCCCATCCAACATCCCTCACAGACCATTGAGGGTCAGATAATCCAAGATCAATTGCCCAAATTAAACTATCCCATCATATCATCCCCTCCATATACTTATCAAGCTTAGTCTTAAAGCCAGATAAGTCTTTTGCCCCCACTACTTCCCTACTTGCCAACATAGCGCCAGTGCACACAGTGCTTAGGTCGATCTAACTTGCATTGCTGGGGGGGTGGAGCTTTCTCACACTCCTGAGTGATGTAAGTTAGATTGACTTTAGAGGTAGTGTAGACTTGCCCAGTGAATTTTTTTCCATTTATGCAAAAATCTGCATTGGTTAAAAAAAACAAACAAACCCATCACTTCCTCCCCAAGTTAGGCAAATGAGGCATATGCCCAGAACCCAATGTGTTAATCCAGCCCTGCTCAAATAGTAACGGTGTCACTCTGATTATATCACTCTACATTGATCCAGCATTAGTTTGGTTTTTTGTTTGTTTATTTCAGTGGTCCCCAATGCAGTGCCCATGGGCGCCATGGCACCTGCCGGGGCATTTATGTGCGCCCACCTAGTGCCCAGCAGGGGAGAGAAGCGGCAGCCCCGCGCCTGCCGGGGACAGAACTCCGGGGCTGCAGACTGCGGGCGCCGGTGTTCTCTGTCCCTGGCAGGCACAGGATTGCAGTTTCTCTCTGGCTTCTCCGGGGCTGCAGGTGCCGGCGTTCTCTGTTCCTGGCAGGCGCGGGGCTGCGGCTTCTCTCCAGCTTCTCTGAGGCTGCAGGCTGTGGGCGCCGGTGTTCTGTCCCCAGCAGGTGCTGGGCCATGGCTTCTCTCCGGCGTGAAGCTGCAGCCCCACCCCTGCTGGGGACAGCAAATTCCAGGGCTGCAGGTGCTGCTGTTCTCGGTCCTTGGCAGGCACGGGGCCGTGGCTTAAGCCGGAGAGAAGCCATGGCTCCATGCCTGCCGAGGACAGAAAACTCCAGGGCTGCAGGCTTTGTTCTATGTTAAAGTGAGAATAATAAATATATTTGGATCAGCAGTTCAACAATGTTTTTTTACTTTTTTTAAAATAAATAAGATGAAAACTGTTCGATATTTATTTTGTAAAAACTCCTTAATTTTTCTTACAGGTAGATAAAAAAGAGCAATTGCTGAATAATTTAATACCTTTTACATGTAAAATTACCCTTTTTATCTTATGGATTCATATATTATGTAATAGTAAATAAGATTTTTTTGTATTATTTAATGTACAAATACAAAATAAGTCTTGAAAAATTGTTGGCACCCGCCATACTCTTCTGAAAACATGAATATGCTACTGGCCACAAAAAGGTTGGGGACCACTGGTTTATATGGTCTGTTAAGTATAGTTCGCTGTTGCCCAAGGTGCTAAAGGTGCCATTAGGGATCCCTTAGGTGTTGCAGAATTTAGATTTTGTTTTTAAAATATCAACTCTTCTCCTTTCCAGTTGCAAAGAAAATCTTTCAAATGCTACATGGCTTAAGCATTCTGTCTTCCTGAATCTGTAAAGTGGACCGTTCTTAAACAATAGCTCTCAGTGGGGTGAACTGCCTCGTTCACATCAGTGGAGTGAAGGTGACAAAAACTGAAATGCCAACCTTTTAAACTATTATACTGCTAAACGTAGCAGAAACATCAAGCTAATGTAGTTATCCAGAAGTATGAGATGAAGAAAATTCATGTATCAACTAGTCCTCTGTATGTGTATATGTATATGTGTGTAATATTAAAAAAAAATAATTGTTCTAGTGATTTGAGTATTAAATCCATGAGTGGAACAGCTTCCCCCCCCAACTTCACATAAGTCATACAATGAAGGATTATTACCTCTTTGCACAATATGATCCTTCAGTTATACATTATGGGAACTTTATTTAGGATAGTGTTTTACTGTACAGTAAAATATCCCATGTAAATTTTGGTGATCGTGTTTCACTTAAGCATGGAATGCTATAACAGAAAATAAGATTTAAGCACAGTACCATCAGGAAGAACATAATTACTGACCTCAATGATCTAATAAAAATAAAATTTCATAAGCAAATTAAGCTTGGTCTACAAATATCAAAGGATTTGTGTTAAGACTTTACGCAAAAATCTAGAACAGGGGTCGGCAACCTTTTAGCAGTGATGTGCCGAGTCTTCATTTATTCACTCTAATTTAGGTTTTTGCATGCCAGTAATACTTTTTAATGTTTTTTAGAAGGTCTCTTTCTATAAGTCTGTAATATATAACTAAATTATTGTTGTATATAAAGTAAATAAGACTTTAAAAGTGTTTAAGAAGCTTCATTTAAAATTAAATTAAAAAGAAAGAGCACCTGACCGGTGGCCAGGACCCGGGCAGTGTGAGTGCCACTGAAAATCAGCTTGCATGCTGCCTTTGGCACACATGCCAGAGGTTGCCTACCCCGATCTAGAATTTTTAAGAAATGTTCTTCAGGGAATTAGTGTTTGCCTCTAGACTCCCTGAAAAGAATCTATACCTCCTGAAATGCTTGAAACTCCTTGTTTCTGGAGTAGGGTTTCTTGGTTCTTCCATCAGTTTTCCTTCTGCTTTTGAACAGTCACTTGTATTATATTCATTTCAGTCACAGAAGTTGTTGGCCCAAGCCATAGGAAGACAGTGGGAATTCTCTATCAAGCGGCCTTTTCAGTTGGACTTCTCCTGCTCGATGGCGTTGCTTATGCTATTCCTCACTGGAGATGGTTGCAGCTTACTGTTACTCTACCATGCTTCCTCTTCTTGCTCTATTACTGGTAAGCACTTTCATTTACCTCAACAGAAGATTTAGAATGGTATTTCCCTCCAGCCAAGCGAGAGGATCAAGAGCTGTGGGAGGATATCATATACTGATTGCGTGTACATTACTCTGGATAATGCAAACAGCAGATCTACACCAACCAAGAGTGGGAATAGTCTCCTTTAATGTTCAGTCCTTGGTTGTATTATAGCATGCAGATCTTGTCTAAGGTATTCTTAGGAATCAAACTTCTGTTATGTTATGCTGTTAGTGGATTATTTTAAAAAGAAAATTGGATGTAAAATAATGACACAAGAAATTGAATTTTATATATGCATCAACTGAACATTTGTTTAAAGGGAAATTTATTAAATAATTTAAGGCCATAATTTGACTGACATCACCTTGAAATGGTGGTTAATTAGTGGTCACTGTCCAATGGCTAAGTATTTTTATTTAAAGTGGTTTGTTGCACAGACTTTAAAAAAAATTACACTATATTTTGCGGCACAACCAAAAGTAATAGGTTCCTCTTCAGTAGATCATTCTGATGTATTGTTTAAAAGAATTAACTTGTGTCATTTTGGTTTCACTCTTTTCTTTTTATGAGCACTTGGGTCATGAAGAGTCGTCTGCCCAGAGTGGGGATTATGGGGGATAGAGTTTTGTTTTCTTCCTATATCTATTTTGTGAGTTTTATTTGACATGAGTAAATGGAATGAGAGTTCCAGTGCTTTTAGAGGGGGTGTGTGTGTGTGTGTCTCTCTCTCTCTCTCTCTCGTCTGGTGATGGTATTGTTGGAAAATGGCTCCTCAAGAGGAGTCATCAGATGGGTAAATTGATTGAGCAAGTGGTGTCAATGTTCTTATAGCAAAGTTTTCATATTATTTATTGTTTTATCATGTGTGTTCATCTCCAGTAAAACTGAGCTACTGCCAAGGCTGCTCCTCTAACTTCATCTTGCAGCACGGCAAACTGTTCTTTTCTTGAAAAGCTGAAAATAGTGTCACTGTTCAACAGAAGTACTGTCTCCATAGCTTAGATTCAGTGTGGATGGACCATTTTGTTTTCTGTATGGCAGCATCTGCTTGCTTGAATTACAGGTGTCTGCCTGAGTCTCCAAGGTGGCTGATATCTCAGAAGCAAAATGACAAGGCCATGAAGATTGTGGATTATATTGCCAAAAAGAATGGGAAAAAGCTGCCTGCTTGTTTTCAGGTGTGCTTGAGATTTTATGCTTGTAGGTGAACATTATAAAAGTTTTTTCTATGATGCTTTCCACCTGAGGAGTTCTACATGCTGGTAAATATCAGAGTTAACCTCTCAGTCCCAGCTGGATAACTATTATTCCCCATTGCACATATAAGGAAGCTGGTGCAAGGAGAGATTCAGACGCTTGCCCCATGTCATCAGGAGGTTTGAAACAAGGCCAGGAATATACCCCAGGTGTCAGTGCTGTGCCAAGGTTCTTGTGTATTCCAGAGCTGAAACATTTTGCACTGCAATGCTGCTGATTCATGACCTGTTCAGCTAAGACTAAAGAAAAAGGAAACGTATTTAGAATCCTGGAGAAATTACTTAGGAAACACCAAATCAAATAGTTAAGGAACAGCTAAAACTGTTGAAGTGAAGTTAAAGAATTCCCTCATTATCATTGTGATCCTTCTCCTCCCTATCCTATGCAAGAATCACAATGGAATGTGCATTTCCCAGGAAGCTTTTGAGTATTGTATTAAGTAACATATCTAATATGATTTACACAAGCCCCTCCCTTCCTGTTTGCTTTAACATAATCAATTTCTCTCACCCAGTTTAGCCCTTAATTAACAATGCACTGGTTCTTCTGTAGAAAATTAACCTTGAAGAGGAAGATGGGGAAAATCTGAGTCCTTCATTCATGGACCTTGTCAGGACACCTCAGATAAGGAAACACACATTCATTTTGATGTATAACTGGTAAGTCTTAAGACAACTTTAATTTTTTTATTACAAAGCATAAAAGTTCCAGTTTTGTCTTACCCCTATTTCCTGCACTCAGAACTCAGTTTTTCCATGCTCCAGACTTTCTTCCTCCTTTGTCTTCCTGTACTGCTGGGGAGGTTTCTCAGTTACTCTCAGTCCCGTCAGGGGAGATCACTGAAATAGTACGAGCTAGCATTCTTAACTGTGGTTTTAGTTTAGCTCCATTGCCATGATGACCTCTTGTGTCTGGTCACCAATGGATGAATTATGGGGCCACAAGAGGACTTCTCTACACACAGAGATGTTACACTTGGTCCCCACTCCATCAGTTTAAGAGCACATTATGTCTATATAGACAAGTGCTTCAGTCAACTGTAAAAAGGCAAAAACTGGTATCAATTATCCCCAAATTGAATAGGGGTAAGAACTGGGGTGGCCTAAATTGGTGCAGGCTCAATCAGGTGGGTAAAGGTTGACTGCAATGCACTGGCTCAACTGGCTCAATGTCAGGTCTGATAGTTGCACCCTATGTCCCCAGTGTGACCCTCCCCCCATGGTATCTGCCATACCCAGAGATGTCTCTCTATCCCAGGCCTGACTTTAGCCAGGGGATGGGGAGCTATTGGGGAAAGTGTGATGGAGGGAGTTGCTGTGAAGTGAGAGGTAACCAAGGAATACCGTGGGGGAAGGGTCCCTCATCTGAGGACTGAGGTTCACTGGCTGAAGGAGCCATCTTACTTGAATCAATGTAAAGCAGCCGTGGTGTGGACACATTCAGTTTTATTTTTTTATAATAGAGATATACTTATGTCCTAGAACTGGAAGGGACTCCAAAGGGTCATCGAGTCCAGCCCCCTGCCTTCACTAGCAGGACCAAGTACTGATTTTGCCCCAGATCCCTAAGTGCAGGGGCAGCTCCAGGAACCAGCATGCCAAGCGTGTGACTGGGGCAGCAAGCCATGGGGGGGCGCTCTGCCGGTCGCTGCGAGGCCAGCAGGCAGATTGCCTTCGGTGACATGCCTGCGGAGGGTCCACTGGTCCCGTGGCTTCGGTGGACCTCCCGCAGGCGTGCCACCAAATTCGCAGGACCAGGGACCTCCCGCAGGCAAGCCGCTGAAGGCAGCCTGCCTGCCGTGCTTGGGGCGGCAAAATACCTAGAGCTGCCCCTGCCAAAGTGGCCCCCTCAAGGACTGAACTCCCAACTTTGGGTTTAGCAGGCCAATGCTCAAACCACTGAGCTGTCCCTGGTGGTGGAACTATTGATGTAAAGCCAAAGTGGTATAGACAAAGCCAAAGTTACTCCACTGGCTTTGCCTGTAGCCCATAGTCACCAATCAGCTTCTAGGAATCTCTGTAGATCTGCTGGTGCTGACCCCCAAGCACAAACAAATCCACGTTGCCATGACAGAATTTCCTAGTCTTAGAGCTTGTTTATGTGGTGTGCTACTGTGCAGCAAGCCAGAGTGTGACAGTACAGTGCACCAGCTTTCCATGCAGTAACTCGCCATGTGGACACTGCTACAGTGCAGTGAAAGACTTGCACTAAGCCACGCTCCTGGCATTTCAGCGCACTGTAGTAGTTCCCCATGGGATGTTACTGTATGGCAAGCTGAAGTGTTGTTGTAGATTCACACCTTGGGTTTCCACACAGTAACTTGCTATGCGGACAAGCTCTTAACATCTTCCTTATGTGAAACAGTTTTTGGTAAATTTATCTTTTGAGGCAAGACGAGAATGTTAATACAAGCATTTGACCAGGAGAATTTGCCTACCTTGTGAACTCACTCCCCAGGTCATGGTCAATTTGTTCTCAACTAAGAGCTCTTTTCAACCATATAAGCTGTTAAGAGGAGTTATTTAGAAAACTAATTGCTCATCCAACTGCCCATCTGAGTCTCCGTTATGTCTGATGGTGAGGATGCAGAGGGCAGAATGGGCTCTTGCCAAAGGACTATTCCTTCAGTGATCATAAGCCTATAATTGTAACTCAGAGCTAGAAGTATGAGTAGGCCGGAAGCTTTTTTAGCCTTAGTGTATGATACCATTAATATTGCCTACCCAATTTATATTCAACACTTAGTTCCTGAACTACCACATTATTTTATGGGCTGTACACTCTACGTCTAGTTTCTGCATGCCAGCATTAATTGCTACTCTTCTTCTCTCAGGCTTTCATCTACCCTGTTGAGTAAATTAGAGCTGAAGTTGGTTTCATTGACCTAATTGTGGTTCACAAGGTTTGTTTATATGCATTCCAAGAGGAAATAGGGCTCTGTTCTTTGACTAAATCTCTTAAGAAGAATGGACTCTGTTCTCTGCCTAGGTTGGCCAGCTCTCTTCTGTACCAGGGGCTCATCATGCACATGGCAATGGCTGGTGGGAACATGTATCTGGATTTCTTCTATTCTGCCCTTGTTGAATTTCCAGCTGCCTTCATTATCCTTCTCACAATCAATCGCATTGGCCGTCGCTATCCCTGGGCTGTGGCAACTCTGGTGGCAGGGGCTGCCTGTCTCATTATGGCTTTAATCCCTGAAGGTGAGTTGTCAGAGGTTTCAGTAGTTTACCTTCTCAGTGTTACCTCCTGGGGACCTCCATTAATCTCTCGCTATAGTCTAGGTTTGAACGTTTGCAAAAGCACATCTGTGATTGTAACCTGTGACCCTGACAAGTGCTGGAGATTTTCCTTGCACCCCCAGCTCCCGCTCTCAGAAGTGAGATGGAGTAAATGAAGGTCTACATTTTTGCAGACATCAGAATTAATAGGAAATATCTTGGGGAAATAGGGTACTGTACGTAACTTTGCGAATCACATTTAACAATAACCCACGTGGTGCTGATTTGTTTTAATCTGCTGCTTTGTGCAATTAAACAATAGCAGTTCCTTCGAACTAATACAATTCAAGTACTACAGGATTATTGGATTCCACTAAAAATAACATTGTTTCATTAGATAACCCCAGCCCACCCAATCACCATTGGCCCCAAAACCTCCAGAAAACATTGTAAGTGAAATAACGGTTTCCTCTGCAGATATCCACTGGCTAAAAGTGACTGTAGGTTGCATTGGGAGAATGGGAATTACAATGTCTTTCGAAATGGTTTGCTTTGTAAACACTGAACTGTATCCAACATTTTTGAGGTGAGTGCATTGTCTGGGACCAGCACGATGTGAAAGGCAGCTATTGAAACTGATGGATATGTTGTATTTTGTATTGACTTAACGATTAGTACAGAAATGCTCCAGAATTATAGATCTACTGATATCTAAAGAACATTATGCAAATGGATTACTTAGAAAATTGAGTAAAAGACAAGTTAATGCAGGAACATACCATTTCTTTACAACTTCTCCTTATACATTGTACTGCAAATGGAACGTGCAGAGCTGGATTAAAGCAAGATTCTTGTCCTTCAAATCCAGAGGTCGAAAGGGGCTAGAGACAATAATGAATCAGTGAGAAATGGAGAGTCTGTTGGGTGTCTGGGAGAGGAGGAAGATAGAAGTAGCATAAGTGTATTTGAGGAGGGGAGCAACATTGAGGAGGACTGGGAAGAATCTGGGCTGGTTGAAGTTTTGGAAGCCCCAGTGTGTTGGTGGATTGGGGCACCTTTTGGTATTAAAGGGAAGTGATGAATTCTCCATCCTTTGAAGTCTTCAAATCAAGACTGGATGCATTTCTGGAGATATTCTTTAGCCAAACACAAGTTACTGGGCTCAACACAGCGGTAACTGGATGAAATTTAAGAGTCAGTGATATACAAAGTAGATGATCTAATGGTCTTGTCTTAAAATCTATGAAACTATTAATCTACTCCTAAACACTGGCTTTGTCTAGCAGTTTTATAAGTGGATTTTAGGTGCATGCATTCATCACTTAAAAAATAAAATAAAAAGACCCTGAAAGAATCTAAATTTAGCCCATACTACCTAGAAACTACTAGATTCCCATAAACTCATTTGAAACCTGTATAAAGATCATTCTGCCTATAAGCTCTACTTAGGAAGCTACTGAAGGCTTGTTTGTTTGTTTGTTTTTTATGGGCATATACATTAGGCAGACCTTTGAATATTTCCCTACATGACCAGTTATTTAAAATAATGTAGCTAATATTTTCAAAGTTCTGTTGTATCTGATGGGAGGTTCTAATCGGACACTGAGCCTGATTCTCTGCTACATTGAGGTTTATTACAGTAGTGCTTAAGGGCCAATCAAGAGTAGAGCCCCAGTGTGCTAGGCACTCTACAAACACAGAGTAGTAGATGGTCCCTGCCCTGAAAAGTTTACGATTTAAACAGAGAGGATAGAAACAGTGGGTGAGAGGGGTAACTTCATGACATTTTTATGTTGGGGGGGGGGAAGGGATCAGCTAAATGGGAAGGGAAGTGGGGGAGGGAGGGCAGAACAGATCAGAAGAAAGTAAGGAGGGGCAGGTGCTGAGTGAAACTGAGACAGGGATGGGGAGGGGTGGTGTAGACATCCAATCAGCACAAGGCAGAGAGCCCACAGGAAACTGTAGAAAGTTCTCTGAATCTCAGGGAATCACTTACTCACACTTATGCAAAATAGGAGTAAACCTTCCCATGGCTCTTGGTAGGGTTATAGTGTCATTCACACATATGTAGCATGAGTTCATGAGGAGCAAGGCAGGAGAGACTCAGGACTTTTGATTCTATTTTGGTATTTTATTATGGTTAGGCTGCTGAGACCACAGCCTATTGTGCTGACCAATATTCTCATTGTTTCCTTGTACTCCCCCCATCTGTCGTCTCGTGTCTCATGCTTAGATTGTAAACTCTTTGGGGCAGGGACGTTTGTTCTGTTTATACAGTGTCTAGTGCAATGGAGTCCAGGTTCATGCCTGGGCTTTGAGGCACAGCAGTAATGCAAATAGTTAATCATCACAATTTTATGGCAGGATGTATTCCGTACCAGCTCAGTATTTTGATCAACTCTGCTCCAGCTACAGAACTTTTTCAGATCAATATAATGCAATAATTGTTTTGCTGTTAAATCAGGAACCTTGGTGTAATGGTCTGCTCTTCCTTGTGTGATGTTGGTGGGATACTAGCCCCGTTCATTGTCTACAGGCTGGCAGAGATCTGGCATGAGCTGCCACTTATAGTTTTTGGTAAGTATTTTCTTACCTTCTTGTGGAGTGTTCCTCAGGTGTATTAACCATGCCTCAATTGTCATGACAAAGAAATCTGAGAAACTGATTTCAAATCTAGGAGAAACAATATTTTTTTTTCTCTTCACAAAACCTTCAACTCACAATAAACCAATAGTTCGCTTCTGAGTTGTGTATGTAGTCAGAGTCTGCTTCCATATTATATTTATGGTTTCTTATGTGCTTTTTTTAAAAAAAGCTGCAAACTAGCAGATGTTGCTTTGACAAATTTAAGAGGATTGTGAAATTTACCAAAATACAGATCACATTTCAGTTTAACGATATTCATGTGAGTCATTTTCTTACTTCTGTGGTTTGGTCTCTGTCTTGAGACAAGATGATGTAACTTCAAACAGTGCCTGTCGGGTATATTTTATGGATTATTAAGGATGTTGCAGACTTCAGTCTTGTCAATATTCTCTTTTTTGGCCAGACAACCATGTAATCATCTTTTTTAAAAAGACTATAGACTGGTAAGCAGCCTTCTTCAAAACAGGCTGAAACTTCCTGGAGATTAGTCAATCTAAACTTTAGGCCAGATACTGCAAAATTCCAGTCTTTGGGCTAGTGCGTTATTGCTAGAAGACTATCTTTGAAGGCAATACATTATTTTTAATAAAGAGCATATTTATATTATTTACAAGGGACTTCATAATACATACATTTTAGACTGGGGCTTATGAAGTTGGTAACCAGGAACTTAATGAGTGAGAGAGGAACTGTAATTTTGAAAATCTTATTCTCATGGTGACGAGACACCCAGTACATTTTGTCTCATACAGACATACCAACTGCCATTTGTCAAATATGTCTTTCCAACCTGATAGATACCATTATAGTCTGTAGCTTTATAATTAAATGTTACTACCTATAATTATCTCAGTAATGCTACAATGAGACCGCTGAAAAGCTGTGAACCTACCTTGTGTGCAAAAATTCTGTGTCTGTTAAAATAGATAGCTAAGGGTTAATGTTTCTTTTACTTGTAAAGGGTTAACAAAGGGAACCAAACACCTGACCAGAGGACCAATCAGGAAACTGGATTTTTCAGTCAGGGAGGGAATTTTTGGGGTCTGAGTCTTTTGTCTGTCTCTCAGCTATGAGAAGGTTCTTTCTATCTTCTAATCTTCTGTTTCCAAATTGTAAGTACAGGTAGAAAAACAATATAGGCTTTTATGTTGTTTTGGTTGTATTTACATGTGTGTAGTGCTGGAATGTTTCAAATTGGATATCTTTTGAATCAGACTGTTTATTCATATTTTTCTTATAAGCAATAGCCTGTATGTCATCTTGATACAGAGAATATTTTGATGTCTTTTTTTTCTTTCTTTTTTTTTATATAAAGCTTTCTTTTTAAGACTTGTTTGAGTTTTTCTCTCTGGTGGCTAAGGAACGAAGGGGAGGGGAATCCTCTTTGTGTAGATCTACGGAGCGTAAGCTCTGCAGCACCAGGGAATTGGTGGAGGGGGAAGAGAGAGAGAATCATTTCTGTTTCCTTGTATTTGGGGTTTGTCTCTATGTGGAATAGAGGAGACATGCTTCTTGGTATTGTGATGTAAAGAGATTGCATCAGTTACTCTCAGGTTAGCCCAGAGAGGAAAGTCTGGGTGAGGAGAGAGAGGGAAGGGAAGTGGGTTATTTCCCTTTGTTGTGAGACTCAGAGTCTCTGAGTCTTGGGTCCCCAGGGAAAGTTTGGGGACAGAGCGAGGCAGGCGCTGTAATTCCTGTCTGGTGGCAGCGAGATAAGATCCAAGCTGGTAATTAAGCTTGGAGGTTCATGCTAGGCACCCACATTTTGGACGCTAAGGTTCAGAATTGGGAAAGATGCTTATGATAGTTATATAGACCAAATTCTGGCCCTTTGTCTCTTCTACAAACTTTGTTTTAATTAAATGCAGCAATTATTATTGCAGCCAGATGGCATCAAATGTATCACATGATGTGTGTTGGGTTCTAACTTGGTCTTCTCGTGTATTCAATTTGCAGCTGTGGTTGGTTTCATTGCTGGTGGATTGGTGTTGCTGCTGCCTGAAACCAAAGGGAAAACGTTGCCTGAGACTATTGAAGACGTAGAAAACTTGCATAGGTGAGTCAGGCGGCACATTCAGATTGTTCAAGCTGTTCATGTTTTGAAAAAGAAAAAACTAAAAGAAAAACCTACAGTGTAAATGTACATCCAGTGGCTGTCATTGAAATTATCATGGCGTTTGTGGCGTAGTTACTGCAGTATACTTCTGAGTTCTAGGTATACGAATACTATGTAGATGGTGGCAAAGCTCATTTTGCATTCAGAAGGTAACTGTAGTGTATAACGGTGACCACTGTATTCCTAGTGTTTAATGGAATTTTACACTAGGAATACAGTGTAAAATTAATTTATGAAAAATGTTCAGTTTTGACATCTCCAACAGGTGCATCCATCCTGTCTCTCCTCCCAACATACCACAAAATCATGTGAAATTATTTTTTTTTGCACTTTTATTCCAATGGTGATTTGTCCTAGGACTGGGAAGAAAAACAGGTAGATGGACATTGTGTTCTTAAAACAAAACAAAATACCATGCTGCTTCTAATAATTCCTTATTAAAGCTTATAACAAATAGTTCTACCCATATTTAATGTTTATAAATACTGTAAATATTAAAATAGTGTGATCTATCTACATGTGACTGATGGCAAGATTGTGACCTGGAATTTGCATTATGTGTCTTCTCACTCCCTTGCAATGGCTACACTGATCATGGGTAGCAGCACAGGAAGGAGAGCAGCCTCCAAGGGGCTGTTGCATGCCAACCTGGTGCAAGGGGACAGGATGGAGTAGGGAGTAGGAGCCAGGGCTCTAGCCCTCGAATTTGCTGATGGGTGTAGTTATGCCGGCATGCCAGGGGAAGGATTTTGTGCTAGGTATGGGTTTGGCACAGAGTATAGTTGGGGAAAGGGGTAGGCAGGTTGTAACACTGATCATCTTACTCAAAACCTTTTTCCGCCCAGAGCTATTTTGGGGTTGGCTGACTATCTGCTCTGTCTCCAGAGCACAGCGTGTTAATTTAGGAACCTTCGGCTTTGGTTTGTTGCACTGGGAAAACTCTACTTGCCAGGAATCTGAGAACAGCAAACATGGGCCATTGGTTGGACTTGGATAATAACATGAGTCTCTCAAACTCATTGCATGACTTGACTGAGCAAATGCTGTTTGGTGGGTCGGGGGAGGCTTTTTTCCCGCCCTATAGAATAGAAAAAGATGAGTCCTTGTTATCAGCCACTGAGTGCAGTGATGTCAGGCAGCAATGTTTGTTGAGAGGGGTAGTAAATGTCAAGAGGAATAGACAGCTCATTTTCACAACATCAGAAGTCAGTGACCCGAAGTGCGTATGAGGTTAGATGACCATTGAACCCATGGTGACATCTTAAGAATCAAATTAAATTTACTATACAAGACACCTATATGAAGTAACAGACAGTATGTGGTAAAACTAATATCTGCAGTTTAGCCTGTAAGCTATGCAGTGCGCTATGTTATTGCTGAATGTGTCCCTTCATCTAGGCAAAGTACCTTAGCAAATTACCTAAGTACATGAGTGGTCCCATTGCAATCGATGGGGCTACACACAGGCTAAAAGTTCAGCTTATGCTTGTGTACCTTAGATAAAGCATTAAGTCAACAGTTGGTAGAATGTGCTTGATCATCCAACGAGAACAAAAAAACTGCAGATATTAATCTCAAGTGAATTACAAACAGTGATGCTGAAGTTGAAAATTTTACCCAACAGCCAATATGCTAGTTCAAGTGTCTAAGTGATTTAGGAGCATAAGACCCATTTTCAAAAGTGACTTAAGCACTTAAGAGCCAAATTCCAATTAGTCTCTTACTCCAAACTGCCTAAATCATTTTTGAAAATGAGACTAAAACACTTCTGAAAATGTTGCCATTTTATTCAGCTGATCACTCGTGTTCTATGTTCCTGGGTATTGCATGCTCTTTTCTCACTTCATCATTGTCCTGATTCCCTTTTTGCTTTTGCTTCATCTTTCCAGGCAAGAAAATCCTAGGGAGAAAATTATCTACCTCCACGTGCAAACGCAGGAAGTTGCACGCTCCAAATGTGATCTGTCTTTGGCACAATAATACAAAGAGATTTTAAATAACACACACGGTAGAACCTTGATTCCTTTCATGCACCTCTGATTCCTGGTTCCACATACTTAAAGATTTTTTTCTACTTCATTGTCCAAAAGGCACAGCAAGCTACCAAGTACCTTCTTCCCTCTTACCGTATTATAATGTATTTACATTTTAGGACAGTAGTTTTGAAACTTTTGGTTGCCAGTCAAGTAGACAACACACGTATCTATTCAGATACTTGCACTGCCATCATCTCTGTAGTATCTGAGTACTTATTAATACAGAGATTACTTTAGGGTATGTCTACACTGCAATGAAACCCCAGGGTTAGTAGAACTTGAGTCAGCTGACCCATGTTAAAGAACCCTGGACTTGAAAGTCTACACTGGTTGGTTAGTAATCCTACATTAAGATTTTTATGGGGTTGAACGTGGGCTCTGGCATCCACACTGCAGCACACTGACCCAAGTCAAACCAACCATATCCCAAAGTCCCTACTGCCCTCCTGAAATCTGGCCACTCTAGCCCTTTGACTGTGGTGCACTGTGGGCAAACTTTATTGACCACCCTGTATGCTACAGAAAGTTTGAACGGCTCACCAGCGCAACTTGCCGAGCAGTCATTTTGATTTTTGTGCTCCCAGCTACTGGAGCCAGCAAGATGGAGGAGGTGCCTTTTGACAAGCTTATCCTTTTGCCTTCGCTCCTGTGTCAGGAAAGGGGCAGAGCTTTCATGAGGTGCTGGTGGATATTTCAGTGGTGTTTTCTGTCCCACCAAAGGTACCTGATGGATGATGGATTTCATGATGGAGCAGGAGGAGGCAGAGGAAGAAGAGTACTCTGTCTTGGCAGACCTGCAGTGGCAAATGCTCCTTAGTATAATCAGCGTGTTTGTTGATGCCCCCTATGTACACTGGTGCTTCTGGCATAGCCTGGTGGGATCACATCGTTATGCAGACCTGGAATGACCAGCAGTGGGTCTGGCTTGCTCCTACCCTCCAGTGTAGATGAGGGCACCCTTGCTGGTCCAGAAACAGGTTGCTATAACCATCTGGAAGCTGGCTACCCCAGACTGCTACAGATCTGTTGCCAACCAGTTTGGTGTTGGAAAGATGACTATGAGTAAAGTGCCTCAGGAACCACCACCACCACCACCACCAGTCAGGTGTGTGGTTTGCCCCAAGGTGGCGGGAACTAAAGATAATCCTGAGGTAATTGCTGGCTTTGAGAGAATGGAGGTTCCTAACTGCACTGAGGCCCTTGACTAACCGTTATCTAAGACCCCCCACCCCCGGCCCACAACTCCAGTCCAGTTTAGATTTCTGGTCTCAACTCTCAGTACATCCCTTTGGAAGCCTCATTCATTTCCTTTTCCCATTCTAGTCTCCCTGTTGATCACTCCTACTCCTTACTGAGTGTCCTGCTCATTCCATCTGCACAGCAACCACCTTCTCCATAAGACTGATAGTCAGTAGAAGTGAACCATTCAGACACCTCTCCAGACTGCCCCATCATCAGTGTCTGTCTTAGATTCCAAGCACTTTGGGGCAGGGGTGTTTTTCATTCTGAGTCTTGTAGCGAGCCAAGCACACTGCTGGCACTAAATAGTTAATAACAACAAGCCAGGTTGAGAAGAGGTTGCAGCTGAGCCTGAAGATTTCTGCTAAACTCCTTCTGGGTCTGGTGGAATTTGTGGTGTAACCTTGTCCCAGAGGAGATGGCAATTGATGAAGTACAATAAGCTTGTGCTTGGTTTAGATTTGTCTGGACTGCAATTAATTTTGAGATGTGTTATGAGTCCATGTAGGAGAAACCATGCCACCAACCTAACAAACCTGGTAACCCAGAAGTTTTCTAGTTTATTAATTTATCTAATGAGCACACATAGAAAAGCTGTGTGGCAAACAAAATGAAAAAGACATGCAATGAGAACAGTTGAGTCTGAGAGGAATAAATCAGAGTGCAAAGACCAAATGTAAAAATTCCTTCCAGGATTTGAATGTCTATAAATACAGCTGTATTGTAATAAAAGCTGCATAATACAGGTTCAGCATATGTAACTTCTTGGGGGTCACCTAGCAGTTCTAAGAATATTTACTTCCAGTCACAATTTCATGAGTGTGAAGGCAAAAGCATTTTCTGTAGTTCTGTGCTCGCACCCACTCAAATAATACATCTCCCCTTGGAATGTGGAAAGTCAATATCTATAATTGTATGCAATACAAAACCTGTCCCAGTTACAAGTGGCTTTATCTGCAGCATTGCTTTCCTGGTATCCAGCAAGCCTTTCCAGTCCAGGCTGGATTGTGACAAAATGACAGTTCTCACTAAGGATTCAGTGGGTTTCTTTTTTGTGGCATTTTGGAATGTGACTTAAACCATCTGAATTTCCCCTTTAAGTGAACAATAAATTCAACGCCCTCTTTTTTAGTTATACTTGGAACTAGGATCCTGTTGCAGATATGCTGATTGCATTGGTACTTTAAGCAGAACTGGGCCATCAGTGTGCAGAATAATGAAGTGTGTATGTCAGGATATATAGTGTAGTTGTAGCCATTTTGGTCCCAGGATATTAGAGACACAAGGTGATTGAGGTAATATCTTTGATTGGACCAGCTTGTGTGGTGAGAGAGACAAGCTTTCGAACCACACAAAGCTCTGAGAGACCCAAATAAGAGCTCTGTGTAAGCTTGAAAGCTTGTCTCTCTCACCAATGGAAGTTGGTCCAATCAAAGATATTACCTCACCCACCTCGTCTTTCCATGTCATGGTATCACAGCCAATCCATTGGCTAAAGTCAACAGGAAGACATCTTGTAATTACTGGTGTCTTCACGTTATCAGCAGTTAATGGAAATGAAAAGAGACTTTTCATAACCCCCTATCTAGTCAAAACCACTGTAAGGACCACTACATAAGGACTTTTATCTCCTTCTCAGACACTACATAAAGACAGCAGGGAGAGGGAAATAAAAGTCCTCATGTTTCCGGGCATAAGCAGCCTCTAATAAATGGGAGTTAGGAAGAAACTGCTTCTGTAGGCCAGTTATTCCATAACTGCTACTGCAAGGTTCCTTCCACTTCCCTTTGCAACATCTGGTGGCAGCCAATGTCAGAGAGAGGCTATTGGACAAGATGGATCACCACCTGATCCAGTCTGGCAATTCCTGTCTACATAAGTAGTTTAAAACCTGGAGTGACTATTTCATGTATTTCATGCCCCTTAGTTCATATACATTACAAGGTGTTTGGTGTTTTTCAGCCGGGAAAAGGAATTTTAATGACCCTTTATGGATGAGAGATTCCATTTGTAGAGGGGGAGTTTAACAGTGTTTAATAACTTACTCTTCTAATTGCACTTGGTCAGACTGTTTTGCTAAATATAAGAGTTTAATAATTCTTTTAAAGCCCCTCGCCTCCAACATGTTTACAATATTTTGAAAGGAGTATGTTCAAAGGGCTGGAGATAGACCTGGAATGTGAGAAGGAACGGGGGTAATCAAAAGCCCTAAACTGCAGAAGAAAATAATGTGGAGTAGGATAATATTGGAGTGAACAGTGAATGTGGGCAGACCTGGGTGGAGGAAAGTGGAGATGGCAGAAGGTCAGAGGCATGGAGATGGGCAAAGAAGAGAGCAGAATAAATGTGTGCTGCCTCATTCAGCTCTTCCTACCTCCAGTTACAAGCCCATTTTTTGTTGTTGTTGTTCATCTAAACTAATTGGAAAACTAGATGCACTCAGGGAGCATTTGAATCTGTACTGGTAAATTTCTTCATGCTGCATATTGTGAGTTGAAGCAGCCCTTCAGCCGTATTAGGAAGGCAATGGCTAAAATCCAGGTATTCCCCTCTGCCCCCAATATCCGAATCCTGCACTTTTATCATTGCCAGTCCCAGGATTTGGGGAAACTGGGTGCAAGAGCAAGGAGGAGGATGTTCGAATCTCTGTGATCTCCTCTCCAGCTGCTGGCTCTGGTGTGAAGTCTTCTCTGGTTTCCTAGCACTAGGGGGCAGCAGAGGCCAGGCTTCTTCAGTTCACCTTCTGAAGAAGGGGGCAGAACAATTTTTCTGTCTAGGTTTTCATATTGCCCTCTGGGTAAAGTGGGAAATGAAGAAGTGCTAGAAACCTTCCCTGGGTCTCTTCTAGAAGCAGGGAATAAGCCAGTTCCAGACTCATCTGGATTCCCTCTCCTGACCTAATGCAAGGGGGAAGTTCAGACTCAATTCACTGCGGACTTGGGAGTTGGGATTCTCTTGATGGGACCCCCAACTCCAAGGTAATAGACCGTTTCATCACAGACTTACCCATAAGGGAAGGCAAGCAAACCTTGCCCACCTGTGTATCACATTGCTGCACCTGAGCTGTATTGCAGGGAAATCCTGGAAACAAAATAAACCTGATTGTGCAATCCTGGTGTAATGCAGAATCACTGTAAAGCTGTGTGATTGCAGCTGTGGGCCAGCCCCTACAAAGAGCCCAAGTACTCTATCTCTGCAGAGAGCTGGTTATTATCCTGGAGCTAAATGCTGGAGACATTTGTCTAGTGATGATGTATGTGGATATGAACTCACTGTCAGGAGAAGCGGGGTTTGATTGATGGGTGTGGCATGGATGATAGTCTTAAAAACAGTTATCTCCCATGCAGACAGGGATGCTCTGTTACAACATGGGGAATCTTCAGGTCTAGCAGCAGTTATGTTACTAAGGGTATGGCTACATTGGAGAGTTGCAGCGCTGGTGGTGGGTTTACAGTGCTGCAACTTACTCACCGTCCACACTTGCAAGGCACATACAGCACTGCATCTCCCTGGCTACAGCGCTGCATGTACTCCACCTCTGCCTGGGGAATAACAACTGCAGGGCTGGTGATGCAGCGCTGCTCCGCCAGTGTGGCCACCAAAAGCGCTGTAATTGGCCTCCAGAGTATTTGGAGGTATCCCAGAATGCCTGGTCAGCCACTCTGCTCATCAGTTCGCACTCTACTGCCCTGGCCTTAGGTGACCTGCCCTTTAAATGCCCCGGGAATTTTAAAAATCCCCTTCCTGTTTGCTCAGCCAGGTGTGGAGTGCTATCAGAATCTTTCCAGGTGACCATGCATCCATGTGCCAAACTAGCCCCAGCATGGAGCAATGGTGAGTTGTTGGACCTCATCAGTGTTTGGGGTGAGGAAGCTGTGCAGTCACAGCTGCTCTCCAGCCATAGGAATTATGATACCTATGGGCAGATCTCAAGGGCCATGCTGGAAAGGGGCCATAACTGGGAAGCGGTGCAGTGCAGGGTTAAAGTGAAGGAGCTGCGGAGTGCCTACTGCAAAGCCCACAAGGGAAACCGCCGCTCCAGCGCTGCCCCCACGACCTGCCATTTTTTACAAGGCGCTGGACACGATACTTGGGGGTGACCCCACTGCCAATCTGACGACCACGATGGACACTTCAGAGCGGGGGGGGGGGACAGAAGGAGGGGGAGGAAACCAAGACTGAGGGTACCGGGGTGGAGGGAGACACCCCGGAGTCTCAGGAGGCACGCAGCCAGGAGCTCTTCTCAAGCCAGGAGGAAGGTAGCCAGTCGCAGAAGCTGGTACTTGGTGAAGGACAAGCAGAGGAGTGGGTTCCCGGTAAGTGGCTTTTCTTTTCAGGATGGAAATGTTTCGGGAGAGAAGGGAGGGTTAGGGCTGCATGCATGCATGCCTAGATGTGGAATAGCCCACTGATGTGGTCTATCACGTCGCGGTAATCGGCCTCGGTAAATCTCTTCAAAAAAGTTTCAGCCAGAGCGTGGGCAATGCGCTTGTGCAAGTTTATAGGGAGAGCCACTGTGGTCCTTGTCCCAGTCAGGCTAACGCGTCCGCACCACTGCTCTCCCAGGTGACCTGACAGAGCAAGTGAGATATCTTCCAGGTATATCCTGTGGAAAAATGTTGGAGACTGTTCAGTGAGCTGCACGAAGGGTGGGGGATCATTGCTGCACACAGGCAAGCTGCATACTCCTGTGGGGGCCAGGGCGAGAATCCGCATTGCTGTAGAAGAACCCCCACTCCTTCCCAGGTGACCCGCAGCAGCGAGATATCTTCCAGGATTAACTCCTGTGGAAAATGTTGGGAGACTGTTCAGTGTAGTGCCCCCCTGCAGCAGTTTGCTTCCCAACGCACAGAAACCCCTGCACATCCCTGAAGCAATCAGTCCCCCTTACTCACCATTTCGTGGCTCCTGTGGGTTATGTGCGCTCTGTTTGGTATGGGAAAAGTATGCTAAAGTGAAGACTGTAAACTCCTTCACTGTGTGGGAATAACTGTCTGGGTGAGATTATAAACAATGCTTGCCTCTGTTAACTGTTGCCATTTTTGCCTTTCGAAAAGTGTCCTTGACTACTCGACTGCCCGTATTATCCACTGCTCAGAGGCTACAAAACCTCAGAAGAAGCCATGAAAAAGCAAAGAAGACATGTGAAAGCAGTTATGGATCACTCTGCCAGGAGAGAGTCAAAAAAACTGCAGGACTGGAGGGAAAGGAAAGCAGGATCCGCCAGAGAAACGCAGCGGCTAAAGAAAAGCACAAAGCAGCTGATAAGCATCCTGGTGCGCCAAGTAGACTCTATCCAGTCACTCGTAGCCATGCAGGCAGAGCACTACCGTGCCGGCCCCACCCCCCCCCATCCCAAAGCTCTTCCCTTGTGCCCCAATGTCAGCTCCAAACCCCCTTCCCCAGCATCCAGGTTCTTACCACCACCAGCTGCCCCCAACACCTGTACTTTCACCAACCAGCCCTGAGAACTACGACCCTTACCCTCTGCACTCAACCCCCATCACCATGCAGTATTTTCATCCTGAAGTGCAGCAGTCATTGCACAGCACTCCAGACAGGACATATTCAAATCTGTGACTGTACAGTTCACCCCACCCCACCCCCCTGCCCTTTTAGGTTCCCAAAATGTTGTGTGTCTGTCAAGAAAGTTATTTTTTCTTTTCAATAAATGAATTCTTGGCTTTGAAAACAGTCTTTATTATTGCAGAAAGTGAAAGATACCATAGCCCAGGAAAGAAAATGCACTGCAAATCATTTTAGGAAAAACAGATTCCTACTAACATTGTAACCACTGCACTTCACTCCCGTGCAAGGCACCAAACATTACTGTTGGTTTTCAGCCTCAAATTCCTCCCTCAAGGCATCCCTAATCCTTGTAGCCCTGTGCTGGGCCTCTCTAGTAGCCCTGCTCTCTGGCTGTGCAATTCAGCCTCCAGGCATTGAACCTCAGAGGCCTCCTGACTGAATTTTCACCTTTCCTTCACAAATTATTATGGAGGGTACAGCGGATATAACTGCAGGGATGCTGCTTTCCCCCAAGTCTAGCTTCCCATAACAGAGATCGCCGCCAGCGTGCCCTTTAAACGGCCAAAAGCACACTCACACTCACAGTCATTCGGCACTGGCTCAGCCTGTATTTGAACTGGTCCTTGCTCCTGTCAAGCTTCCCTGTATACGGTTTCATGAGCCAAGGCATTAACGGGTAGCGGGGTCTCCAGGATCACAATGGGGGCATTTGACGTCGTCCTACTGTGATCTTCTCCGGTCTGGGAAAAAAGTCCCGCCTGCAGCTTCCTGAACAGGCCACTGTTCGAAAGATGCTGCATGCACCTTTGCATCATGCACCTTTCCAGGCCATCCTGTGTAAATGTCAGTGAAATGCCCACGGTGATCCACAAGCGCCTGGAGAACCATAGAGAAATACTCCTTCCGATTAATGTACTCGGATGGTAGGTGGGGTGGTGCCAGAATAGTAATATGCATCCCATCTATCGCTCCTCCACAGTTAGGGAAACCCATTTGTGCAAAGCCATCTAGAATGTCCTGCACATTCCCCAGAGACAGGATGCGATTAATGACCCTGCAAACTTGCATCAACACGATTCCAATGGTCGTCTTTCCCACTCCAAACCGGTTCGCTACCAATCGGTAGCTGTCTGGAGTTGCCAGCTTCCAGATTGCAATAGCCACCCGCTTCTCCACTAGCAGGGCAGCTCTCAGTCTCGTGTCCTTGTGCCACAGGGTGAGGGCGAGCTCAGCACACAGTCTCATGAAAGTGGCTTTTCTCATCCGAAAGTTCTGCAGCCACTGATTGTCATCCCAGACTTCCACGATGATGTGATCCCACCACTCAGTGCTTGTTTCCCGAGCCCAAAAGCGGCGTTCCACGGTGCTGAGCATTTCCGTGAATGCCACAAGCAATTTAGTGTCATACGTGTCAGGCAACTTGCTATCGTCAGACTCCTCACTGTCACTTTGGAGCTGAAAGAATAGCTCAACTGCCAAACGTGATGTGCTGGTGACACTCACCAGCAAAGTTCTCAGCAGCTCGGGCTCCATTTCCCACAGAAATCGCGCTGCACAGAAACCGTTGGGAGACTCTCACATTGGCGCCAAACATGGATGGAAAAACAGTGACTGCTGGGATGTGAAGCGATGCATCACTGGGCGTTGGGACAGGAAGCGGAATGACCCGCACCCTTCCGTCCCTTTCCCACAACCCACGGCGCCAAAATGGGACGAGGTGCTCTGTGGGATAGCTGCCCATAATGCACCACTCCCAACAGCGCTGCAAATGTGGCCACACTGCTGCGCTTTCCCTACACAGCTGTACGAAGACAGCTGTAATTCCCAGCGCTGTACAGCCATAAGTGTAGCCATACCCTAAGTGAACACTAGCAGCATGTATAATCCAGTCCTAGGGCAGGTACCAGTGCAAACATCAGATGGCTTCTAAAGAGTCTCCTTGCCTTTTGTTTAAACTTCCTATTTGTTGTCTACAGGGGATGTTTTAAATCCTTTTAACATGCATGTGCTGGGCGGGGGCCTCATTTGCTCAAACTTTTTTGATGAAGAGAGATTTCTCGAATAGCCCTTTTCCTGAAGAACAGTAAGTTCTCGCACACAGTGTGGGTGAAGAACAATGCTGGTTTTTTTTTTGTTTGGTTGATTGTTTTTTTTGGTCTGAGTCACACATCCCTTCGGGCCTAAATTGTGGCTCAGAGTTGGGAGTGATCAGAAAGGAAACACCCATGTGAGATGATGGATGTGATCAGAACCATGTACAGAAGGAGAGCAATGCTTGGGTTTACAGTACCAGGGTGTATGGGGGATCCTTCAGACTCAGAAGCCCTAGTGCCATGATTTGCCAACTAGAGATCTTTTGTGGCCCATCTCTCTCCTAGTCCTGATTTCACAGCTCCCCTGTGGTACCTATAGTGCAGGATTATGTGCAACAGTAATATTAGGAAAGTAATGAGGCTAGATGAGCATGAACTTTCTTTAATGCAATGGGAACAGCTTCTTGGTACCATAAACCCATCCCCATCTGGTGTCTGTCTCCTCTCCTCAACCGGACGCCTTTACATTGGTCAGTAATGACTCGCCAGTTCTCCTGCAGCCTCTCCTCCGCTCTGTTCTCTCCACTTTACACTTTGGCTCTGTGTATTCCTGTTTGTCCTCCAATTTGTGTGTTCTCTGCATAGATGATCCTGGTGGGATTTCTAGGCAATAAAGTCTTGAGGATACCATGCAGGACTCGGAGAGCTGTTTATTTTTGTAATAGTTGGCCTACAAATAGCCTCTGGAAACCCTAAGGCCATGTCTACACTAGGGAGCTTACCACAGTACTGGTGCAGCTGCACTGCTGTAAGATCACTCTTGTAGCCGCTCTATGCTGATGGGAGAGAGCTCTTCCGCCGCCGTAATACAACCACCTCTATGAGCAGCAGTAGCTATGGCAGCAGGAGATTGCATGCTGCCACTTATCCTGGTGAAATGTATGTCTTTCTGGGGAGGGCTGTATTTTTTCACACCCCTGAGTGACATAAATGTTGCCAGTGTAAGTGGTAGTGAAGCCACGGTCTGTGTCCTGGACTGAGCTACAGCTAGTAGTAATGATCAGTGGTGGAAGGCAGATATGTGTCACAGATGCAGCTCTGAGAATGATACCCAGTGGTCTGTTGTCCTAAGGACGTGTAGCAAGTATTAGAGCAGAATAAAGAAATGATGACAGTAGATGGTTTATATCATATAAATGTTCTGTCCTTAGTCTATTAATGCACCGTCAAAAGCAGGCCCTGCGAGAAGCAGCTCTTTAACTTAATTTGGTGCAACTTCTGTTGTTAAAACATGCAGGTAAATCACTTCTTTTTTGTGCTTTCTTTGTCTGTGGAAACAAAACAGAAAAGGCAATTGGGAGGAATAAGGAAAAGAACAGGTGCTACCCCAAGGAACAAAAAGAATAACCAGCTAAAAAGATATGTATCTTCTACTCTGATTAAATTAAATGAAAAACTAGTTTGTGGTTGGCAAATTAAAAAAAAATGAATCTTTTAATATCTTTTCCAGACAGAAGAACTAACCTGCAAAGGAATCAGATTGCTCTAAGGCCCCATTGCATCCTGTATTTCATAGCAAAATACTGATCTGTTTTTATAAGAAACAACCAAGTGCTAGTCATTTAAAGGACTGTAAGTTTGTGCCAGGTTGTAAAGAATGTGTTCAAACTACCCAGCTATGCTAGTACATCTTTTTCCATGCTCTGCTGTGACTGCTTTGGAGTACCTATTGTTTGCAATTAAATATGGATTGGCGGAGAAAACTGTTTTAACAGTGATTTGTGATACAAGCCAACAAAATGCAGGAAATGCCAACTGTGGACTGACATGCAGCACAAATGCCAGAGTTATCAATAGTGTCTTGGCCTTTACTTTCTGGTTTTCCTCCATTTTGCTGGTGTTACCACCAAACTTTTGTTTATTTTAAGCAGTATTTTGTGTTTGAGAAAAATAATTCCCTAGGACGTTTTTATAGAGCATAGATTTTTATCTAGACTTTGTCTGAGCAAAAATATATGCAAGTAGAACAGATTTTTTGTTTTGTCTGCTATATGGCACAAAGTTTTTTAACAGGGTGATTTAACATTGGAACAAGCAGACAAAGGTTGTTGTGGAGTCTTCATCTCTTGAGGCCTTCAAGACTAGATGCCTTTTCTGGAAGATCTGCTTTAGCCAAACAGAAGTTACTGGGCTCAATAGAGAAGTAATTGGATGAAATTCCATGGCCTCTGATACACAGGGCCTCAGACTTGATGTTCTAATGGTGCTGTCTTGTCGTAAAATTTATGAAAAATAATCATGATAAAAAGTAGCTCCAGTTACTGAGAAACTGCTAGCTTTGTTTTCACATATATAGTGTGTGCGCTCTCTCTCTATGTACTGTGATACAGCATGGCCGGAGGGCAGCAGGAGAGGGTTAGAAGGGAGCCTTATTCCCTGTAAGGGGAAGAAAGTTTGCTATAGATTAACTAGAGCACCTGCAGTCACTCATGATAAAAACCCATGCTTCAATCAGACAGTGTGGGAGTAGGAGCAGAAAGGATTGGTGTTGGAGCAGAGAACAGTTTGGAGAAGTGCTGCAGTGGGCTAAGAAGTCCTAGACGCTAGGTAAGGGGCACCTGGCTTGTGCAGAGGGAGGGCAGGAAGCCCCCCACAAGCTGAAGGGCAAGAGAGGGAAGTAGCNATGTTTCGGTCCTCTCAAAAACCTAGTTTTATAAACCCAGGAAATTCAGAGTTAAGATTAAACCCAAAAGAAAGTCCAACATGTTCAGGTATAGAACTGCACAGTTGGGGCACTCAAAACAATCTTAACTCTGCTTCACAGTGACACCACAAAAGGGGGAAAAGAAAAAAAATCTAATGTGTCTTTTTTAAAAATTACATTTAATCTCAAACCACAAACAATATAATGCCCCAATCATAATCATAGGGGTTACTGGATGGCATCACTACAGAGAAAAGATATGGTGATTTAGACTCGCTCTTTATATATATATATATATATATATATATATATATATATATATATACACATACACACACACGTACGTACGTATATGAAGTTTAAAAGAGCATTCAGGTTGCAAAGTTAACCACTCAAAATTTAGGAAATGCCAGGCTTGAATTTGCCTGTGGAACCTTAATTTGGCCCCTTGTGCCTATGCATTATGAGATTCTTTAATTACATGATCACATACTAATTTGTTTAGAGATGTTGTTATCCTTTATGTGGACAATCTCTAGAAAGTGATGAGTATCACACTTTGCCAGTGGGTTTTACAGATATTTGCTGAGAGCGAAGGAATGGTGAGACTTGGGAATCTTGGGTTCCATTCCAGCCTCCGGAAGGCACAGACTTTTCTGCCAATTCCCCCCTCCCTCCCCATGTGATCCCTTCAGCCTTCTATGCTCTAGCCTGCCCCATGCCAGTCCTATGTTTCCCACCCTTGACTCCTTGCTCCAGTTCCATTCTCCTCACCTAGCTAATCTGACTTCACGTTCTTTAGGCTTCTCATCCAAGTTCCAGTCTGTGTGTCCAGTACATCCTAGTTTCACCTCTCCTGACCTGCCCCCCCCCTTGCCCAGCCAATCCCAGTCTCCTCACCCAACTTTTAAACCAATATGCCTCTCTACCCCATACTGGCTCCAATAGCCCTCCACATATTCCCCATCCACACTGACTCCCACTCCCTATTTCGCTACTCTTGGGCTCCTTGTCTAATCTCTTGTCCTTCCCCTGATTCCTTGTCCCAGTCTCTTTGCCCAGCCAGGTCCAGGTTTCCTCTGACTCCTCATCAGATCTCGCTCCTGACCACCTTCTCTTCAACCCTGCTGTTTCTCAGTCCCAGTCGCCCTGCCCAGCCAGTCTGTCTTCCACCCATTTACTGGCTCCCAGTCCCTCTAGACGCCGCTTCCAGCCTGTCTCCTTGCTCAGCCAGTCTCCCCTGCCAAGGTTCCTTGTCCTAATCTACAGCCCCTGCTTTTGTTCCATCTGAATCTGTTTTTATCTGGCTTTTCTCCCCTCTGCATTTGCATCAGACAGCACCTTGAGCAGTGGGTCACTGAGGGCACAGGAAAGTTAGGCTCCTTACTCTCAGTTCAGGTGCTTGGGCCTGGTGCAGCCCACAGCAGCTCAGAGCTGCAAGTGCAGGGAAAGTCCTGCTCGGCCCTAGGCTGGAGCATGCCCAGTGCAAACCGAATCTTTGGGGCATTTACTTGAGAGTCTCAAGAGAGCATGTGCAAACTGCAGTTCTTCAGACTTATAATTTGGCCAAATTTGGGTAGATTTGCCTAGGAATAGCACACGGTCTGTTTCTGACACAAAGGCCACTACCCAATTCCTTGCTCCAAAGCATGGGGATGATAGAACTTTTTAAAGAGAGGGCACAAGAATTTTTGATTGGGGCAAAATAATGTTTCCCCCTAGCTTCGTTCTTGGAAATGGCTGAATCATTTCTCCCCAAAGTTTAGCCTGAGGCATGGAAAATTAAAGTCTGCACTGTTAAAATTTGGCCAAGTTAAAAACAACTAAAACTAGAGTCTGGAAACCCTAATAATAGTCAGCCCTAACCATCCCAGATTCCTACTTCAGAGATATGCTGATGTTGCCATTTAATCATCATGGCACATGAATAGCTTCTTGGAGGGTCAAATTCAGAACGAGGGGACAGTGGTTTCTCCTTATTCTCTTCTCTTTCCCCATCAGCCACAGCCGTGCCTAAACTGAAGTGTATCACACCACATTCTCAGCTGATGTCAATAGAGCTGTGCCAGTTTACAGCAGCTGAGAAACTGGCCCGTTGGGTTTAAAAAGAGAGAGCGCGTGCACATGTGCTGAGTGAATACCACACTGTATTTATTTGCTCACATTGGCTTCAGCCCTGCTTGTTCTTTTTTTAATGGGAGCTGTCCATGAGCATTTGAGCAACTATTTTATTTGCACAAATTCATCTAAAACGTGGAAAACACATTGTAAACCTGCTCTACTACACTGATGACACATTTTAAGTTGATATCTATTGGTATTCTGACTGGAAAGGATATGTCAAGCAGTGTCTAAGCTATATCCAATATAATTAGGGACAGTTTTCCAAAAACTCCTTGCCTTGCATGAGGGCAATTAAATAAGCCAAACTAGAACCTGACTTTACCTTGCACAGCTATGACCTCAGCTTGAGGGTAGTTTCCCTGTCACTGAACAAAATGAGATGTAAACTCTGAACTCAGCCAATGTATCTTACAATAGCCTAGATTTTTTGTATCTGCCTTTGCGTCTTTTATGTAACTTTTTTTCCTATTGGTAGAAAAGGTGAATCGGCTGCCAAAACTCACTGCCAAGCTTCTTTCCTAGTACAAAGACCCTGCACTGAATTAAGCCATGGGTTCAAAAGTCACCTCTAGTTCTTTGCTGTTCCCTTTTATCCATGACAGCTGCTATTGCTGTCACAGTGAAGACTTCATTCCACATACCTACAGATGAAAGTTTGCTGCCTCTCAGTATGTAATGCACGGCCCTGTACTGAACAGCCAACATCAAGGTCACAGCTTTTCAAATTCCATGTAAAACAAACTTCCTTTCAGCTATATACTTGTGTACAGCTCAATTAGATCATGCAGTATAGCCGTGATACTGCTATCCAAAGGCCAGCTCACGACCTCTATTATTTGTTCTTGGATTCCTGGTAGGCCGGAAGTACGGTAGTGCTTTGCGACTGCACCAACAAAGATTCTGAAACTAACACGATGCTTGGTAGAGAGAAGGGGATGGCAATGCAAAATGATCTGAACCATAAATTAGACCATTGGGGAAAACAAAAACAGATGCCAGTATTTTGTAGTTGTGAAATACTGTATCATTGTGACTCCTGATGTGGGTTTGGTATGACATGTTACATTTAACACACAAACCAGCCAAACCACTACGAATTTACCGGCATACTTAGGAATAAGGATTCTACCCTCTTTACATTTTGTTAAAACAAGCCCAGGAATAGCAATGACATTTAGAGCCTGGATTAAATAAAATGGTGTAATTTAAAATCTGCTATCTTGCCACCCCAGTAGAAAACCTGTGCATAGTCTTTTCAGGTATCACACTGTGACTTTAGTTTTCTGCATTTCTGTGCCTGCAAAGTAGACCAACAACAGATCCTTCCAGGGATGTATAATAAAATGGGGTTCTGCGGGAGATTTTGTTAATAAGGTTTGACACAAACTTCTCTTAGGCTGCATGGTACTGTACCTGTGCATGTTTTCAGCATCTTCTATGGTCTCAGGCAAAGTTTTCCCTTTGGTCTCAGGTAGGAGCAGAACCAGTCCACCATCAATTAAACCAACCACAGCTTGGAACAAAGATCACGCAAAAGGGTTAAATGTGATACAAAATACATAGTGAGCATGACATGGTTTAATATTCATTTGCAGCAATGATTATGAATTTGAGGCAAAGCTGCCTCTGCTGAATGAATAAGTTGTTCCATTTTTTTCAGTAGGCTCTGCTTTTATTACTGAGGCCCTTCTGAGATGAAACGAGAGAGGCTGGGCCACTCTCTCAGATGTGGCTTAGCCCCTGCACCACTCAGAGGGCACAAAGGAGCTAGATTCTGGCTCCAACATGCCAACAGAGACTTCCCCTGGTGAAGCTCCTATGCCACTGGCTGCCTCTTCCCCACTTGTTGGCAGAGGATGTGAACTTGGAAAGGGAAGGGATGGCACTCTGCTACATCAGTCCTCCACTGGGGCCTGACCCCTTCGGGACCATATGCCTGTGGTGAAGGCCTAACCTAATTTAGCTGGTGTATCTAACATACTGCAATCATCTCAAACAAAATTCCAACAATGAGTCCACATGAAAGAACATTAAGTAATACAGGTCATTTCTAAGCCATGACATTTAATGAATCTTTCTGTCATGAGAACAACAGGGAAAAATATGGTGTATCTCCTAGTGCACAGTATTGTCTACTAGGAAAGTTCTCTTACAAAATTAGTGAATGAGGAGATTTCACTCCAACTCCATCCCTTTGCCTGGGCAATCTGTTCCCTCCGTCCCACAACCACGCATTCTAAATCCTTCAAACCATCCACTTTCTGTGACATATTGCAGAGTCTCATCTGTTGCTGCAGACACTATGTGTTAAATGTTCCATGAGCTGGATAAACCTCCGACGTTGTTGCTTGGGTACTAGGGAAATATAGTGTTTTCCATAGCTGTATCCAGGGGTTGGAGTCCTTTGGAGAATCATCACTGGCTTCTGTGGGGAGTAGGCTGTGGTGAACTGGCTGTTTCCCTCATCCAAGGACTCATGGAAGCAACTGGCCAGTATTCATGGACAGCCCAGTAAGCCAAGAGGTAAGGAAGCATGGTTGAATGGTTAGGATGCTAACCTGGGATGCGGGAGACCAAGTTTCAATTCCTTGCTCTGCCACAGACTTTCTACCTTGCATAAATCACTTGGGGAAGTGTCCCTTTCTGTCCACACTTCTAAAAGGATGTTGTTAAATTGGAGTGGGTTCTAAGAAGGGCTATGAGTGTGATTCAAGGTCTGGAAACATCTGTCCTCTGAGCTACACTGAATAAACTCAGCTCCTTTTAGTCTAATGGAAAAGGTTAAGAGATGACTCATTAGTTCATGGTCTCCAAGTACCTATATGGGGAAGAGATTTGTGATGGTAGTGTGCTCTTTATCAGTCAAAAGCATGCCATGATCCAGTGGATGGAAGCTGAAGCTAGAAAAATTCAGACTAGGAATAAGATTAAAAAAAAATTAGGTTGAGGGCAATTAACCATGGGAACAATTTACCTAGGACATGGTAAATACAGAAACAAGATGAGTGAGGTAATATTGTTTATTGGACAACTTCTGTGGGTGAGAGAGAAACTCTTGAGCTTACACAGAGTTGTCACTGTTTTGTAAAAGGTTGAACAGATTGTGCATCTGTAACTGAGTATACTTCTCAGACCTGAAGAAGAGCTCTGTGTAAGCGTGAAAGCTTGTCTCTTTCACCAACAGAAGTTGGTCCCATAAAAGATATTATCTCACCCACCTTGTCTCTTTAATATGATGGGACCAGTGTGACTACAACAACCTTGCATACAGTAAATACAGTCACTCTACAATACAGAACTCTTACCAAAAACTACAAGTGGCAGTTCATGCCAGATCTCTGCCAGTCTGTAGACAACGAATGGAGTTATGATCCCACCAATATCACACATGGAAGAACAGACAAGTACTCCCAGGTTCCTAGAAAATACATGTACATGAAATGTTCCCCCATTATTAATTTGTTTAAAAAGAATTCTGCAGCTATTCGCTTAAACATTTTTAGCAATGTATACAGAAAAATAGGCAAACCATTCCTGTTAACAATGCTAGGAGGGATGTGTCTAATCTGTTGCATATTGCAATGGAAATGTCCCCACTGGGCTATAATGAGAACAACAGTAGGTACTACAGAGATGTCCAGAAGAACCTAGGAATTGGTCTGTGCACTAGGCATTGGTCTGAAACATGGTCTTATTTAACATCTTCATTAATGATCTGGGAAGAGGGGATAAATATCTTGTTAATGAAATTCACAGAGAATATAAATTGGGAAAAAGGAACTCTAAAAAGTCCACTTCTGACTGGGCTAATAACCACCAAGAGTAATAGGAGGCATTTGATTAAAAAAAATGGGTGAAATGTCAGGCAAATCTTCCAGTGAGATGTACTAGAAAATGAAAGTGTTCCTTAGGTGGTGCAACGGAAGCCCCATCGTTTTGGAGATATAAATATAGACTGGATAAAGCACTACAAAAAGCACTATAAGGAATAATCCTGTATTGGTAAAGAGATGGACAAAAATGTCCTGTAGGTTTTCTTTCTTCATTGTATAATACCTTCATTTAGTCAGATTTTTTTATTTTTTGGGGAGGGAAGGGGAAAAGGATGAGGCCAGAGGAGGTATTTAAATGATTTGTAACATACGCTTCAGCAACCTGCCACGGTTAGTCTGTGGCTCTGTCGTCCATTGTCGTGTAAGCTGAGAGAGAAAGAGGCGAGAGCAGAGAACAGAGCCTGGGTCTCTTATGGCACCATGAAATGCCAGGTGCAGGTTATCTGGGCTGCTGTTCACATTGCTTGAAATTTGTTTTTGGGTGTATTTTGTAAATACAAAAGCACTTTGTTCAGGCACTACATGGCTAACAGCTTCCCCTACTGTATCAACAGTCTCCAGCCAGCCTCCACTTGCAATCCCCAGGCCCCAATCACTTTCTCCTGGCTTGCTTCCACTAGATCTCTCTTGCTGCAGCTTTTTCATTCTTCATTGTCTCCTTTTTCATCAGCTTCTGGGGGAAGTCTTTCAGCATCATCACAGCTACAAGCCTGAATCAGTCTTAAAATCAGCCAGCACCAAGTGTGTTTCACTGTCCCCAGGGCCGGCTCCAGGCACCAGCTGTGCAAGCTTGTGCTTGGGGAGGCAGAGTCTAGGGGGCGGCACGGCTGCCTTTTTCTTTTTTTTTTGTTTGCTGCTCTGGCTGCCCTGTAGGGGGCAGCGGCGTGGAGGAGGGGAGCGCCCTGCAGCAAACTGGGCAGGGCAGCCTGTGTCCTTCCCTCCCCACCGACCGGAGCGGAGCCCTCCCGGCAGGCGGCGTGGTGGTCGAGGCCGCGTGCCGAGCGCCCCACTGAAGCGCTGGCCGCCACCCTTCTCTCTCTCCCCACTTCCTTCCTCTCCCCCCCATTAGACCAGGCGCACACTCTGCAGCACAAGGAGTCCCCTGGCTCTGGTCACCCTGTAGGGATTTTTTGTTTTATTTTTCCCCTGCTTTGCCGGTCGCGCCATTGTTTCTCCCCTTGCCCCTCCCACTTACCTGCTCCAACCCCGCCATTTTTGTGTTGTTCCCCCTCCCCACCTGCTTTGCCGCACCAGCCGTGCCTTTTTTCCCCCTGCTTTGCTGATCCAGTGGCCTCACCCCCCGCTTTTTTTTTTTTGCTTGGGGCAGCAAAAAAGCCAGAGCCGGCCCTGACTGTCCCTGGCCGAGATGCTAAATATCCATCTATAGAGTGATTATTGTCAAATCCAGGCCTGTGCTTTGTGGTATCTGAAACAACTTTTGCAGTGAATGTTCTGCATCAAGTTCTGCTCCATTGGGCCATGCAATGTATTTGGATAGGTTAAAGGTGGCCCACTGTGCTGTTTAATTTTTTATTAAACTTCTGTCATTTGATAGACAGGCTGTTGTGTTTTTTCTAATGTGCAGTGTGTGGCTCTGACATGTTTCTGTGATCCCCTTGAATCAGTAAATAGAGACACCCTGCACTCTTACCCATTATGTTTTATAATGGATTAACAGAAGACGGTGCACCCACCTGAGAAATGTTGGGTACAATTCTGCATTCACTAGGCAAACCATTTCATAGCACATGGTAATTCCCATTCTGCCTAAGCAAGCTGCAGTAATTTTTAACCAATAGATATCTGGAAGGAAGTCACATGTTACAGTTACAAAGGTGGCTGGTTTCTTCTGATCATGTCATAAGAGTGTGAAAGATTGCATTTAGTAAATACCATACAGCACAAGAATCCCACGCGGGAGCTATGAATGGGTTCTCCTTTCACCCCATATCAGTTTGCAATACTAATACTTCAGAGTTTTTTAAGCATTTTAGATTTGTCAGTGTGCTGTACAGTCATGAAGTAACTGACCCCCACAACACTCCTGGATGGTAGGGTAAGCACTGATCTCTTCATGCCATTTGGGAAATTTAGCCCATTATGTGGCCCCTTTTTTTAGCACTTGCATTGTAAAAAGCTCTTAGAGAGGGGGGAAATGATTGGTAATTTTTATCTTCACCAATGCTTGTGGGAAAATACCTATAATTTGTTCCCATTGAATTGCAACACTGATGTGGACTATAATAGCAAAAGTGGTCTTTTCAGTTCTCCAGAACACTCACGCTCTCTCAGGGGTGACGGTGACACAGACTAACAAAAGCTTGAGTAACTCACCATCTGAGATGAAAGCTGTAATAAGGCAAGCAGCCCCTGCCACCAGATTTGCTGCAGCCCAGGGATAGCGACGGCCAATGCGATCAATTGTGAGTATGAGTATGAGGGCGGCTGGAAATTCAACCAGTGCTGAATAGAAGAAATCCAGATAAATGTTCCCACCAGCAATCCCCATGTGCATGATGAGCCCCTGATACAGAACAGAGCTTGTGAACCTAGGCAGAGAGCAGAGCCCAATTCAAGCCAAGTATGGAAAGGAATAGATTATTCAAAGAATTAAGAATCACTGCCAGTCAAGGGCCATTTGGGGAAAACGGAGCTGAAGTAACTATGTGGGGGATGATGGAGGGGTGGTCTAATGCTTTGAAATGAAAACCATGTTACCCTCCCTTACCAAGTGTACATCAAAATGAGTGTATGTTTCCTTATCTGAGGTGTTCTGACCAAGTCTAGAAATGAAGGGCTCAGCTTTTCCGCATCTTCCTCTTCAGGGTTGAGACTCTAGGAAAGAACGAGAGGGACATTAAGGAAGAGGTTAGGGGGTGAGAGTCTGGGGAGTCTGGCCTTGTTTATTTTCATTGGATCAACATAAGCATCATTTCTGGAATTTTTCATTTACCAATTAAGAGTTGTCTGTAAAGTTATCAAAAACTGAGGGGAAGTGTGGATGCTTAAACAGCCCACCCTTTCCCCCAGCTGTCTGTCTGTCTACCAAAGCCACCTCATTAAATGAAGCAACATTTCTTTTTAAAAACAATAAATGAATAAAAGATACTTTGGAATTTTCAGTCAGATGTGATCTGGTTGGTTGAATACTGCCTGATACTTCATAAGAGGAAGAACTCATTTTGGCTATTGGAATATTTATAGGAGTCTCCATTCATATGAGTGTGTTTTAATATCCAAGGCTTTCACAGAAGAAAATCACTCAACCCCACTTTGCAGATTTGCAGCACTTTGGCTTGTCAGTTTGCTCCCTGTTCTGGATTCAGAGCAATCTTAAATGTATAGCATTGTTTGCTTGTAATTACACAGCCAGGAAAAAATACATGATCACCTGTAAAGAGGGAGGCACCTTTTTCCCATTTCCCTTGGCAATATGGTTAATAATTTTCATGGCTTTGTCATTTTTCTGTTGAGCTATCAGCCACCTTGGTGACTCCGGCAGACACCTGCAACACAAGCAACCAAGCACAGGTATGTGGAAACAAAATATATGTCACTGTAACACTGTGTATTCAAACTAAAATGAGTTTCTGTTGATAGGACATTAAGGGGTACAGGACACCCATAACTCCAGCTGAAGCCATGGGGGGGTGAGGATACTTAGCTTCTCTCAGGTTCATCATTTCATCATTTCCAAGGCCACAAGAGATCATTGTGATCATCTACTCTGTCCTCGTGTATAACACAAGCCAGAGAACTCCCCCAAAATAATTCTGAGAGGTTATCTTTTAGAAAAATGTTCAATCTTGATTTAAAAATTGCTAGTGATGGAGAATCCCCCCACAACCCTTGGTAAATTGTTCCTGTGATTAATTATCTCACTGTTTAAAAAAAAATTGCATTTCTTTTCCAGTCTGAGTTTGTCTAGTTTTAACTTCCTGCCATTGGATCTGTGTAGATTGAAGAGCCTATTGTTAAATATTTGTTCCCCACATAGGTACTTATAAACTATGCTAGTCACTCTTTAACAAAGAGAAGGCTAAGCTAAACAGAGACACTCAAGAAGCTCAATCAGTATAAAGCAGGTTTTCTAAACCTTTCCCATGGCTCTTCTCTGAACCATCTCCAATTTATCAACATTCTTGCAGATTGTGGACATCAGAACTAGACACAGATTCCGTCAGTGGTCAGGCCAGTGCCAAATATGGAGGTAAAATAAACTTTCTATTCTTACTTGAGAGTCTTCTGTTTATGATGACATCATTTGGCTTTTAGGAAAAAAACCCAGTTTGCTATATTTTGAAACAATGTAAAAAAAATTCTGTCCATAAAATATGAGAAGGGGTTGACATTTTTCTAGAATGTGAAATTGTGATGAAACTTTTTGCTGAAATTCTGACAAGATGTTTGCAGATTTGTTGTCTTTATTGTTTGCCATTCTAAACCAATAGAATCATAAAAATGTTAGGCTGGAAGGGACCTCGGCAGGTCATCTAATGAAACCCTAAACTGAGACAGGACCAAATATACCTACTCCATCCCAGACAGGTGTATGTCTAATCTGTTCTTAAAAACCTCCAGTGATGAGGATTCAACAACCTCCCTTGGAAGTCTATTCCAGTGCTTAACTACTCTTATAGTTAGAAAGTTTTTCCTAAATCTGACCTAAATCTCCCTTGCTGCAGATTAAACCCATGACTTCTTGCCCTACCTTCAGTGGACATGGACAACAACTGATCATCGTCCTACTTATATTTAAGAACTGGTTGGACAAACACATGTCAGGGATGGTCTAGGTCAGGGGTTCTCAAACTGGGGGTCGGGACCCCTCAGGGGGCCGTGAGGTTATTACATAGAGGGGTCATGAGCTGTCAACCGCCACCCCAAATCCCGCTTTTCCTCCAGCATTGATAATGGTGTTTAAAAACATTTTTATATGTTTTTAATTTATAAGGGGGCGTCGCACTCAGAGGTTTGCTATGTGAAAGGGGTCCCCAGTACAAAAGTTTGAGAGCCGCTGCTCTAGGTTTACTTGATCCTACGCCAGCAAAAGGGGCTGGACTTGATGACCTCTAGAGATCCCTTCCAGCCCTACATTTCTATGATTCGCTTTGAAGGAAGCTATCAGATTACCCGCCCCTGTCACTCTTCTTTTCTCAAGACTATATATGACCAGTTTTTCAGTCTTTTCTCATAGGTTAGGTTTTCTAAACCTTTTCTCATTTATGTAGCTCTACTCTGTGCTTTCCTGAGTTTATCCACATCTTTCCTAAAGTTTGGCCCCAAACTGGACACAGTACTCCACTGAGGCCTCACCAGTGCTGCACAGAGTGGGACAATGACCTCTCGTGTCTTATATATGACACTCCTGTTAATAACTCCCCCAAATTGTATTTGCCTTTTTCTCATCTGCATCACATTGTTGACATATATTCAATTTATGATCCACTATAACCTCCAGAGCCTTTTCAGCACTACTACTGCATAACCAGGGATTCCCCGTTTTGTAGTTGTGCATTTGATTTTCCCCTCCTGAGTGAAGTACTTTGCACTTGTCTTTACTGAATTTCATCTTGTTGATTTCAGACAAATTCTCCAATTTATTAAGGTTGTCTCCAGTTCTTACCCTGTCCTTCAAATTGATAGCACCCCTCCTCCACCCGCTTGATGTCCTCTTCCAATTTTATAAGTATACTTTCCACTCCATTATCCAAGTTGTTAATTAAAATATTGAATAGTACTAATAAATATGCTCTTAAACTAAATGAGTAACTTTTTAAACGTTACAAATCACCGTCCTCATCTTTCCCACTGCTTAAAGACACCCATGTTTCAAATGTTAAATCTCACAGCTAGAGATGGGTCTAGAGAGAGCCCCTGGAACTCTGTGCATGGGGTAATAGTGGGTGGTGGGGAGTTCAAGCTCAGATGTACTATTGAATTTTGCAGCTGGCCCCTCGCTCTCTAATGGATCAAACTGAAGCCTCCAGATTCGAAAAAAACCAAGTCTGGAAGGAGTGGGATGACATGCAAAATTCAGACCTGGATTAGAATCCCAACCCCATCTCTAAATAAGGCTAGAACAGTGACCTAGTGGCTAATGTTTTATTATTGCCATTCTGGGGCTGAATGTACAGAGGAGGTGCTGGAGATGCAGCACCCTTGCTATGGATGATAGAATGGAATAGAGAGTCTTACATTGTTAGGTAACAACCTCTTCACTCATTAACAACACTGAGTGCTAGATTGACCATAACATTGCATTCAAGATATGGTAGATTTTTTGTGTGGAATATTCTAAAATTTCAGGTTAGCTGTCTAATCAAGTGCAAAGTAGAGCTAATGGAAAAATGGAATTTCCATCCCCTGGGAACCTCCAATGTCTCAACATTTCTTTTCATCATGAATCAGGAAGAAAAGTCAAAATATCAAAACTTTTTGCAGAACAAGTTCCAAAAAAATTAAATTCAGAAAAGTCGAGACTTTCTGTTTTGGATCAGGTTGACATTAGTGTGCATGTCTGCTTCAGACACTGGGATGCCTTATGTGAGTTGTTCTGGGTCCTTAATGCCCCCATTATCTCCTATAGGCCATGCACCCTGGTTGAACTACATCTGCTATGATGCAAGGTGGTCTTTTCCTGTGATTGAGTCTTATGGGACTCCCATGACATACTGCAATGGCTCAGTAGCAGAGAAAGACTGCCATGCACCAAGGGAGATATAGTCCAGTTGGAGGACCAGGGCATGAGAGGCCTTCAACTACAAATCTCATGAATCAGTGCAGTGGCTTTGGTAGACACACAAGTTAATGTTGACCTGACATGAAACAGAAGGTTTCATTTAGGTTTTTCTAATGGGAAGTTCTGCAGAAATCAATCCTTTCCTGTGGAAAATTTCAATCCTGGTGAAACGCCATTTTTAATGGTAAAATGTTGCAGCTGAAACCTTTTGACTAGCCCTAACAGTAAACTAACATTGTCAAAAGGAGCTCAAACTGTAAACTAAAATCTCCATTTTGTATTTTTGTTCTTAGGTGAAATATAAATTTGTTTACCAGTAATAGAGCAAGAAGAAGAAATTTGGCAGAGTAACAGTGAGCTGCAGCCATCTCCAGTGAGGAATCATATAAGCAATAGCAGAGAGTACGAGGAGTCCAACAGTAAAGGCTACTTGGTAAACAATTCCTACTGTTCTTCTATAGCTTAAGCCAACAAATTCTGTGACTAAAAAGATAACACAAATCAAGGTAGAAAATAATCAGTGATAAATCAGTTTAGACATCAGAGAACCTAGATCCCCTAATTTAAAACCATTAAAAATTTTATAGATTCTAGAATTTATGATCTTGTAAAATTTCTGGCCGATCTAGAAGCTTTTAAACTGAGTTCTCTTCAGTGATGTAGAGTAACTATGTAAAAATCAAATTCTACAAATTCGTCATGTTTCATGAACAGAAATACATAGACTTTTTGAAAAGTTTGGATGTTACTAAACCACAGTAAATTTCTAACAGTGATTTTGGTATCTAAATATTTATTTTTTTAAATGAATACCGCTAAGTGGAAAATGGCAGTAGATCTGGTGGGGAGAGGACAGGAAAGGAGGTAGAGAACTTATAACTGACGTTTCTTGAGAATGTTGTGTATGTAGTTTAATAAAGTATAAAACATTGTTGATATACGTTTATGTGGACTTCCATTAGAAGCTGTTCAGTATCATTACTGTGTGCATATTTAATTTTTAGATTTCTTTTTTCAGAAAGGGCTTAGTGGTATGTTCTCATTTTGAGATTACATATGAAAGAAGAGTATTGTGTCAGAGTTAAGGGCGTTGAGTTGTGATGAAATATGCATTTCTTTGTACTTGGTGTACTTCATTGAAGTGAAGGGCAGTTTTGCCATTGACATCAGTAGGGCCAGGATTTCACCCATTAACATATTATGTGGACAGGGGATGTGTTTACCTATTTGTTTCATGCATTTAAGTGCTTTGATTTTCTAAATGTAAAAAGGAAGTCTAATATTGTCATGCGGTAACCTTACCTTGTCTGGAAGCAAGATTTTTTTTTGTAAGGTCTCAAGTCATGGAACCACAAAAAGTCTGGGGAACAAAAACTTCAATTTGGATATGACATTACTCACTACCTTTCGAGGCCAGCCCCACTCACTCTGTATGCTATGTGTTCACTGCAGCTGGGAGCGTGCCTCGCAGCCCGAGTAGACAGACGTGCTTGAGCTAGCGTGCTAAAAATAGTAGTGTGGACATTATGACATGGCCAGTGACACAGACGAGGCACCTAAATAGAAGCCCACCCAACCCCTTCAGTCCATACTATGGTGACTAGCCCTGGATCTTCCTGGGCTCACCCCTGGCTGTAGGCATACCCTTAAAATGTAACCTGCCTTTGACAGCATATCCAATTAATCCATGTCCCTATATGGGTGTTTATTTGAACATACGCTTGTTAATGTGGGAAGGCACAGTATTTTCCCAAACTGTCTTCTTCCAATGTGTAACTTCTCAAAGACTTGGATATAAAAACCCTGATATTGTCTCATTTGAAAAGAAAATGTGATTTTGACATAAATCTTGGTTTTGAGTGTAGAATGCAGTTTTTCAGTGAATGAAATGAGCTTCATTTTTCAGTGTTACCCAGTGAGCTGCTAATTCCTTACATTCAGCTGCATTGGAACAAATCTGTTCAGCCCTACTTCTACACCCGGGGCTTTATTCACCCCAGGTGGTAATTGCAATCTGTCTTACTCAGTATGTAGCCTGTTAACCAGCCCCCCTTGCTGACCAGTCCTTGTATGAAACGATAGATCAGCATCCACGTGTAGCTTGGTGCAAAGGCCATGAGAACTCCAGAAATAGAATTGACAAGGATTGTAATTAACAGGCATAATTTACGACCAAACCTGCAGAGAAACAAATGTATCTGTGATCATGACATGCATTACATTGTGCAAAACATAACTGAAGAGCAAATTTTCACGTGGCTGAGTCATGCTGGTTGCAAAGCAATACTTTTTGAATTCATTCTATTGAAAGATCTGTTTTCTTCTCCCAAGTTTTGTTCAGAGCAGTTTCTCATGTACATACAGTTTAACCTTGTATTGTAACACCTGTAGTCCTCCTCTAAAGAGAGAATTGCTGATAGAACCATCCATTCATTTTGCTAGGGAAAGAATACTGAGAAATGCTTCTGGCCTGTTTCTGTAGCACCCACAGCATTTTGGTTAATTTCCCACTCACTTTATAGGGTACCCCCTCCTGTGCCCATATATGTGCATAATAATCGAGAGGGGAGAAAGCCAAGCCACTGCTGTGCATTTTTAGATATTCTCAAAGTCCAAGTTGTGTGACGCATAGCGGACAGCAGCTGTAGTTCCCTGGGTTGCACAGAAGAAGCAAGAATTTTGCAGAAGTGATGGCTCTTTTCTGGGGTACATGTTGACTTGGGGATTTTAAAAGGAGGAAAGTACGTGCTGCAATCATTGTTTAACTCTGCTGCCTTCACAGCTGGTCTCAGCTGGGTGAGAAAATGCCAAGCAGCCAGATGTGACATCCTAATCCTGGGGCTGCTTTGTCTGCTGGGGCCAGGTTCTGTTCTAGTTTACACTGGCTGGCTATGGCCTTCAATGGTCCAGCTGTCAATTGGCATAGCCAGAGCACAGAATGCTCCGTCCATGCTTCCCCTTGCCCACAACTTGCCCTCAACACTGAGAGCTGCAGCCAGGGGAGTTTCACAGAGGAGCCAGCTATTCCAGCACTATGCCTGCTGGGGATTCCCAGGAGGCATAGAGTCTCTGTCCTTATATCTCCTTTACTTACATGATTTTCCCCCTGCTTTTAATGAAGACAGGAATTGCTTTGTGATTCCCTCCACCAAGATTTTCCATTTACAGTGATCGTGGAGAGTTCTTACAAACTCCTTTCACCTATGTGTTTGCACATTTTCTTACCACGAACACTTACTGACCTGGTTAATGTGCTCTGGAAACATCCTGTGGTGGCTGTCTGACTTGCGCTACATTGATCTGTAGTTCTTCTTCTATGCTACAGTGGTTTCTCCATTGACCTATGCAGTGACCCTAATTTTTGCCTCATTCCAGTCATCCTTCTCCAGCTATAGTGCTCAGAAATTTCATATTGGATCTGCAGTTGTCTCTCCATTGGTGGTATAGTGGCTCCACTGATATTCAAAAGCAAATGTTTCCAAAAGAAACAGGCTTATTACAATGCTGGAAAGACATTTTGGTTTGGTTTAATGGAGAACTATTTATTTAGTTATTTGATTTATAAAAATGCACCACCAGTCAAAACTCTGCATCCCAGTACAATAAATGTACACTAACAAAAACAGCAGAGTGACAAATGACAGCCAAAGTAAATTTCTTCTTTCCGCTCAATAACATCAGCAGCTCAAGTCACTCAGATGCCCCCTTCCATCATATCCCACTTAAACAGGCCATTTTAAATTATGTCCTAAGGGTCAGCCAAGAGGGCTTTGCAAAGCCAACAGAAAATTCCAGACTCAAAGTCCATCTCCTAAGAATGCCCTAGGGGCCTTCAGCAGTTCCAGATCTAAACTGCAGGGGCAAATTAGCTATAGCTGATCTCAAACATTGCATAAGAGGGGAGGTGGTCTTTATGGTAGCCAGGGTACAAAACACATAAGACTTTACAGTCAAAATGAGCACCTTGGATTTTACCCAGAAACCAGCTGAGTCTATGAATAGGTCTAATATTCTCCTTTGAACTAACACCTCTAAGAAGTCTTATTTTGCACTAACCAAAGCTTCTAAATGGCAGGTGCAGTGATCCACCTGCTCTTCCGCTCCTGGCTTCTGGGATATGACATTTTTACAGAGCCACTGATCAGAACCATATATTTTAGGAAATAAGATATTTCAGCCACCAGGAACTACTCCATTCTAAGTGACTGAGTGATCTTTTGAATTAGTTTTTCAGTGCGTACATTTACCCCTTCAATCATATGTGATGCTTAAAAATATGAATGTTAAATACCCAAAGTGAATGTTTCATCCCTCACATACCTGTCTGCAATGTAGCCAATGCTTATGGAGCCAATAAAAAATCCAGTGTTCACACAAGACTGAAAGAGATCCAGCTTCCAGGAGTCCTCACAAACCAGGTTAAACTGCAGAGGCACATCAGTGTTAGAACAGGGAGAACAGACACTCCACAACATTAGACATGGCCCAGCCGTTTTGAGATATGATGAAACACACACAGAAAATTTTCCAGAAATGAAATGACCTAATTCTTTTGACCATCATAGCTGAAATACATTTTGCCCAATTTGACTCAATTTCCAGAAAAATACTACCCTAGTTAAGGGTGAGGGTCCAAGCAGGGACACGCGCATACTGGAGATGAATGCATGGCTGTGCAGACAGTGTCAACAGGAGGGCTTGGCATCCTGCACCCTTGGGAGACTGTTCCAGGAAGGAGATGTACTGGGGAGAGACAGACTCCACCTCACTAAGAAGAGGAAGAGCATCTTTGCAAACTGTCTCACCAACCTAGTGAGGAGAGCTTTAACCTAGGTTCAAAGGGGAGAGATGACAAAGGCCTACAGGTAAGTATAAAAAAAGTGACCTTAACAGAGGGTTAGCGGTTTTGGAGGACAAAGTTAATATTGGGTGGTAAGAGTAATAAGAGAGAAATCAGTGGAGAAAATCTGCTCAACATCTTAGATATCTATACACAAATGCAAGGAACATGGGGAATACATAGGACGAAGTGGAAATATTAGTACATTAGCTAAATAATGACAACTGGCATCACAGAGGCTTGGTGGGATAAACCTTGTGACTGGAATATTGGTCTTGTAGAGTGATATAGCTTGTTCTGGAAGTTCTGGCAGGAAAAAAGGGAGAAACTGTTGCATTATACAATAAGAATATATACACTTGCTCTGAGGTCCAGAAGGAGGTGAGAGCCAGACCAGTTGAAAATCTCTGGGTAGGGATAAAAAGAGAAAAAATAGGGGTGATGTCATGGTAAGAGTCTACTAGAGATCATTGAATCAGGAAAAGGAGGTGGATAAGGCATTTCTAGAACAAACAGAAAAATTCAAACCAGAAGATCTGGTAGTAATCGGGGACTTTAACTACGCAGATATCTGTTGGAAAAGTAATCTTGCAAAATGCAAAATTTCTAATAAGTTCTTGAAATGTATTGGGGACAACATTCTGTTTCAGAAAGCTGATGATGTAACCAGTGGGACAGCCATTTTAAATTTGATTCTGACTAACTGGGAGGAATTGGTGGAAATCTGAAGGTGGAAGGTGACTGTGAAATTATAGATTTCAGGATTCTAAGAAAGGAAGGAGTGAGAGAAGAAGAGTCTAACAAACTCAGAAAACTGGTAGGTAAGGTCCCATGGAAAGAAAATCTAAGGGATAAAGTCATTCAGGAGAGCTGGCAGTTTCTCAAGGAGACAATATCAAAGGCACAACTTCAGTGTGATCTATTCTGATGCAAAGGAAAGATTGGAATAACAGTAAGAGGCTAATATGGCTTCCACAAGAGCTCTTTAGTGACCTGAAAATCAAAAAGGAATCTTACAAAAAGTGGAAACGGATGAATTTCTAAGGAGAAATACAAAAGAACAGCACAAATGTGTTGGGACAAAGTCAGAAAAGGCTAAAGCAAAAAATGAGTTAAGTCTAGCAAGGGACATAAAAGGCAATAAGAAAGGTTCTTTAAATATACTATGAGTAAGACAAAGACAAAAGACAGCGTAGATCTACTTAGTGGGAAAGGAGAGCTAATAACTGATGACATCAAGAAAAGTGAGGGGTTCAATGCCTATTTTACTTCAGTCTTCACTAAAAAAAAGGCTAATGGTGACCAGATCCTCAGCACAATTAATATTAATTATGTGAGGAAGGAGTGCAAGCCAAAATAGGGAAAGAACAGATTAAAGAGTATTTAGATAAGTTAGATATATTCAAGTCAGCAGGGCCTAATGGAAATTCATCCTAGGGTACTTCCAGAACTGGCTGAAGCAATGTCAGAACCGTTGGCAATTTTCTTTGAGAACTCCAGGAGGATGGAGAAGGACAAACATTGTATCTATCTTCAAAAAAGGGAACAAAGGGGACCTGGGGAATTATTGACCAGTGTCATAAACAGATAGTTAAGGGTTAATGCCTCTTTTACCTGTAAAGGGTTAAGAAGTTCACCTAGCCTAGCTGACACCTGACCAGAGGAACCAATGGGGGAACAAGATGTTTCAAAAAGAAGCAGCAAAGTTTTTCCTTTGTTAGTTTTCAGTTTCAGCCGGAGTGAAAAAGATCAAGGAACCAGCCTTTATCAGAGTAGTAAGTTTTAGAAGGGATAAATAGGTTTATGTTTATTTTCTTTGTAACTTGTCTTGGTACCATTAAGGGAATTATCAAAATTGGGTATTTGGGTATTTTTTTGTGTAACTAAATTTGTGCCCAGGGGAACCTCACCTGTGTCTTGAATCTGTTGTCTGTGAGAGTAGCTGGTATGCTAATCTCTCCCAGAGGATTTTCTTTTACCTTTCTTTTCTTTAATTAGAAGCTTTTTTCTTAATACCTGATTGATTTTTTCCTTGTTTTTAGATCCAAGGGGATTGGATCTAGACTCACCAGGAACTGGTGGGAGAAAGGAGAGGGGATGGTTAAATTCTCCTTGTGTTAAGATCCAAGGGGTTGGATCGGTGTTCACCAGGAACTTGGTGAAAAAGTCTCTCAAGGCTACCCTGGAAGGGGAAGGTTTTGAGAGGAAAGGGCGTGTTCCAGACGGAGGATCTGGATGGTGGCAGCGATACCAGATCTAAGCTGGTAATTAAGCTTAGAAGTGTCCATACAAGTCCCCACATCTGTACCCTAAAGTTCAGAGTGGAGAAGGAACCTTGACAACCAGTCATCCAAATTTCGGTACCTGGAAAGATACCAGAACAATTATCAAACAATCAATTTGTAAGCATTGAGAGGATAATAGGTTTATAAGGAATAGTCAGAATGGGTTTATTAAGAACAAATCATGTCAAAACAACCTAATTTCTTTCCTTGATAGAGTTACTGGCTTAGTGGATGGGGGGAAGCAGTACATGTGCTGTATCTTGATTCTAGTAAGGCTTTTGACAGCCCCACATGACATTCCATATGCAAACTAGGGAAATGTGGTCTAGATGGAATTATGGTAAGGTCAGTGCACAACTGGTTGAAAGACCATATTTAAAGAATAGTTGTCAATGGTTTGCTGTCAAACTGGGAAGGAGTATCTAGTTGGGTCCAGCATAGGGAGTCAGTCCTGGGTCATGTGCTATTCAATATTTTCATTAATGACTTAGATAATGGAAACGTACACTTATAAAATTTGCAGATGACATCAAGTTGGGAAGGGTATCAAGTACTTTGGAGGACAGGTTTAGAATTCAAAACAACCTTGACAAATTATAGAATTGATCAGAAATCAACAAGATGAAATTCAATAAAGAAAATGCAATGTGCTTCACTTATGAAGGAAAACTCGAGTGCACAAGTACAAAATAAGGAATAACTGGCTAGGGGGTAATACTGCAGAAAAGGATCTGTGGGTTATAATGGATCACAAATTGAATGAGTCAACAATGTGAAAAAGGCTAATATGTTTTGGGGGTGTATTAAGAGGAGTGTTTCATGTGAGACTCCAGAGGTAATTGTCCCTGCTCTACTTGGCACTGGTGAGGCCTCAGCTGGAGTCCTGTGTCCAGTTCTCGGTGCCACCCTTTAGGAAAGATGTGGATAAATTAGAGGGAGTCCAGAGGAGAGCTACACAAATGATAAAAGGTTTAGAAAACCTGACCTAAGGGGAAAAGGTTAAAGAAATTGATCATGTTTAGTTTTGAGAAAAGAAAACAGAGGCAGAAGGACATAAGTCTTCAAATTTGTTACTGGCAGTTATAAAGAAGACAGTCTCAATTGTTCTCTGAATCCACTGAAGGTAGGACAGGAAGTAATAGGCTTAATCTGTAGCAAGGGAGATTTAGGTTAGATATTAGGAAAAACTTTCTAACTATACAGGTAGTTAAGCTCTGGAATAGGCTTTCAAAGGAGATTGTGGCATTCCTATCATTGTAGATTTTTAAGAACAGATTAGACAAACATTTCTCAGGGGTGGTCTAGGTTCACTTGGTCTTGCCTTACCACACTGGGCTGGACTTGATGACTTCTCAAGGTTCCTTCCAGCCCTAAATTTCTGTGATTTCTATTATATCTCTCAATATCACATAATTACTTCCCAGGGTGAGGGTGTAGGGGGAAAGAAGAGGGAATCTTAAAAAAATTAATCTGCCTGTAATTTTGGATAAATTTGGAAAAATGCTTGAATCTTTATCAGTTTATCTTGCCAAACCCCTAGACTTTGTGGTTTGTTCACTGCAATTTATCTAGCAACTGAAACTGTGTGATGCTGCAGAGGTGTTACTCGGATTCATTCTTGTCTATTTGTAGTGACTCTGCGTGGAGGAAGTGTCCATCAGTTCTGGCTTGAAGTTAGGTATTTATGGCTTTGATTTAGGAGTACATTACATTTTCTGGCTGCAGCCATATAATCTGTGGTATCACCTGGATGCCTTTCATTGGTTTTAGATTGGCTTATAGGGCTAGGCAGCACCATGGGGGTTTGCACGGCTGCTGGATGCTAGGAGGGTTGCCCAATGCAGCTTTCAGCAGCAGGTAAAGATATTTTCAAACTCTGAGCTCCTGAACTGAGCTTTAACCCAGCAGCTGTGAAGAGAGTAATGTCTGTGGGGGCATCCATGGGCCACTGGCTATGGGTTCATATTTGCTGCTTAATAGAGTCTTTAGGTGTGATACAATGGGGCCTGCCAGAGCGAAGCAGAGCAACCTGCTCTCCAGCTTCTAATTAGCACTGGCACAAAGCCCAGCAGCAGAGTTTACTTCACTTCTATTCACAGCAAACATGTACTCTGTACTTCGCTGTGACTCACTGAGCAACAGAAACATAGGGTATGTCTACACAGCCCACAGCATCCCACACCTGGCCAGCGGGACTCATGCTAGTGCCCCAAAAATAGCTGTGTGTAGATAGAGCTTTTAAGTTGTGGCCAAGACTGGTCTCCCATCAGTGGTCTCTCTGGAAAGCATTTAATGTTGAATACTGAATGTTTAATACTGTATTACAGGCACAATTTTACTCTCATTGAAGTCAATGGCAAAACAGAAAAAGGACCAGGTATTAGGTGGGGGATGTCCTTATTTTCTGCTCCCTACCCTTAGAACACTTAGTCCATATAATTTTCTTGCCCACGTCTAACCTTTTCTTAAGTTCCTAGGCTCTTTGCCTTAATAACATCCTATGACCATGAGTTCCACAGATTCCCCTTTATCCAATGTTTAACTCATTTCCTTTTATTTCTATGTGTTGGTGTTTATTTCAATAGTATTTTCTCATATTCTCATTTAAAAGAAGGCGAAAAGGATTCACTAAGCCTTCTTACCATTTCCCCATTGCTTTATAGAATCCATCACATCTGCTTTTTCTCATCTTCCATCCAAATTAAATCATTGCAATCTCTTTAGCCTCTCCCCCTGTGATATACACCCTCCCCCCATGCTCAGAATCATTTCTCTGGATCTTTGCCTCTTTCAAGGCAGGATTACCTAAAGGGAACACAGCATCAATGCAGATCAAGCTGGCATTATAATAGTGTGCGGACTATTGTTAGTCTCCTTCTTTATACTACTTGCTGTCTGATTGGCTTTCTGGAGTTCACAGCACAAATTCAACTCTCAGCATAAACCTTCAACGTATTTGTCTACATTAATAGTGACAATATCAAGCTCTTATGTAACATTTTTCATCATTAGATCTTGAAATGCTTTACACAGGAGATAAAGTATATCCTCCATCTTACAGCTGGGGAAACTGATGCACTGTGAGGGGAAAGTGACTTGTCCACTGACACATGACAGGCCAGTGGCTGAGCTGGGAATAGAACCCAGTTCTACTGTTCCCAGTCCAGTGTTCTACCCACTGGGCAATACTGCCTTCTACTACACTAATGCCTACATCATATTGTAGAGCAATTTCAACTAATCACAATCCAGCACTGTGTATAAACAGGGCTAACATGACACAATCAAGTTAAAATAATATTTAAACAAAATTCCTTTTTTATGTTGCTAATACCTCACAAAGCATTTAAAAATATTCTCTTTACTTTTCAACACTCATGCTATTGGTTTATTTTTGCATTTCTCTCCATCGGTTTCACTTTTATTTCTAGGAATATTGACTATGTAACAATTACAACTGTGTGTGTACTTGGGGGAACGCCCACCAGACAGTAAGCAATTAGCCTGGATGGGTCATTAAGAAGGACAATAGTATCTTCAAAGTTCTAATCTTCCACCCTCCTGAGAAGCTTCCTGGGATGCTGCTTTGACACTACACGGTCATGTGATCAAGTCACCTGGTACACCTTGAGTTGGTATTTTTCCATTGGAAGGGGATGGGATAGGAAACAAAAGATTCCTGCCATATGTAAAACATATTTAAGGCTGGGGAGTGGGGTAATCAGGGCTCTTCTTCACTGCTTCCCCGCTCAAGAAGGAAGACCGCTGAAAACACCTGAGGAAACAAAGGAACTAAACTGGGGGAGACGGGGTCTGAGTCCAGGCAAGAAAGGACAGCCTGTAAAAGGAATCCCAGAAGATTTAAGCTGCAAGCAGCGCAGTTTACCATCAAGAAACTCTGTAACCTGCTTGAAACAACATATAGAGTGAGAAATTATTATTTGTGGCCAGTATTCCTTAGTGTATTAAGCTTAGTTGGGTGTTTTGTTTTATTTGCTCAATAATCTGCTTTGATCTGTTTGCTATTCCTTATAAACACTTACAATTTACCCTGGTGTAGTTAATAAACTTGTTTCTTGTTTATTCAAAACTCAGTTTATGTAATTTATAACTGGGGGGGGCAGGGGTGGGCAAAAGCTGTGCATATCTTCCTCCACATTGAGGGAGGGGGTGATTTTCATGAGCTTAATTCTATATAGATCTCTGTACAGTGCAGGCCATATAATTTTGGGTTTACACTCCAGAGGATGTATCCACAGGAGCACTGGGCACTCCCCTAGCTGGGTCTCCCACAGAGAGCTAGTCACAGACTCTGTGAGATTCTACAGCTAGGTGTCTCCCTACCTGTGTGTGTGCTGAAAGGGGGCTTGAGAGCCTGACACAGGAGCACAAAGTGTGTGTGGGGGACCCAGGCTAGTGGGACAGGTGGGCTCAATGGGACCCCAGCACATCAGGTGGCATTCTGGAAAGGGGAGTCCAAACTGTCACAGACAGCATCAAATGCAAGGAAACCCCTTCACCAACCATGAACATTCCATGCCTCTCTCTGGATACTGCTAAACCATCTTTTCCAGTGATTACTTTTATCTCTGGTTTGTAGAATCTTCTGAAGAACATTTTTGTTGCCTTTGGAATATACTAGATTGCAGCAAATAGACAGTACGATAGGTTAAAAATTTTTCCTGGAGGAAGATACCCCTGGGTTCACCTTAAAAGGCCTTCACAGCTCCTTCCCCCTTACAACTTGCTCAGTTTGGAAACTGCTCAGCACACATGGTCACTTACAGGCTGGATTCTCATCTTGAAGAATGGAGCAGGGGAGGCATCTATGTTAACTAGAGCCAGTTAAATTACCAATTGCAAATTAGTTATGTGACAAATGTAGACTTTTTCTCTGTTTGCGGATCTTTTTTACCTTGTCCCCATTATCTATTACTGTATTTGATATATGTAAATATTTTCCAATTTGACCAAATTTCCAATTTTTTCTTCATTGTGTCTTTGATGTTGTTTATTTTTCATGTGCAAGATCAGTCAGCTAGGTCATGTGTAAAGCCCTTCATTTTCAGCTTTTATTTTGTTTAAAATGTCCTGGGAATTTATTAGTATTGGAAAAAATGGGTGAAAATTGGTGCAAAAAACTAGCTTTGCAGTTTTCTGAGTAAATATTGTGGTTAAATATCACTTTCCCCCTGTTTATTTAAAAAAAACTTTAAAAACCCATTTTGTTCTGAAATGTAGTCTGACACAGCTTTTTGTTTTCATCTATTTTAGCATGAAAAGCAGTTCACTAACTTGTATTTGCTTTAAATGCTACTAACTTTTCACACTATCTGTAAAGCAGGCCCGTGTGTGGATGACTGAAACATTTAAACAAGAGAATAGCAAATGATGAAATGTGTATAATCATTTGTATGGAAATTAATGAAACTTTCAGGATTTGTGAACATTTTTATGAATAAACTTCCAGTCTTCTGACTATTCCTGAAAAACTAGTAACATGACCCTGCAAATAATAGCACAGTGTACTTACTATTTTTCCCCACAAATATGTTCATAGATCACTTTTTGTACTCTTCAACCAGATCTAGTGTTAGCATTGTTACTAGGAATTATACTCAGTCTATGTACATGCTGAGGTGAGACTATTAGCTGGCATACGTGTTTCCTCCTTCAGAAAATTACTATTTGGGATTTTTTCAGTTTGCAAATACCGGGGTAACCATGGGCCGTTGCTCCTTGTTTAAGTTTGTCTTACCTCAGTCACAATGGATGATCCTGAAGAATCATAAACCCAGCCACCTTGACAGGGGGTGAGCAGGATATTGCTCCTGTTGCCATAACTGGTGAAGTTTTCTAAGGGGTTTGTGCAGCTGAGGCCAGTTGTGTTCCAGTCCGCGTCATATCTCCTGCACTGACTAGAGAAAGACTCCCCATGTCTTCCCTGCTCTGGAACAGTGTAATTCAGCTCCTCTTCTAGACTCCAGCCACATCGGCTGCTCAACTCAGCAACTCCAGGACTGAGACAGCGGTGTTCAGGCGTGAACCCCAGGAAGACGACACCCACGTAAATAGGGGTGAAGGAGGCAGACAGCAGGCATAAGACAAAGAAGGCTCGCTTCTGGAACAAGTCAAATTCCCCAATATGCTCTAGAATGTCATCCAAGGTTGGCATTTTTGCGTATAGCAACTCACTTAAAATAAGTAACTGGGTTGCTCTTCACAGCATTGCTCTGCATGTAGCTGGAAGCAGAGCTGTTTAAATAACTGCAGAATACTTGATCAAAAGTCAAATAGTTAATTCATCTTGTAAATTGACAAACCATGCGTTGCAACCTTTATTTCTCAAGCGTTGTTTCAAATCAAGCTTTGATTCTTGTGTGATGCAAACTCTGCTGTTGGTTGTTAGCTTGTTTTGTGTGTTACGGGCTTGGAGGATTACGCTTAGTGTTTTACACAGCATCTGTTGCTTTGTTAGTATATGATAGAGGCTAGACAATTATTCCTCTGTTATCTGAGTCCATAAGCATTATAAATGCACATTATTTTCTTCATTGTTTGTAGGGGCCTGAGATTTTATACCCTCAAGTATAACAGATTCTAACCCCTATGTGCTGTGCTGGCAGTGTGTACAGACCACATTTCCAGATTTTTAAAGGTATTTAGCCAGCTAAAGATGCATATAGATGCCTAGTGGGGTTTTCCAAAGCACCTAAGTACCTAACCACTGGGAGTGTTGTGCCTAGGTGCTTTGGAAAATCCCACTAGGCACCTATCTGCATCTTTAGGTGGCTAAATATCTTCACAAATCTGGCCCAATGGCATCAGGGAAACTTCCTTAGAGCCTCCAGTACAGGGTGTGCTGATGGTGGGAGAGATGGCAGAGGAACGGCCACAGCATAAAGTAGCTACTCTGGACTGCAGAGCAGCCCATAGGAGCCAAAGGTTCATAAATTAGAGCAACACCTCTGGCTGTTCTAACATATGCTGGGGGCTGTACTAATCTCCTGAGCGAACAGAATTTGGGGCATGCAATGTTGGCCTTAAAAACCTCCTTTTCCTCCCCTTCCTCCTGCACTGTGCTTTGTTTCCTGCACCTCCTGGGAGGCTTAGCTCAGAGACTAGCCCTAAACCATGTTCTACTCATGTGTATACATTCTGTTTGTCATGGAACCTGATTATACAATGCTAACATCTGGGCTTGTGCTAAAGCTATAAAGAAATCTCAATGTTCCCTTCAGTCTCTTCTGTCTTTTGAGATCATTCATGTTGTGCTCCTGTTCTATGCTGAGATTCTAAGGCCAGAAGGGACTGTTGTGGTGATCTAGTCTGATCTCCTGAATAGCATAGGCTGTTGAACTTCTCCCAGATAATTCCTAGTGCCAGTCTTTTAGAAAACCATCCAGCCTTGGTTTAAAAATTGTCAGTGATGGAGAATCCCCCATGACCCTTGGTAAATTGTTCCATTTGTTAATTATTCTCATTGTTAAAAATGTATCCCTTATTTCAAGTCCAAATTTGTTTAGGTTCAGCTTCCACCCATTGGGTCATCTTACACCGTTCTCCGCTAGATTGAAGAGTCTATTAAATATTTGTTCACCAAGTAGATACTTATAATTGCAATCAAGTCAGCCCTTAATCTTCCCTTTTGTTAAGGTAAGTAGATTGAGCTGCTTGAGACTATCACTATAAACCGTGTTTTCTAATCCTGTAATCATTCGCCATCCATGGACACTACCTGGCAAGTCACAAATATGGGCACTATTTTGAAATTAACAATTTCTACATGGCATAATAAAAGATCAGATTTTTTCCTATTCACAGGGAGCTTTTAAACTATTTATAGCCCAGACTATTGCATGTCAAAGTCAAGAGATGAGTGATGCCACCTGTAAGAGTGAGAGATGACCTTAAGTGCTATATGCATGCACTTTTCAGTAACTGTGTCCACCAGCAAACCTCCTTTTTAAGTTTACACCTGTTACACACTTATTTATCTTTAAAGCTAACTCTGAAGCAAACCAAAATAAATGAAGGGCGGGTGCATAAATGCATCTTGGAAATACACTCTGTCCTCCTTTTCTCCTCTGGCTATGTCCCAGCATGATCCCATGCCAGTAGGGTGACCAAATGTCCTGATTTTATCGGGACAGTCCCAATATATGGGGCCTTTTCTTATATAGGCTCCTATTACCCCCCCACCCCCACCCTCTGTCCCGATTTTTCACACTAGCTGTCTGGTCACCTTGCATGCTGGGAACTGCAAGTGGGGGAGCAATATAAGGCTGTTCCACTGCCCCTGTCCCTGTGCCAGGTATCTCTAGGGGTAGATCAGCGGGGTTTGTGGTCCCTATCTGCTGGCAGACTGGCCCACAATGAAGCCCAGAATCTGGGCCTAAAAGATTAAACAGGCAGATCTGGAGTCATCTGATGGTCAGCCATTTGTTGACCATCTAGCCATAGACTCAAAAGCATGTGTTAGAGATGGAAAATGCAGTCACTTTAATCATTGTGAAGCTGCATTGCATTAGCCCTTGCTTAGTTCTCCTGTAAGCCATGGTTCCCATCCACACCTGGGACTAATCTGTTCCAAAGTCCTTCTGTGGGTCTGGTCTGGCTGTGCCCCCTGTGTGTTCTGGCCCAGTCTGATCAGGCTCCCATCCACCAGGTCAGTTCTGTCTCCTTGTGGTGTAACTTGTACTTCAGCTGGGTTTTTTCAGTTCCATCACTGACCCATAACTCTAGCCTGTCCTCCCCCTAGTGCAGAGCCAAGGTCTGTGTTCCCGCTGATGCTTACTGAGGGGATATAAGGAGAAGGTGAAAGAATGAGAAACACTCATTTGAATGGAGAGTTACTATCTCCCTTACCAGAAGACCATGTTGCCCTACTGCAGTAGGTTAATTAAAGCAATTGTCTACTGAGACACTTTTACTGTGTATAATCAGTAATCTCTTTAGTTTGTAGAAAGTTATGTATTATCACGCCTGCTATGAAGTGTGTCAACACTCCAAAAGCTGAGTTAAGCGTTCCTGTACGCTGAACTCCTGGAGCCTCTGATACATGTTTATAGTCTTTTTAAGGGTTCTTCATTTAATACTTAATGTTAAAACTAACAACCTGCTCTAGAAAATTGATTGTAGTTCACAATACAGATCCAAGCCAATAATGTTTGTACTTAAACAGTGGCACTGTTTATCATAGATCTCAAAGCGTGTTCTAAAAGTGGGTGAGTATAGTGCTCCTCATTTTCCAGGATAGCGAATCTGAGTAAAAAAAAGCTTAAGTGACTTGCCCAAAGTGTCACAGATGGGAATAGAAACCAGGGGCTAGATTCACAAAAGGACTTACCCACCTAACCATCCCAGGACAAGACATGAATAGGGAGCCGATAGCCATTCCTCTGCCTAATGTGCTTAGGGAGCCTGATCTGGTCAGCATGCTGAGAGCTTACCTACTGAATTGGGCCCCTCTAAACAAGCGGATATAAAAAAGGCCAGGCAAGGTGGGGAGAGGGACCTCCCTTATAGCTTTTAGGCCAGTGGTTATTAGGGCACTCACCTGGGATGTGGGAGATCTCTTGCTCAAGTCCCCATTCCACCTAGGGGGAGGGAGAGGAAAGGGATCTGAACAAGGATCTCTCACGTGAGCACATTCACCACTGGGCTATGGCATATTCCGATCTGGGCGCTCTCTGAGTCTCTTCAGTCAAAGCTGTTCAACTGTGACTAATTGAAAAAGTCATTGGGCCAGACAATAAGAAAGAACGAGACTGGTGCTGTAGCCTGGTGGTTAGCACACTCCTGTGGGAGACCCAGGGGCCAGTCCTCTGGTTCCAAAAGACTTAAAGGTGTCAATTTTGCAATAGAAAAGCTTCAAAAACAGACTCCAACAAGAAACTGCTGAACTTGAATTAATATGCAAACTAGTATCAGAGGGGTAGCTGTGTTAGTCTGGATCTGTAAAAGCAGCAAAGAGTCCTGCAGCACCTTATAGACTAACAGACGTTTTAGAGCATGAGCTTTCGTGGGTGAATGCCCACTTCGTCGGATGCATGTAGTGGAAATTTCCAGGGGCAGGTATATATATGCAAGCAAGCTAGAGATAATGAGGTTAGTTCAGTCAGGGAGGATGAGGCCCACAAAAGCTTATACTCAAATAAATTTGTTAGTCTTTAAGGTGCCACAAGTACTCCTGTTCTTTTTGTTCCATATGCAGAAACCCTACTTTATCTTCATGCTTGCAAGAATGATGCTGCTGTTGCTACCAATAACAGAGTTCTGGGCACAGGGTGGTTGGTTAAGACCTCATCCCACTCATACAATGCCACTTAAAACCCCATTGGATCTTAGCATGCCTGAAGGTGAACACGGCCTTCAAAGAATGACACTATGCAGAGTTTTCCATTTGCCGATCTCTGAACAAATTGTTCAGGCTCAGAAGCTGCCTTTTTATAAATTTGTTCTTTTACTGTCCACTCAATATTTATTTACAGCATTTTATAGCAGAAAAGAGTAAATTTTACAGTTATGAAAATTAATTAATATAATGTGATCTAAGAGAATAAACAGTAACTCTGTAGGAGATTTTTCCACTCCCTGCAAAATAAAAATAAAATAGTTATTTTAAACTGAAGATGAACTGGAACCAAAACCCCTGGATCTGTGCAGCTTGAGCTCATCTTGATATTAAATAATAAACACACTATGGCTTTGTGTAATGCAAAAATTGTAATGCAGAAGTATAACAAGTTCTCCAGTACTGTAAAAGTCACAATACACTGTCCCTGCTGTGAAGATCTTACAGTTAAACCATGAGACGTATAGGTGACTGGGATATACTGGGAAGCCCAGAGGAGGGAATAATTGGAACTTTACAAAAATACAGCTTTTATGATTGACCAATAAACATTTCTGCGTACCTTTAGCTGTATATTTATGAATATGTACTGTAATTACTGTGTGATATTATAAGGGGAAAAAAACAAAATGGGATATTAGAAGAAAGGGAAATTGGATTTGTCCTGAAGAAGGATTGGTAATATCTAAGTGTTTGTATATCAGTTATTATCAAGGAGTGTTGATAATTAATTGTTGTGGGGAAAAGATAGGAAAAGAGATCAGCTATAATCAACTCTTATTTTATAGTGCCAACAGTGTCCTAGGTGCTTCACAGAAGATATGTCCCAGGCCAATCCTGCAACTTCATGTGCATGGGCAGACCACTATACCTGTTCTGAAGCCCATTAACTTCAATGGGAATCTGCGTGGGAGCAGCAGGTCACCCACCCAGGAGTAGTTACAAGCCTGGAACTGAGAAGTTTGATTTGATAGGCAAGTGAGAATATAATGAATAGCAGGACATTGAGGGGCAGGGTAGGCAATGGGATGAAGCTATGTTACATGGGTCCTCGGTTTAGGCACAGCTACATCTTGATGGTTCAAATGTATGTATTTATTTTTTACACAAGGGTAAAGATGCCCTTCTTGCATAGATGATGCTGCAGACGCAGGGCATTTATGTATGTTTTGAAAGAGAAGAGGGGAGAGGATTGTTAAACAGATTCCAGGCAGACTAAAAACAAGAGGCCACGTGGAAGAAGGCACAGAAATGTTAATGAGAAGAAAAGTCACAAGGGATATCAAGGCTGACATAACTGGTACAGCACAGGGGACCGGTGAGGGGAATGCAAAAAGACACTCTGGCCCTGATTCAGCATTTAGGGTTTAATAACAAGAATTTTAGTTATAACTTGGGGACACATCAGTTGGAAGTAACAAGAGGAGGAGCAGGACCTCGGAGTGTTAGTTGATTACAGGATGACTGAGTCACCAATGTGATATGGCTGTTAAAAAAGCTAATGCAGTTTTGGGATGCATCGGGCGAGGTATTTCCAGCAAAGATAAGGAGGTGTTAGTACTGTTATACAAGGCACTGGTGAGACCTCATCTAGAATACTGTGTGCAGTTCTGGGTCTCCATGTTTAAAAAAGGATGAATTCAAGCTGGAGCGGTTCAGAGACGGGATACTGGGTATCCGAGGAATGAAAAACTGTTCTTATGAAAGGAGGACTCAAAGAGCTTGGCTTGTTAGCTACCAAAAGGGAAGGTTGAGGGGGATATGATTCTCTTTATACATATAGCAGGGGGATTTAATATTAGGGAGGAGAATTATTAAGCTCAGTACCAATGTGGACACAAGAACAAATGGAGATAAACTGGACACTAGGAATTTAGACTTGAAATTAGAGGATGGTTTCTAACCATTAGTAAGGAGTGAGTTCTGAACAGCCTTCCAGGGATTGGGGCAAAATATATTCTCGGCTTCACGACTAAGCTGATAGTTTTAATGGAGGGAATGGTTATGATGGATAGCCCTAATGTATGGAATTAATTTGGCAATTGATCTTTGATCACAGCAGGCAAAGCTCCAGTGGTCATGTGATGATGTCCCAACAGATATTCCAGCGATCTGGTGGTTTTCACATGCTCAGGGTTAAACTGAGCAGTGCGGAGGATTTTCCTCAGACTCAGCCCGGAGGTTTTCGCTTCTCTGCAGCGTGGGGCACGGGTCACTTGCTGGAGAATTCTCTGCAGCCTGAGGTCTTCAAACCACAATTTGAGGACTTCTATAACAAATGCCTAAGCTATGTCTGAGTTACTGAAGTGGATGGGTGGGATTGTGTGGCCTTCGTTGTGCAGGAGGTCAGACTAGATGATCATAATGGTCTTTCTGACCTTAAAGTCTATGAGTCTGAGTCTAAGTGCTACCTAAGTCCATCTCTTTTCAGCAACACTGGTAAGCACACTGTGACATGCCAGGGGCAAAAGCCAGATTAGTGGGGGCTGTCACCCCTGACCTGTAAGCTGGGGGTGTCCTTTAGAATGCCTTGCTGCTATAGCAACCTGGACTGCTCACAAACAGCCTCCAGCATGTAAGTCACTCCCAGCTATGTCTGTGCGTGCTTCAGCCAGACAGTAGCACCTTGGCTTTTGCCAGCCTCGGTAATACTGCAGGGTGACCCCAACACACCTCCAGTCCGAGATCATCCCTCAGAAATGTATGTTCTGTACTGTCCAGCCTTTTCCTGGATAGTATAAATATATTAAATCCATTATTCCTTTAAGGGAATAATATGCCATTTTATTATTTTAAACGGAGAATCCAGACATTCCAATTTAAATACAGTTGATTAGATAAAACAGTAAAACAAGTTTATTAACTACAAAGAGGTTTTAACTGAGTATAATTGATGAGGCATAAAAGTCAAAAATGATTACAAGGAAAAAAAACATGACACTATTTGTGCCTAATTTAATGAACTGTATTAGATTTAGAGCAAAGTTTTCTCACCGTATGCTTTCAGCAGTCATACTGACCAAACTCTTTATGTCAGGTCCCCGGCCCCAAAATCCAACAGCTACGTTCTTTAGCTTTTCCGGTGCTGAGAATGCTATCGGCAGGGAGAGAGAGGAGGATGCTTTGGGGTGTCTGCCCCTTCTTTTTATAGTCCTGTCCCACCTTTGAGAAGCATTTCCATCTGGGAGCAAGGCAACAAGCAGTCTGTGTGGAAGGGAACTCCACCTGATGTAGATTTTTGCCCCGGCCCCCTTTCCTGCCAAAGAATAGTAATTTAGCAGGTAATGGTCCATCAGTTGTGTTTACACCTGGCTGAGGCATCAGCTTGCCCTTTGTCTCTGAGGAGATGGTTTGGCCAGTCCCCAGATTTATCTGGAAAACATACTTTTAGTCATGATCTCATTATGTTTATAACTTCACATATAATGCTGCTATGTGCATTTTGCCATGCCATTATTGATCAACAAATTATGAGTTTTTAAGTGTTACTTCACAAGGCATATCCTGTACAAACATTATTACATTAGTGGGCAGGGTGTGAACACAAGGCTATATTCTGTCACGACATGCTTAACATTGAGCATGTGCATAAACTATATTAAAGTTGGTGGTATTTAATCACATGCTTAAAGTTAATCACATGTTTAAGCACTTTGCTAAATAAAGATGGCTTGGTGAATCGGGGTCTCTGTCAGAGATGTTAGGGGCAAGCACAGATTTCCCAGAGTCTCATAAAAGGTTATTTAACATTATGGCATTTGACGATAACGAGACAGAATTCACGCTGAATATCTTTACTCAGACGATTCATACAAGTTCTTTTGGCTTCTAGGGTAAGAATCATTTTTGCACTACTGTAGAAGTAGAAAAATACCCAACTCTTTTAATTTTTTCCTAAATCTTAAATTGTTTTTATTCGGCAGGAAGAGATAGCTTTGTTTAGGCGGCTGAGAAGCAGTAGCCCATCTTTTTTTTTTTTTTTCTAAATAAGACATTGTGAAGCAGGTAAAATCTGACCTTGTGAGTAGTAACTAGTAATGAATCCCTGTGGAAAATTCAGAGAAAATCTGTCCTCCCTCCAAGTTTCTGGTATGATTTTTCAGGACTCAAAAGAATTTGAAGAAACCGATTCAGTATAGGCTATTCATTTTTATTGTTGGGCAAGTTAGTAGCAATAGTGTACCTGTGAGGATACCGGCTTTTGTTTGACCGTGACTCGGGCTCTCGTTACAAAGGGTCATTGCACTGCAAAGCTGCAGCAGAGAAGCAATCAGATGACCCACCTTCAGTAAATTGACGTTTAAGGATTTTTGGCAACAACGCTCTGTGAAGGGGTAGGGGGGACCTGAGCTCTCATGATGGAACTGCCTTTTATACACCTGGTTCAACTCTCATTAAAGTCCAGGGAAGACTTGCACGGATTTTAAAGGGATTTGGGTCAGCCAAGATTTCTTTTTGTTGTCACAGTAACTTTGTCCTTGGTCCTTGACCCTCAGTGAAGTACACAGCTGTCTGCTGGGCCTTAGGGCCTGCTCTGATTCCTGTTGAAGTCAACGGGAGTCTTTCCAGTAACTTCAAAGGTAGCACGATCAAACCCCTTGCAACACACTAAGCAAAACCATCTGTGAACTTGTGTAGTTTTGCCCTTGCAGCACAGATTCTGTGTACATTTGCCAAGATGAATTGCTTGCTGGTACCTAAATCCAATTAGAATTTCCTTCTGCAATTAGCTTAATTGGAAAGCTAGCAGCAGGCCAAATTTTTGCTTTCAGTTGAGGGTTTGCTTTGAAAAGGTAATAAATATCAGGCGGAAGAGAAGGAACAAACTTTCAATGCTACCTTTGAACATCTCTCGGTACTTGTTTTTGTTTGCTTCTCTGTTGCATTATCTTTTCTTTTCAGTGATTTGTTCTGTGTTTTTCCCACTCATCAACTGTCTTCCAACCTTTATTTACCCTCAGCAGCTTGTGTGGGTAGCCCTGCCAATACAAGAAGTGTAATGCCAAAGTGTGAGGGTTTGTGTTAATAAAATATATTTTAATGATGCTTAAAAATCACATATTTACTCTGCATAACCATCTGAGCGACCTTTAAAGGGGGACTTGTGTATTGGAGTGACGTTGAAATGAAAAAGAGCTGTATTTTGTCAGTGTTTTTCAACATTCTCTTTACTATTACTATATCAGATAGCTGTGCCGCAAGTAGGGCTTTCTTCACAACCTATAGAGAAACCACAGAGTCTGAGCCTACAAACCTGCATTCCTATGAGAAGTATCCACTGACCCTTATGGAGCTACTTGGGTGAATAAGGAATACTCATCTGGGATAGGGCTTTCAGACCTGGGGCCATAATCCTGTATTCATGTCTGTCACCACTGACAGATTATGCCATAAAGCCAACTGAAACTGCAAAGGGAAAGGGATATTGAGGATGTAATCTCAGCAAGGACCTTGGGGTTAACACCTCAGCTCTTATAAGAGATGCCACGGGAACTTAAATATCAAGCAAGCAGTACCTTAATTTTTGATGGCTGGTATAGTTACAGCATGATAGTTCAGGAAATGATGAAACGAGGGAAAAGATGGGCTTTACATTTTTAAACAAAAATACTATTGCCGTAGTAATTTTGGACCACGTCCTGCAAACCCCTTACTCACACATGTAGTACTTTCTCCCTTTAATCCCATTGACTTCAATGGGACTACTTAGATAAGTAATAGTTTTCAGGATTCTGCCTTTAATTTTCAAAGCCAATGGAAACAATTCTGAGAATGTGGATAAAGTGAGTAGATTAGATTTTGTTCTAATACAATTGTACATTCCCTCCCCATCTCATTTTAAAAACGCATTGTGGGTCAACGATTTTTCCCTTGCAAAAGCCTGTGGATGGGCAAGCATGAAAACTTCTCAATCAGCTTCTGCTGCATAGAAGGCAGACATATGAGGGGTGGCATATGACCCAAAAGATAAAGGCAAACCATGTTCTGTCTGGGACATCGTCTGTTGTTATATGAACCATTGTGACCTATTTTATTTCAGAACTGGTGAGAAGACATTCCATGAAGTGCAAAAGGAGAGAGGGTAGTGTCCTCAGTGTCTGGCTGTAGAGTTCTTTTTTTTTTTTTTTTTTACCTCTTTGAACTAGTCTCTTTGAAGTCTGAGTTTTTGAAATGGAAGAGTCAGAGGTAAGCCTGGCTGATTGTGAGAGCATGGGTGGGAGGAACAAGGCTTTTGTGCTTTGTACTGGTAAGATACCAATAGTGAGGAAATTATTTTCATGATGGGAGTGGACCAGTATCTTTTAATACTTTAGCTGGGCTCAGGGGCTTTCAGAACAGGGAAGGAGGTGGCACCAGGAATGCTGAGACCGATCATCATTAACAACTCAGTATTTGTCAACACTTACCAGACAGTATGAGAATATTTCTCCCCAGGCTTAGAATCGGAGAGATCTAGTCTGCAAATACTGAAATTCTAATGGCTCCTTCTCTAACATTTACAGCTACTAGTAGCTGATGGAGGTTCTCAGACAGCAAAGGCTTATATTTTGGAGTACAAAATCATGAGCTTTAATCCTGATAATACGTTTTCTATATGCAGTTTATCTGCTGAGTGTGCTGTCTGGAATGTATTTGTCCATGCATCTTTATTATTTCTCAAGCCATAGTTTTGAATCTCTTGCCTTGTTGATTTGAATCGTAACCTTAATGCTATTTTAATGTATTTTTGTGTTTATAACCTACAAGGTTTGTTATAACAAGTATTTGTATAAGGCCTGTTGTTTTTTCTACAATAACTATATTTTAAGCCTGGTTTCATGAGAACCAAACTTTATTGGAACCTAGACACACAGGAGGAATAACAAAGAGAGGAAACATCTGGTAAGAGGGATATCAAGTGGGAGAAAACATCTGTTGCACTGAGTTTGGACAGGGTCGAGACAGCGAGATTCATGTAAGAGTCTAGCCAGGGTTTCCTCCCTGCACCATTATCTAGTCAGATCTACTCTATTATGTTTCAGATAAGAGTGTGCAGTCCAGCTGAACAATCTGACAATAATGCTGTGTGCAAATCTAAACAAATCTGTCACTCACAATGCAGAGAATATATTATTCTTTCCCAGGACTCTAAACTCTGATCTTAGCAAGCATGTAAAGTAACAATTGTGTGTGTTCCCAGATAATTTCAAGGGATAAAAATTAAGATAAATTTGACTGGACCATTCTTAGGAACAGATATAAAGTGCAAAGAAATCTTGTCAGATGATAGACAGCAAAATAAAACTTCTTCTAAACTTCCCTCTTTTCTTTTATTTGCTTTGGCTTTTGGTTTTCAGGTACAGCAAAGAACAATTTGATCGGCTATTTCCTTCAGAGAAGAGGGGGAAATAATGTTTAAAATTAAAAGGAAAAATAATGACCCCAGATCTACCCAATAAACCAGCCACTTAGCAAAACAAACATGCTCACAGATGTTGAAGTAGAAGGCTATGTAAAAAGGTTGTAGAAGACAGAAAATTTCCTGTTCCAGGCCTTCTGTTAGTCTCTGTAACTCTTCTGGAGACACACAAATTCCATTAGCTACATGGCTTGTATTGCTGAAGAGGGTCCCTATTGAACTAAATGTTGAGAGATTACTGTTAACCATGCTGGATTGCAATAGAAGGCTCTGTGGGCAGTAGGCAGTAACTCTGGAAGCTAAATGTACAGTTTGGGACCTGATCTGAATGAGAAGCTGGAAGGGGAAATGAGGATATCTAGACAATTAAAATGCCAGATGATTCCTGTTCAAGTCTGAGCAGTCAGTAACTTTAAAACTATTATACTGACCTCTGCTCTAGTAAACAGGTATCAGTGCTAATTCACAGCATCCCATAATCTGTACATGAATGTGATGGCCAATTTGTGAATGCCTTAACTTTGTCTCTGTCAGCAACCGAGTCATGGGCAACCTGACCCAGTGACTGGAGCAAGAGTCCAGCCTACAAATTAGAGCTGAATTCAGACAGGGAGGTCCAGGAGTTAAGCCAAGGCTTGTAGCCAGGTGTCAGAAACCAGAGCCAGAGGATTAACTGGAGTCGTAGTCGGAAGGTGTAGCAGAGAGTCAGAAACTAAAACCAAAAGGTCCCTCACCAAAGATTCTTCACTAAAGTAAGCTGTCATGGGATAAGAGGGAAGGTCCTCTCATGGATTGGTAACTGGTTAAAGATAGGAAACAAAGGATAGGAATAAATGGTGAGTTTTCAGAATGGAGAGAAATAAATAGTGGTGTCCCTCAGGAGCCAGTACTGGGCCCAGTCCTATTCAACATATTCAAACATGATCTGGAAAAAGGGGTAAACTGTGAGGTGGCAAAATTTGCAGATGATGCAAAACTACTCAAGATAGTTAAGTCCCAGGCAGACAGTGAAGGGTTGCAAAAGCTTTCAAAGCTGGACAACAAAATGGCAGATGAAATTCAGTGTCGATAAATGCAAAGTAATACACATTGGAAAAAAATCCCAACTATACATATAAAATGACGGGGTCTAAATTAGCTGTTACCATTCAAGAAAGAGATCTTGGAGTCATTGTGGATTGTTCTCTGAAAACATCCACTCAAACATCCAGGCATCCAACGAAGTGGGTATTCACCCACGAAAACTCATGCTCCAATACGTCTGTTAGTCTATAAGGTGAAACAGGACTCTTTGTGCATCCATTCAACGTGCAGCGGCAGTCAAAAAAGCAAACAGAATGTTGGGAATCATTAAGAAGGGGATAGATAATAAGACAGAAAGTATCATATTGGCTCTATGTAAATTCATGGTATGTCCACATCTTGAATACTGCATGCAGATGTGGTTGTCCAATCTCAAAAAAGATATATTGGTCTTGGAAAAGGTTTAGAAAAGGCAACAAAAATGATTAGGGGTATGGAACGGCTGCCTTATGAGGAGAGATTAATACATACAGTCAACCTGGGGAACTCTTTGCCAGAGGATGTTGTGAAAGCCAAGACTATAACAGGGTTCAAGAAATAACTAGATATATTTATGAAGGATAGGTCCATTAATGGTGTCCTTAGCCTCTGTTTGCCAGAAGCTGGGAATGGATGACAGGGAATGGATCACTTGATGATTACCTATTCTGGTCACTCCCTCTGCGACACTTGGCACTGGCCACTGTCAGAAGACTGGATACTGGGCTAGATGGACCTTTGGAATGACCCAGTATGGCCTTTTTTGTGTTTGTGTTTCTCCAACAGTACATCTCCCAACAGTCCCAGTAGCTAAAGCAGGAAAGATGCTGACCCCAAGGATGGGGAGCAGAGATGGGAGACAGAGTTGCAGAGCAACTCACCCTGCAGCGGAGGATCTTGTCTCCTCAGAGACAGAAGCTGCATTTTCTATCTTCGGTCTCTTCTTTCCCCTCTTGCATACGTTTGCCTTTGTTTTTTCTCTTAGGAAATGGGTCCAGACTTTAACAGGAGCAACAATGACAGTTTCAGCCTAGCTCAGCCCCCAAAAGGGCAGTAATGACCATCTGTAATACCATCTAAAAGACTGTCAGATGAGGTGGAGGGTCCTTCTAAAATCTTCCTTTAGTTAAAGAGAAAGGGAACAAGGCTGTTGTTAAAATAAAAGACTTCCTTACTACTTTATATTTCAAATGCTTTAACTGTTTTTCTGTATCTTTAATGAAAGGTTAAAATGATTTGAATGATGTGTTTGTCATGGTACTAAGCAGACTGAAGTCTCTGTATACCAAACCCCAAACCATGTAATGTTGAACAGTGACAGTTATATTAGCACCTTCAGGCCCATATATTCCATAACTTAGTTATATGCAGAATATGTGTCTTTTGCAACAAATTAAAATTGCCTGGTTTTGAAACTCAGTTTACAAACCCAAGGCATTTAAGATCCAGGGTTTTGGTTTGGGCCTTTATAAAGATGTAACCCTTCTGCCAGGTGGACGCAGCAGTGACGAGGGCAGGGTTCAATAACTAGGGTTTCTTTTTAACAATACAACACAGAACTGGTTCAAGCCCCCACCCAGTGACCTAGGAAAATTACACATCACTCCCTAGGCATCTCCAAGAGGCAATACTTCCCTTCTCGCAAGCACTGAGTCTGTGTAGAAAAGAAACTTAGTAAAAATGGGAAAGTATCCCAGCATTAACTTGGGAAAATGCCACAAACATAATTCTGAGGCATATGATCATGAGCAAAACACCCCCCTATCCCTGAGCATGTTGGGTAATGTCCTTTGCCTCAAGTTCTCAACTTGTGATTAGAAAGTCCAACCAATAAGTTCCTTCTTACAAAAGATATTTCTTCCCCTCTTCCTCCACTGCACTCCATTTACAGTTGCTGTCCTTGGTCAGCAAAGACCCAGAGTTCAAAGGTGCTTTCACGTGAGTTCACAATCCACTTTGGGGGTGGGAGGGAAGAAAAGCACCAAGCAATGCCTCAGCTGCCACTTGTCTATCTGCTCTCTCCACCATTGGCACTGCTCTGTCTGGTGCTCACTCCAGCAGTGGCTTCTCTACAGCAACCTCTGGGTTGTCAGCCTAAGCTGATTGGTGCCACAAGCCTGGGAGGAGGGAGAAGTGAAGCAGCCACGGCATGCTCGGGGTGCTCGTGCTCATGTGTGGAGCAGGGGTGAGCTGGGGCGGGGGTGTGCCTCAGGGCAGACGATGGGGGGTGGAGAGCTGCCACAAGGGGGGGTGCCTCAGGGTGGAGTGGGGGAGCTGCCACGGGGGGTGCAATGTGGAAGTTTCTCCTAGGGCGCGAAACATCCTTGCACCGGCCCTGCCTGAATGAGTAAACAAACCTCGAGTCTCTAGAGTAGGCAGGTTTAAAAGCAAGCCTTTAGGATTCTATTATTCCAGGACATTAGGGGCATGAACTTCAAATGGAATATAAGAGATAATACATGGAAAAAAAAAACTGTTGAACATGCACACACTTCCTTAATATGTCTTTATGAATTCCCCCCTTTCAGATTAACTCAACACTCTTTTGTCCCATGTTCTTTTAGTTGCTAAATGAGACTTTTTGAAATATCCTTTTTCATTTCTATGTATTTAGCAGAGCTGGTTGAAATTGTCTCCAAATTTTGATTTCACAATAAAAAAATTTCAACAGCATTTCAAAGTTGGATTAAAAAAAGGCTGAAAATTGTCAAAAAAAAAAAAAAAGCCCATCTTTCAATCAGCTCTAGAATTTAGCACTTGTGAATGGTGCCAAATTGAGAGTGGTGATGACTGACAGCCTCTCTCTTTCTCTACAGAATACCTATAGCACAGACTGCAGTATGTACATGCTTGCTCATCCTCTTTTGATAGATCTGGCAACTAGTGACAGTTTTGGTGGTGGTTTGGGTATAGTGGACACCTTCTTACTAGGAACTGATTAAGATCACTAAACAACCATCAGATGTGGTCACCACCAATCATCAGTTTAACCTAGTGATTTATAGGTAAACGATTCCAAATTCCTGAGCCATCCAGCCTTGCTTTAAAAACTAACCTTATTCTTTATAAAGTAATATTGATAATTTACTTGGACAAGGGTTTGACATGCCAGAAAACAAACATAGTGAAGAAAGAACACAATACTGTAGATTCTTTCTAAACTTTTCTTCAGATCTTGGCACTGTAGGCTATCACGACTCTCAGCTACAGCAGTCTGACTGCAAGCTTCTAACGTAAGAATGGCCATATTGGGTCAGACCAAAGATCCATCTATCCCAGTATCCTGTCTTCCAACAGTGGCCAATACCAGGTGCTTCAGAGGGAATGAACAGAACAGGTAAACATCAACTGATTCATCCTCTGTTGCCCATTCCCAGCTTCTGGCAAACAAAGTCTAGAAACACCATCCCTACCCATCTTGGCTAATAGCCATTGTTGGACCTATCCTCTATGAACTTACCTAGTTCTTTTTTGAACCCTGTTATAGTCTTGGCCTTCACAACATCCTCTAGCAAGGAGTTCCACGGGTTGACTGTGTGTTGTGTGGAAAAAATACTTTCGTTTGTTTGTTTCTAAACCTGCTGCCTATTCATTCCTAGGCCTCATTATGTAGATCACAAGGTCAACCCTGCTGGACTGATGGCTTTTTGGACTAGGGGAGTAATAGAGGAAGAATTTCTCAATATTGTGCATAATATCTTTTAAAAGTGTGAGTTTTTACAGCAGAAAGTAGATTGAAAGGGTCATCCTAAGAGGAGATAAATTGGGGCAGATTAGGGCAAATTGAGAATGTGTCATGGTGTGATGGGCCTTATGGGATGGGAGAAACCAAGGAACAAACCACCTCTGATATAGAAGTATAGAGAAGAGGGTCAACTGGGAAGTGTACAGGCTTTAAGAAGCTTAAACTAAATATTTAATGGATTAAATATTAATAACCCAGTGTCACAATGCAAAGGCATAGTGTTTTGGTGGCTTCCACCAAAGAAAAGGTAGTGTAGTGTAGTGACTGTTTTGGAACAAATTGCTCATTTTAACATTAGAGTTGAAAGAAAGAGAGCGATGCTGTCCTATGCACCATTCACATTTCTTGTGGGCTGTTCCTTCCCTGACTCATCAGAATGTGGGTTACCAGCAATATTTTCCAAGTTACATTTTCAATATGTAGATAAATTACATGAAATAGAAATCTGTAAAGAGGTATTAGATTTACAGGGCTACGTTGTATCTTTAAGCTATGACCTATGCTGGGGAGAGGATTAGCATGAAATGGTGAGCAACAGCTGTGCAGCAGTGGGAGCCTGACCGACAGAATTCTTCTGGGGGGAAACTTGGGAGCACACACCAAGGGCTCTGACACCTGTGCATCCCCATTGCTGGGCTGGGCAGGCCAGCACAGCCTTGACCACAACCCTTTTGAGAAGTGTGGCAAGGCCAGCAGCCCTGGACTCCAGGAATCCTTTAATATGCAGAGCACAGGGGTATTGATTGTGCCTAGTCCTGGTGCAGGGGCACAAAGAAGGGGAAATTTTTTGTTCCATCTACCTTTTGGTGTACTTGAGACCAGTCACAATCCGGCCCACAATAGGAAAAGCTGTGGGGATAGTTATTTGGAGGGTTACACTGGTGCCAACATTAATGTGTAGTGCTAGTGCTCATGCAGAAGTTATACAATAACTATATATTATTAAATAAGCCAAAAATGAACGCATTTTTCTTTTCTTCAATCATCCTTTAATTAAAACAAAGCATGAACTAATCCCTCAAATGCCCCTTTAATAGTCCTTATCTTTGAGAAAGGGAGATGGCTCATTCTTCCAGGAGGTTGACTGTGAGTCTAGTATCTACTTGTTCTCAGAGAGTGGTCCACTCCATTTTTAAATGTAAGATTGGGGATTTAAATATACGACCTTAAAACAAAAGACACGTGGAACTAGTTCTTCCCTTCCAGGCGGGGTGGATGGGATGAAAAGTTAGTGGACTGGTGGGAAGGCCACAGAAAGTGAAGTGACATCTCTGAGGCATTGTCCTAAGCTTCCCATGACCTTGCAGAAATGCCTTGACATTTCAGAGATTGGGCTCCATGGAGATTTGTGGGATCAGCCATTCTCCATGACATCAATCCCTATCTGACCCCATAATCCACATGGATCAGGCAGCATTTAATTCCCAGAGAGTCTCTGCCATGGATGCTACTGCACAGTTGCAAAGACAGCCAGTGATTCCACAACTCCTACTGGTCCCAGAGGAAGTTGGCGTCTGACTAACAGTGCATGGAAGGGCAGACCCTTGACCTGGTGCTTTTTGGTTCCAGGCATCTAGGGGTTTCCTTCGCCACTGATTATCAGGATCTACCAGATTAGGAAGCTGCACTCCATCCCTTCGTTGAGCCTCTCCTAACCTCTTCCACTCACATGGCAAATGCCAGGAAGCCAACCGCTTCACTTGACTTCACTTCACAGAGGGTTCTGGTTTCTATGCTCTCCTTCCATTAGCTTCTCTGTCAAGGGGAGATCTAGCCTGTAGATGCTAAAGAACAAAAACACTGAAAATGCACTAACAATATAAGATTGTCCCCTGTGGTATATTTATTTTGGCCCAGTCAGTTTCAAATAACATTAGGATTTCCATGTATTCACTAGTGTGATTATTTCATAATACATTAGACTTGAATGGTAGGCCATTTAAATAAATATTCAGCATACATTGTCCTTTGTTCAAGTTCATCCAGTTATTCATAATCTCACTCTCTTGCAACAATTAAACAGTTCTTTCCCCTCCTTGGATTTTACATGCTCCAAAATCCAAATATTTGTAGATGGATAATTCTTCTGGCCCCCATCTCCACCACCCTTTCATGTTTAATCCATGTGCACAGATTTAGATCTTTGAATTTTTTTGTAAAATCAGTAATATTTTTAAAGGAAAAAATCTCCACCCTATTAAACAGGTTGATGAGAAACAAAGCAGATTAGATGCTTGATTCATGAACAGATAACACAGACAGCTAGCAGAATGACCTGGTGGAAGTGAATAGGCCTCCACATCTATTAATAAGTCATGCTAGTCAAGAAAGGGGTGAGTAGCTGAGAGGTTAAAAAAAATCTCTAGATTAGTACAATATGTTTGGAGCAAAGAACACAATGTAATGACAGAGAGAAAAGACAAAAATAAGGTTTGCTGTAAATAGAGCTTCCAAAACTCAGAGTATGGAGATAAAGACTGTCTGACTAGTTCCCATCCATCCAGTATGATCTGGACTTTTGCTGTTGTACTAAAAAATCCTTCAGGCTTCTGCTGTTATACTAAGATTGTTCCAGCTCTGTCCCTATGTCAGGTTATGTATAACCATTTCTTTATTCTTTTCCAGTTACCAGAAACAGGATTTTGCTGAGGCCAAATATACAGTGTGGCATTTCCCCTGGTTTGAAATTGATTGACTAGGTCTCACTACCTCTGGATTCCTAAGGCTATTTTAGACACCAAATTTTATTTATTGAAACATCCTCTTTCCTTCTTTTAGCTTAGATCTTTGGCAAAGAAGGAAGCTATTTGATGTTAGTAGGACAGTGGTGATATGAGTGAATCACATTGTTATCTGTGTGTGACTGATGTATGAAGATTTTGTCATTTTTGTTCCATTAATTATTGTAATCTCCAGAAATTTCAAGATGTCTCAAAACTAGAAATCAGGAAATACTCTAGAGAGAGCCCATAGAGGAGACTTTATGGAAATACTAAATAACTCAATAGGCACCACATAAGCAATAAAATGGTACGGTATTAAAAAGAAAAGACATACTAGACTTTCTGCAAATATATTTACAATATATAATGCTCTAAATAGTTAGGGAAACAAACAACTACATATGAGTAAGCTTCAAAAGTTTCCACTCTGGTATGGTTTAGATATTCCTTTATTGCACATATGTTTTGTGATTGCAACATTGGTCTGGACTCTTTCACCCACACCCTCTCTCGTGGTACTTTGTCACTTTTGCTTCCAATCCAGTGGAACTGAGGCATGCAAGTACAAGCACAGAAATAGAAAAATCAATGAAGGAAAATGCTAACCAACCTTTCAAGCCTCATGGGGGTGGGCGGGTGTTGATTCACATCTGACTGAGGAAGTTGCCATTCTTGTTTTATGGAAACTGGTTCACCTCTTCCTAGAAAGAACCCTAGTCATGCCATTATGAGCAATGTTCTAGAATATATGATTGAATCTTGATTATCGCAACTCCAGATGACCAAAACTCCTGGTTAGCCAACCTCAGTTCATGTGCCTTCGGTTTGCTGCTCAGCTGTCTGAAGAGGAAGGTTGGGAGTAGGGCTGCCTGTCATTTGGTTTCTTCAAAGCTGATAAGTTAAAGGGGAGAGTTAAGAGAGGAGGTCAAAATACAGGTCCTCTTCTCCCCTTCCTGGTCCTCTTCAGTCACTGGCCTTGGGGAATCTAGCAAGCTCAGGCAATTCCTGTTCCTGTGTCAGCTAACTGGCTCCCATGTTTAACCGAAACCCTGATTAGCTATAGCTTTCAGGTATCCCTAAGACTCTGGGATAAACAAAGTTCTACACCAACTGAGTTAAGTAAAGATGACAGTGGGAGGGAAGTGGCACTGGCAGTCTGTGTCTATGACCACCCACTGGCCACGGGCAGTAAATTAGCTGGAGGAGCAGCCCTGGAGATGGGGTCTAGCTGTATCTCAACCCTAGCCCTGAGATGGGAGATGGATTCCACCCCATACCTCATGCATTTCACCTGCATCAAGTCCAGGTTATAGGGTTTTATGCAGGGGAAGCAAATTTCATCCTATAGGACATGGTTACTGTTCTCTTCTTTTTCCCTCCTCTAGGTTCTGCTTCTTTACTTCCTTCTCTTTTTCTTTTCCTTTTTCTTCTCTGCTGCTCCACTCCTGTTTTCAGCTGATGTCCTAGCAACAAGCACAGATCCCACCCCCTCAATCCTTGAACTCAGAGGTTCCTAGTATTCACATTTATTTATGTCCGTACTTGGAAACAGGGAGATAAAAAATAGCCTAATGACTGTGGAAAAGTTATAGAGGAAAATATAGTGCAGTGTGGTGCTTTTTCTTGTGGCCAAAAGGTGGAAACCCTGGGCATGGAAAGGAACATTTCCCATCTCTCAGAGTTAGCTACAATTTGTTAGATTGACCCTGAGGCATGGGAAATGTGCGATTTCATTGAGTGGTGTTGCCACCTTTTGGAAAGGAGAGAAAAAGGCAGGAAGAGAAATGGAGCGAGATCAAAGGAAAAACTGAAAGTGGAAGATGGAAGGAAGAAAAATGAAAAAAAAAGTAGAGAAAGCAAGAAAGAGACCATGATACTTGCCAAACTGGGTTAGACGGAGGCCCTTCAAGGCCATTATCCTGTCTCTGAGACTGGCCAGACCAGGTGCTTCAGGGGAAGGTGTAAGAAATCCTGCAATAGACGATGTGGGATAATCTGGATCTGTACACCTCATCCTCACCCCTAATAATAAGATACTGGTTTAACGCTGATGCGTGAGGTTTTATATCTCTTCAAACCTGTTTTGTTGGCATTAACAATCATAACTTCACATAACCTCATTGGTAAACGCTTGGTAAATGTCTAGAGTCCCTAGGACCAGCATCAAGGTAAGTGCAATATGTCAAGGTGAGCTGCAGTCACGTTCCTGGGTTTTAAAATATTTTGGTGGCAACAAGAGAAACTGAAAGGAGAACCAAATAATCATAAATGATATTTTAATGCAACACTTTTAATGCAGAAAGTGTGGACTAGTATTATTATTATTATTATTTATTGTTTTTGTAGCATTGAAAGTGAGTTCAGTGCTTAACAGGCCTATAGGAAACAAGGGGCCTGAAATTTGTCTTATCATTTAAACATGTGCAAAGTGCTGGCAAGTCAGAATTCTCCATTTGTTTACATCAGCAGTAGATCTCTGGCAGAGGTGTAAATAGCAACCCAGAGTACAGAGCAATGGAGCCTCAGGCCCACAGTTTTGGTCAGGAGGAATTTACAATCTAAATGATAAATGTATATAGTTTCACAATATAAATGATTATATGGATTGGGTGATGCCCATATGCTTCTGGGAACTGAACAATGCAACCCTCCCTTGTCCCTGTGCTAGGCTGGACTGTGCAGACAATTATAATCTTGCTGGGATGTAATAATGGGGCTGCAAAAAGTCCAGGATACAAGAAGAATGGTTGTAAATCTAAACTGATCATTTGTGTAATCAACTGCATGGTGGCATGAGATGGCACACTGTATTTGATCTTTGCATGAATTGCTCCCACAGATAGTTTGCTGGAACAATATAGTTTTCATCCTGCCTCTTAACTGGCTGTGACATTTGGATTCCAAAAGAGAGTTCCAAACCCGGCAATACTCATGTTTGTAATTAATTAATTAGTAATTCTGAATATACCCCCTTCCATCACTGCTGCTGTCACTGTTCCTCCCCTCCTACTGCTGCCATACTACTGCTTCCCCTCACCCTTTAGTTTCCCTTACCCACGTCTTCAGTTATTCTCTCACTTTGTTTACACCTCAGCCCATTTTTTATCTGTCCATCTCTCTCTCATCTCTCACCTCCTCTATGTCCTTCCGGACCTCAAAGAGCATCAGTTTGTGCTGTGTGCGTGCGATTAATTTCCTGAAATACTGGTTTGAGTCAGGACTGGCACTGGCCATAAGACAATTTCAAAGAGCTAGAAAACATATGGTAACTATAAATGGCCATGATTTTCTGGTTCTGGGAAGAGTTCTGTTCATACATATTAGGCAAATAAGTTTTCCAGGGACACCAGATATGACATGAATTAGTCTTACAGTTCTGAATACAATTCAAAACCTCTAACAAATCTCAACTTAAAATGAGTTTTGAGGTCTCAAAAGCACAGCACTACGGGGTAGGAATACCTCAGTGGTTTGAGCATTGGCCTGCTAAACCCAGAGTTGTGAGTTCAATCCTTGAGGGGGCCACTTAGGGATCTGGGGCAAAAATCAGTACTTGGTCCTGCTAGTGAAGGCAGGGGGCTGGGCTGGGCTCAATGATCTTTCAAGGTCCCTTCCAGAGATAGGTGTATATCTCCATTATAATTATAAAAACACAAGAGCATCCCAGGCCTGAATTAGAAGGGGCAGGTTCAGTGTTGAACTGGAAAAGCAGAATTGTGCCAGGGGGCTTGCCCAGTGCCTGCCTGTTGCTATGGCTATGTCTACACTGGGGTCAGGGGGGCAATGTCCAGTTCATGTAGACATATGCATGTGAGCTAACACACTAAAAATAGCAGTGTGTAGCCATGGTAGCATGGGCAGCAGCATGGAGTAGCTGCCCCCAGTACAACCTGCCTGGAGCCCATGTGCACATACATGGGGCAGTTAGCTGCTGACCCTGCCTGTGCCACCACTGCTATGCTATTGTTTTCAGTGCACTAGTGTGAGTATATCCATGAAAGCTGGGACTCAGGCCCCTAGCTCCAAATGTAGCTGTAGCCTTTGATTCATTCTAGCCAGTGCTTTGCTTCTCCCACTTTCACCTAAACAAAAATAACGCATATGTTTCTGATTTTAAATTGGAGCTCTTCAGAGCTGTAAATGATATTTCAGAGCTTTGTTTCTTCACTCCTTTTTTAGAAGTTCTGAGCACCAGCAGCGCGGAAGGATTGTTTCCCCTGGTTTTAGAAAATGGCCCAAACCAAAACCGTGGATCCGTACACCTCCCAAACTTTGCATCTAGGTATGAACTTTGCAGCTGAACATCTCTCAGCTTTATTTGATGGGAAAGGAAACCATGGCACACCTGGATTGAGCCGTTTGAATTAGTCAATCAGTGGCAGAGCTAGGAATAAAATCCAGTGATCCTGATTCCCATTCCTGTCCTTAAACCACTGGCAGAGGGACCCAGACCTTATATTTACCCATTGGCTGTGTCTTTGGAGAGGGACTCTTTGACTACATGTGTCTCCATTACTATATGAAGCTAGTTCAAGTGGCCTTATTTTCCCCTCTGGCTGCATCCCTGTCCCCTTCCTTTACTTGGCACAGAGAGCATTTCCCTCTTTCGCCGGACCAGTTAGATCCGCCTTGTACCTTGTACTTTTATACTGTGATGACTGTTCAAGCAGCAAATGCACTCCTCAACACCAGCATTACTAGACAATAAATTCTTCCAAAACAATCTCCCAGAAATCAAATGTCAATTTGAAACTTTGATATCTAAACTAACATTGGAGTTCCAGGAAAACCTGAGGTTAATCTAAGAATCACTTGTTCCAGAATAATACTAATGCACACTGCCTGCATCTGTAATTTGATTATTTTAAATTCCTTTATCAACACTCAATCAGTGGTGTAAGCAAGTGTTAATACGTCATTTTTAGATGGCTAAATGGAAGTCTAGAGAGAGATTAAGGAATTATGATCACTTGGGCCTCATCTACACTAGAGTATTGAACTGGATATATTTAACCAGGTAAAGAACAAATGGTTCAGCGCATCCTCACTGAAACATGTTAAGAACACCTGCAGGTTTGTCCTGTGTCCACGCTACCACTAAACCTTTTCAGCCACAGTGTCCTCCAGGTTCTTATCCAACAGTTCAAGGAAGTGCATTCTGGGAGATTGCACTAGGGCACTAAAATGTTGAAGGTTGGAAGAACTGATGTTCCAATTTGGAGCACTTTCATTTGCGGAAGACAGGTGTTTCACAATTGTTCAAGGGGAAACAAATGTCACTTTGCATGGTAAATTTCTCTAGTATAGACAAGACCATAATGAGTGATTAATAGGACAGACCCATGAGGTTTGACTCCCAGGCCTGTACCCCAACCACTAGACTGCATTTTCTCCCTTTGCTCTCACCACATAGCTCCAATTCAAGAAGGTTTTTTGAGTTAATGGGCTGGATCCTCAGCTATCTCCACTGACCAATTAAAAGTTGGCAAATTAAAACTGATCAAAGGAAATATTTTTTCAGATAACACGTGATTAGACTAGAGCCCCAAACTAATTGCAACTTGAAGTCGTCAAAGTCAAAAACTTAGCAAGAATCAAAAAGGGATAAGGTTAACAAGAATAGCCAGAGTTGTCATAGTTGATGGGAACAAAGGTTTTAGAAGGTGATGTGTCTTGTGCTCTCTATACAACATATGCAATATAAAGGAACCATGTGGGCAAGGTGAGGTCCAAATAGTCATGTTTACTAATCATATATAAGCTGTACCACCTGGCTACACACACAAGCTGCTGCTCTGGCAGAGTTCTGGTGGAATATTGAGGACGGTGAGGGCCACTACTGGGCTCACAAACTATTTAAAGGGATGTTACCCTATTCCTGTACACTACAGGAGGGATATTAAACCTCATGCTTCAGGCCATAAGCCAATCTCTAACAAAGATCAGAAGGAAATATAATGTCTTCAGGAAATTACCCCACGTCTAACTACCGTGAGGTGCTTACGCCCTCCTCTGAAGTGTCTGATGCTGCCCATTGTCAGAGACAGGACACTGGACTAGATGGATTGTTGGTCTGATCCAGTGTGGCAATTCTTTTGGTCTTATGTTCCTAATTCCACTGATTTTCACCAGCTGAAGATCTGCCCCAATATGTCTAATTTCCAGGTGTCCCCTTTATCTGCAGTATTATTGTAATATAAATTGAGCCTATTTGTCTCATATGGTAATTTGAACCACTGGTGCTGCTATTCCCATTGTTCCCGTTATTCTTGGTTATTATGAGCTGAGACAAAATGGCTACTAAATTTCACAACACAAAGGCTCATCTTAGAAAATACACTGCTGGTCATCCCTCTGTACAGGAGTGAGGCAAACTCCCTTTATTGGTGGGTCTAGTGTAGGGCTGGGTGAAATTTTTCAGCTGAAACTTTTTCCCAGAGAAGTTTTAGATTCAGAGACATCAAAGCATATTACAAACTAATGTCAATGTCACCTACAAAAATCCCAAAATGGAAATGTTTTGTTTTGATATTTTCCAAATGAAATGTTTTGATATTCTGTTAATTTTATTTTTAAAAGATGATTAAGAACAAAAATGATTTAGTGAAAAGAAATGTTTCATTCGACCCTAAGTAATTTTTTTGGCTCTCTAATTTGCTATAAATGTTTCTGTTTGACCCAAAATGATTTATTTTTCAAAACTGCTGGCAACTGAAAAAGCTGTTACACGCTCAGCTCTAGTTTAGTGCCGTTACAGAGTCTGCCTATGTTTCTTCGTTTTTACCATCCGACTTTTGGCTTGACCAGGACAGCTGGGGGACTCAAGTGACGATATCTTAAAATTATGTGTTGGGAACTGTGTTCACATGGATGGGAACTGAGCTTGCCAACCAAACACAAGCACTGTTTTGTAACAACTTCCAGATACAGAGTCTAGCTGATAAAAAGGGATGATGGTTAGAAGAAATGTTTGTCTTTTAGATTCCTCAGGGTGTTTTTTTTTTAAATCTGACAGTTGGTGGGGCTTTGCTAAAGTCTTTTTTCATTTCATATTTGAGTGGTCATATTTTAAATGCAGATTTTATCACAAAGGAGTGAAACTATAAGACACTTGGAATTTGGGTTGCATTCAGCTAAGCATGGCCCTCTCAGCCACTGATTGTCCTGAGAAAAGTTCTCCTCCCTGATCACTGAGATTTTCAGAGATAATCCCTCTTTCTTTTGGACTCTTTAGTTTTATTGGCTTCACAGATAACTCTGGTGGCAAAAAAAACCCACCCATTTTTGTCTGCAAGTGGCCAGAAGACTACACCACACCACGTCAGACACATACCTGCCCACAGTGAGCCTGCATTCATGCCCTCCCGGTTTCATTATTTTGCAACTCACAAGTCATCGTGAGCACAACACCTCAGATCTGTGCTCCCTCCCAGGGCACCATTTCAAGTTGTCTGTACTGATATTCAAAGCCCTCCATGGCATTGGACCTAGCTACCTAAAAGATTGCTTCTATCTCCACAACCATAACATTCCATCAATGACAACTATGACCAGTAAGAGACAGGTAATTACCAAAGACAGAGCTGCCCTGGGAACTGGACCTCGACTTATTCCTGTAAAGAGATAAGAATGGCCACAAATCTCACCACTTTCAGAATTCTAAATGCAAAACCCATCCTTTTTGTGGCTTAGATTGCCCTCTGGAAGTGCCACCCACCCTGAGCCCACCTTGATCTCTCGCCCCCATTAGTCCCTGGCCCCTTATCAACTAACTAAATGTATAGCTCCTCTGGGAAAGGAGAGAACAGGGGATGCTCAGATGCTAAGATGAATGAGGCCGTATAAAAACCTACATAAACAGGTCAAAGCACAGATAGACCTATTTTGAAAAGAAGCTCCGACATTTTGGGCATATGCTACCTGACAACCTTTCTTTAATTATAACATAGAAAGGAAAAAGCAGTTCCAATAAAAGCTGCACAGATGGCTCAATAGCACTTTGGATGAGCACTAGAACATTGCTGCAGAAATAACTCCTGTGTGCCGAAGGGGAGACTTCACAGCTTTTTATGAACATTTCTGTCACTGCCACCCAGAACGCTGACAGAATCGCTCATCGCTACTTTTGCAGCAGCCTCCTCTCGGTTATGTTTTTATTTAACACTCTGCATTTTTCTGGGACCCCCTTTGTAAAGACAACTGCAGTACACCATTGCCTGCAGAACTGGTGTTTACTGCACGCCTGTCCCCAAAGAGTTAAATGTTTTTATTACATAATCTGTTTAACATTCTGGATAGATAGGAAACGCACGCCCCCTTCTCCCTTACCGTATGTTTATCCACTTTATACTGCTCTCTTAAACTGCTGTGTGTAAGCCTCATGCCTCTTGACATACTGTAATGCTCTGGGTGGGTCTGTGGAACTTTGCTCTGTTCCAAAGCTGCTTATGCTACTGAGATTATGTGTGTGTGTGTGAGGAGAGGGAGAGGGAGAGGGAGAGGGAGAGAGACAGTCCACACAGATACGGCTACAGGAAGCACTAGCACTAGTTACAAAGTTTGAAAGCTGTTGACTCTGCCATCTCTTGGATCCCTCCGAATTGAAAAGCTACTGCACACAATGCCGTCTTTTGATGAGGTTTTAAAAGAAGCTGGGGAATTTGGAAGGTTCCAAAAGAGGGTCTTTTTCCTTCTTTGCCAGACAGGCATAACTTTTTCTTTTCTATTTGTTGGAGTGGTATTTCTTGGGCACGCACCAGAGCACTATTGGTGCAGGATCCCTGGTGCAGCTGAATTAAGTGAGAGATGTGGCTGGACGCTTGAAGAGGAACAAAACTATACTGTGCCAGCTCTGAACCTGGTGAACAGATTTTCCAGTGGCCAGTGTGAGAGGTTTGACATAGAGTGGAATAACACCTCTGTGAGCTGTGCCAACCCACTGTCCCACTTTACTAATCGCAGTTTGGGCAATGTGCCACTTACTTCATGCCAGGATGGCTGGGTATACAAACAACCCCACTCAACGATCGTCAGTGAGGTAAGGGAAATCAAAATTTTCCAATCAGTGTTTTCATTGTCAGAGCGGGATTGTAAAATAAAAATCAATTGCTAGAGCAATACATATGGAGTATAGATGTTTTTGATGAAAACTTTATTCTTGTCCCATTAAAGTTTCTCTGAAATTTCCAACAGAATCAGGATATTGAGTATTCTCAAGCAGCAATACCAGGGTGAGCTAATCTGAAAGATCCTTAGTATTGACTCTCTGGAGCAGATGAAATCAGATGGGGATACTGCTTTCTTGCCGCTGTAATGCTGGACTAAAATAAACAAAGAGTAATGTCATTGCAACCGAGGCATTAGAGTGGTCATTTAAGGGCAGGTCCTTGGCTGGTATAAATTAATGTTGCTCAATTGACTGCTGCTGATTTATACCAGCTCATGATCTGCCCAGTTATATGGACATTATATAATTTATTTGAGTAAGCATCTAGACTTACTAGTAATAAATAATTAGTATCTAACCACTTCTGTGTGTCCTGAGCCTCGGTAAGAAAATAGAATTACGTTAGTTGTCATTAAAAATTAAGATTTTGCCAAGAGTTACCACACACTGGGTATCAGAAATGCCAGAGTTATTTCCTATAGAATGGAAAACTGCAGTCACTCCATTACTCCTTTTGTGGTATGTGTTGGCAAATAAAGTTATGCTTTATTGGGCTGCAAAAGGACAACCAATAAACTGTGCTAGATCTTGATTATAGACACATAGTCGGTGCAGTACAATGTGACTCTAATCCATAGACTCAGCACTAAAGGTGCATGTGTATATAAATAACGGTGATAACTGTAGTGCTTAGAAACACCATCGCTAAAATACATTTACATAAATTAGGTATATAATCTTCATGAAGTATTGTATACTGTATCAAAACACCACATAATTTGACTGCCCATGGTCCTGCAATCTTCCCATTATTATTTATTTGTATGTGATGACCAGGACCTGGGAAGTCATACCTAGTGGCTGGAGAAGGAGTCAGGGCAGGTCGGGTACCAGGAAGTCAGATCCAGAATAGACCCAGAAGGAAAACCAAGAGTCAAGTTTCAGTAGGCAGGGCAACTCAGATACTGGGAGGTCAGAAGTCCAGGTACACCAGAGAACAAAAGTGAGAGTCAGGCGTCAGAAAGAAAACTAACTCAGGTCAGAGTCCGCAATAAGTCAGAGGGCAGACCGAGAGCTAGGAGGCAGGCAGGATCAGAAGCTGGAGTCTAGGATCTCTCACAAGCAGGATCTGGAGCAGAGATATGCAGGCAGTCTATGTTGTTGCTCAGACAGATCCCTTTCATGGCTTCCTGGTTTATATACTGGTATAAGCCAGTCAGAGGACTTTCCGAAGCTGCCACTCCAGTCCTGGTGGTTGGTACTTTCTGCCAAACCCAGTCTCACAGGGTCTTCCGATGGGAGCCCAGCCTAAGCCTTCTATGGCAATGCGGACGTATTAACAGCCTGAAGCCCCCACAGTTCCATCCCTGCAGGTTCTCACATTATATTACCATGGTGCCCCAGTCCTGGATCAGGATCCCCTTGTGCTAGGTGCTGTGCAAAGAGACAGTCCCTAACCTGAAGAGTTTATAGTCTCATCCTCCTTCCCTCCGCCCATCTTGTCATCAGTTGTTCTAATTTGTCTCTTCTTAGGTTATGACATCTTCAGGGCAGGAAACTTTCCTTATACGCATTCCGTAAAATGCCTAGAACACTGTTTGCCCTGAATAAATGTTAAATAAAAGCAAATGAGCAGCCCTGGAGATGGTAACTGGACACAGATCATCCACCTTCAGGTCATAGAATCAAAGCTGGTTCAGGTTAGCAATAACTGAAAACCAGAATAAGCTGCTGAGGGCGAGCTGTCTGCAATGCGTTGGTGTCATAGTTTACTCCCTGATAGATAAGAATCCACACCTCAAAAAACATTAATCACAGCCTTCACTGAGCAGATTTGTTTGCTGTCTCAGCAATGGATTGAATGGGCAAGGAAAATTAAATATGTTCAGATTCCTAGGAGTGGCTATTCCAGGTGATGGCTGAATCTCATTGGCAGGAGAAACTTGCACTGCTACCTGTGTCATACTTGTCCAGGAGATGTACCGAGAAATTCAGTCTCCAGAGCTTTCAGTCCAGAACCTTTCATGAACAGTACCATTTAACTGACATTATTTTTAAAATGAAAATTAGGAGTGTGTGTGATGGGAGTGTGTGTGTATACAGGGGGTGAGATTACTTTTTTGTCCATGTTTGTTCGGCTGTTGACCCTGATGACTGTTGAAAGTGGGTGAGCAAAACAGCAATGTAAAGCTTCACTCAGAGTCCATTTACAGAAGCAGTAGGTAAAAGATTATACATATCTGATGCAACCACTATGATTTTGCATTAGCAGCAAGAAAAAAACCTCCCTGCTCACTAGCTAATGCATAGAGAAAATGAAACTTGTGGGTCGTCAAAGCAAGTAGTGGGAGCTGAAGATCAAAATTCCGTTGGCAAACATCTTCAGGCTGTACCACTTTCACCTATGTGTTCAGCAGCACGCATGTAAGTGAAAAGCAGGGCTTCAGGGAAAAAGAAAGTGACTAATGGAATGGTGAATGGGAACCTTACAGAAATGCTCCAGATGCACGTGAACAAGCTGCTGAAAACCAGCCAAATAAGAAGAGTGGTTTTGATTTTTCACCACCATTGCCTGCCAAATCCTCTGCCAAAAATAAGAAGGAGGTTGGATGGCTCAGATAAGGTGTGGGGAGGAAAGGTCATTGGACAAGAGTGCTCTTACTGACTAATAAGGAGATTTTCAAAGGCATGAAGGCTGTTAGGCATCCAACTCCCATTGGACATGACTGGAAGTTGGGCACCTAATTGTCCTTTATGCCTTAGAAAATCTACCCCCTAAGCCTCTGAATATTCTTCTGTAAAATAGCAGGTCCTTGTACAATGCCTAAAGACAAGGACATAAGAATAGTAATAGGCTAGAGAGAATCTCCTTCTTTCCCAGGTGACCATATGGTATACCAAGTAGCAGTATTCACAGGACTCTTTTCAGACTCCAAAGGCCTAAACCAAAGAGTTCTGGGATCAGTAGAAAGACTTCCATTGACTTCACTGGGCTGTGGATCAGGCCCCAAGAGTCCAGTCCCTGTAGCTTGGTTCTGGCTCCAACATACCTAATTATCAGCTTTACTCATTTACTAAGCAGTGACATAGCAGGCAATTCACAAAGTAAACATGTTAAATATAACACAATTGGAAAGGGAAGACCTAGTTAATCCTAAGCTAGAACTTCAGTAAAATTTAGACGAGAAATCGTTAAGCATAGTAGTGTTCTATCTAATTTGACCGTTTTCAAACAGCTACCCCTTTTCTAATGTGCCTGCTCTTTCTAAACCCTCCTTTTTTATATAGATGAACTGTTCTTTTTGTACTTTGTTTAAACATGTGTTATTTCATATCTGATTAAGTTTACTGAGAACATGACCAGGGAGACTAAATCAAAAGGATGATTTAGCATAGTAATCTGAAAAGCAGATGTTCTTGGGAGGGAGAGACTTGAAAAGCAGCAATGCTGAAAGATATTTGCAGGTGGTTATTAGACAGCAAATTAGGCACAAGTTTGCAATGTGATACAGTAACTCAAAGACAAATGCAAACACAGGCTGCTATGCAAAGATGTCACCCCACAGAACAGGGGTGTAACAGTTCCACTCTATCCGGTTCTTATGCAATCACACCTGAAATGCTGCATTCAGTTCTGAGCACCTTATAACCAGAGAGAGAAAAATGATCTGAGGACTGGAGGGATTGATTTGTGAGGAATTATTAAATTAATGAAATATGCAGGGTGGGTTTTTCATCTCTGTTCTGATCCCTTCACACTGCTATGGTGGTGCAAAAGGGTCTGGATCTCTCCGTGGGAAACCCCTGAATATGGTGTCAATTTCTATTATTTTATGTCTAGTTAAATAGTTAAACTGTTTTGAAATAGTTCCACAGGCAGCTTCAGTTACTGTAACCACTAAGTAAAAGTAATTGTTTGGTTTGATGGGAACTCTGGAGCTGGCAGATGAGCAGCACCTGAAGTGCCTGATGCCTATTCCTTTGTAGCTGGATTAATTAAATTACATCTAGGGTAGGTGGCTGGAAGTGGGTCCTTTCACAATGAGGTATTTTGAGGAGGAGAAGGAAAGGGAGAACAGAATCCACTATAACGTCTATTTACCTTCTTCAGGCCTTAATGATAGGTGAAATAGCAAAACCTAAGATTCATTTATAAAACATTCTTGGTATCTTATGGAGGTACAACAGCAAGTCCTCTTTCTCCTTGCCACTGCAATTTGAAGTTTTGCATATTGTACCAGGATGGGTTGTAGACTCTACAGCTTTGGGTCATGCTTTTCCTTGCAGGCACCTAAAATCAGACAGAGTTGCCTTACAAAAGGCAAACCCATTAACTCTCAGTACATAATGCAGCTAGAGCCCTTTAGCTCCCTGATCCTGAGGAGGAATAAAGCTAGACAAAGTAGTGGTCAGAATGATTTTAAGATGCAGATTGCAGCAAATGCACTGAAATCAGTTTGACTTTATCTGTAAAACCTCACAATTCCACAAATGTAATTGTTTCCCTTTTAAGAGAACACACAAAGCTCAGTGAAATTAAGTATTTGGGAAATACCCCCCCCCCCCAAAATCAAATATTGTTTCCACTTGTTTTAATTGAGCTTTTGTTACTCCTCATGAACCTGGAAAAAGAAACTAGTTGGGTCAGCAGTAGGTTTGGAATCAAATGGCTTGTCAGATTTTGCTGGGAAAGGGAACCGTAGAGGAGATACAGACCTTGGCCTAAATTCATTCCCCATTTATGGCAGATGATGTCAGCATAAATAATGCAGGGGTCCAGATTGCATTTTCTTAGGAATGGGAGTGGAGTCACTAAAAGGCAGTTTCGCAAATAAGTGGTGCAGACTGAAAAGAGGATGTGGCTAGAGCTGCAAGAGGGTGCAGTGATTCAGCAGCTCCGTAGAGTGGACCAGAAATCAGAAGGAAAAAAATAGCTGAGCCTAGATCATTTCCACTAACTACTGATAAAGCATTGGAAAGGGTGGATAATTTTTGCCAAACATTTTTGGCAATGATGACATCTAGTGGCATGTTAATGGATTATAGACAAATCTACAGATTCAGATGCCAGCAGAGACAGTAATCTACAGATTCATCAACTGCTAATAGCAAAGCTGGTGTGTTCCATACTGAATAGCAGCCTTTACTGGCACACATTTAGCATAATGAACTGATTCCAATGTGGCCTTTCAGCAACACTTTCTTATGAAGAAAGTTATGTAATTTTGAGACTTGGCAACAATTCATTGCCCAAGTGTGAGGCCTGAGAAGGACAAATCATCACCAGAACACATTATCCTACTACACTTGTTGCAAATAAATCATCATGCTCTGATACTTGGCAGCTGTCTCAAAAAACCCAGACAATATTTTCAAAGGGATCTGTAACCAGTTCAGTAATGTTTACCTAACAACTTTTACAGCATCTTAAAGCAGTGAATAATATGACAGTCAAAGCTTTGGTGGAGACAAAACAGCTGTTCCTTTTTCTATACTACTCCAGAAGAATTAATTCGACATTACAGAAAAGCCCCAAAGCCTACACTTACCTTGATCAGTACACCTGGGTTAATACAAGAAATCAGTGCTACTCTTTCATATTATCATGTAAGGTTTAAGGAGCAGTGAGAGGACGGTGGAAGCGGACAAGGCCTCTGATTTAGTGCCAAAAGATGGGTTCACTACATATTCTCAGTAAGGTTTCCCCCATATAAAAATGACTGTGCTTCAGGTAGGGCAGATCTTCACAGCCCCATTCATTTCAGTGAAGCTGCACCAATTTACGCTGGATGAGAAGCTGGGACATTGACTTCAAAGGTTTGATAACTGTTGTTTTCTTCTGTGTTTGCACAGGGTTGGGATGAGTTTACAAATCTCTCCTTTATTTTGCCAATCTGGAGGCAGCAGTGGTAATAAGAAAGGAAAAAGTTTAAAAAAAGAAAGGAGGCCGATTTCATATTAGAAAGCTTGGTATCATTCTGGGTGGTCCAGCCAGCAGATCTATAAGAGATTCAAGCTGGACCTTGAAGGCATGTATGAAAATTCAGGCAAAAACAAAATCAAAACCAAACAAACCCCACTACTCAGGTTCTTGTGACACAGCAACTTGAGAGTGAAGTCTGATCCGCCGTTTTTCTTTGTCATTATGAAGTTCCACTGGTGTACTCACCTCTGAACAACGTAGAGTAGAAAATCTGCCCTGAGGAGGTCTCTTAGCACATCTTGTTCTGATAAAACAAAGAAAAGGGGCTGTTCTCCCCCCACCCCCGACTCCAGAGCTGAATCAGTTTGAAGTTTGATTCAGTGAAGTGCTGGTGAAAAATGCTTTGGCGAATGAGAGAATTAATACACCCCCAAATCAAGTAGAGACTGGGTAGCAGCAGTCTGAGCTGCCACAGGTTGCCCTAGCAATGTACTTCCGCCCTCCCCTGGAGGCACCACCTGCAGAACTGAGAGGATAAACTTGTCTTCTATTAATACTGCCAAGTAGGATGTCCATTTTGCTGGTGATTTTTTTCAAATGGACACTTGTTCAGCCAGAACTGGGCTGAGACCTTCAATTCATTGTAGATGGGCATAGAAAAACACCTAGTATTGGTCAATTAATGAATAATAGTTGTAAATCAAATATTTACTTATCTCACCTGTCTCTTGTGAAGATTAGTTGTGACTGACTGTACAGTGCTTTCAGATCCTCAGGCCAAAGGTGCAATGCTTCCAGGTCCTCTGATGAATTATTATCATGTAAGGCAATGCAGGGTTGAATCTGGGAAGTCAGGGAAAAGTATACACGGTGCTGAAGGACTAAGGTATGAGCTTTCCAGCATCCTGCTCCACACCGGAACAGAAGACTGTCCTTAGTTGTATCACAGAGACGGGGGGCCCAATCCAAAGCTTATTGAAGCCATGGAAAGACCCTGTCAACTTCAGTAGCCTTTGGCTCAGGTCCCAAATCACTTGCACCTCTATATGGAAAAGCGAGGTGCTGCTGAATACCTATAACTCCCATTGTCTTCAGTCCTTGAACTACACAGAAAGATTGTGAAGTACTTGCTATCCTCTAACTCAATCTGAGTGTCAGTCCAAAATAAAAAATATCTGTCCTCTGACAGACATACTGTGAGGGGAGACACTGTAATAACCATTTTGTTTTCCAGGTATTAGTCATGAGCTTGACCTTCTCGGTGCTCATTTCAGACCCATCCTCCTCCTTTGTTTAAAGGTTATTTCAGCTGTGAAATCCTTAGGCATGTTGGGGATTTCCTTCCCTCTCTCTAGGCAGATAGATAATTTAATAACCTTTTCTTGGCTAAGTAAAATAGGCAAAGTAAACTAAAATGGTCCCAAATAATTGCACCACAGTTAAAAAAAAATATGTTGGAATTTGGTCTGAATGTCTGTTTGTTCAATGGGTGGTGAGAGCATTTAGCACCTTCCAGGCATCTGGCTCCTCACCAGGGGATACTTTCATCCCCTACAATCTGGCAGCTCCAAAGGACTGGGTGGGGGAAAGTATTGACATCAGCTTTCCCCTCTTCATTCCTTTATTTATAATTCAGTGCAGGTGAGAGTCATGGCACTGTCCTGAAGTAGGTGGTTTCTTCTCTCCTAAGCTCCTACCTCGACTGCTTGCAGTGACTGGTCTCTGCACTTGTCACTGGAGGTGAGAGCAGAGGAGTTTAGACTGGTACTGGTTATGAATTCATCTACCAGGCCCTTTGTAGCCATCATATTAAATTGAGGAAGAATATAGTTCAAGCATATAGTGTGAAAATGTGCATTTTGTTACGTACTGTATGGAAACTGTGTTAGCAAATGAAGTGTGTAGCCCACAAGTTGTCAGTGCAGCCCTCAGTGTTGTAAAATGTGGACAGCCCAGGCTTTATCAGTGCATTATTGTGTGTGTGTGTGTGTGTGTGTACAAGTGGTTTCTGACACACACATCAATGGATGCTGAGGAGCTGAGCCTGAAATTAAAACCTATCTGCTCAACTAATTTCCTCCAGATGTTAAGTCTTCCATTTGAATTAGACTCAGAATAGGGGAGTAAAGTTCTGCTCTGGGCCTGAACTTGTCCAAATTTTGGGGAGAAAGGGAGCACAGTGGCTGAGAGATAGAAAGGCAAATCTTCAAAATTAGATATGAATCTAGATCCAAACTTGCCCAGTGTTTGTGAGATGCTCAGACCTGAGGTTTTTGGTTTAGACCACCCAGAGTGTGACCTCTCAGAAATCTTTTATAGTTTATTTTCAGCAGATGCACTATACAGCTCCGATTTCACAGGGCTGCCAAGTTGGAAAGGTTAATAAGAAACAATGACAGATGACGCAAGACTCATGAGGCCCAGGCAGAAAGGGCTCTGGATTTTTGGATTCTCTACATTACTGGCCCTGGACACCACGCAGAAGATTGAGAGTGAGGCTTGTGACCCCTCCATTCTGAAGCCGATATTTTCTGTTCCCATGCACAAAGAGCAAAGCATTCCTTTCAATGCATGTGAGCCCAATTTGTGAACAGTTATTCACACAAATAATTTTAGTGACTTTTTTGGGACTACATAGGTAAGTAACTGCTCACCGGTGTTAGCAATGGTTCAGTCTGGACCTTAGGTCTTTATAGCTACAGAACAGATACAGCCTGGTACACTTCTGCACATTTCTGCATGGGATCCCTGCTAGGACTGAAAGGGTGGTTGGGGCTCCAGTCATAGAATCATAGGTCATCTAGTCCAGTCCCCTGCACTCAAAGGAGAACTAAGACCATTCCTGACAGGTTTTTGTCTAACCTGTTCTTAAAAACCTCTAATGACAAAGATACCACAATCTCCCTGTGCAATTTGTTCCAGTGCTTAACTATCCTGACAGAAAGTTTTTTCTAATGTCCAACCTAAGCCTCTCTTGCTGCAATTTAAGCCCACTGCTTCTTGTCCTGTCCTCAGAGGATAAGAAAAACAATTTTTCACCCTCCACCTTGTAAGAACCTTTTATGTACTTGAAAACTGTTATCATGTCCCCTCTCAGTCTTCTCTTCTCCAGACTAAACAAACCCAATTTTTTCCAATCTTTCCTCACAGGCCATGTTTTCTAGACATTTACATTACACTTTTACATTACCTTAAACATTTACATTCACATTAAATCCACGCCTTTTTGTTGAGGCTGCCAACCAGGGTGCTAGCTGCTAGTGAATGTTCTGAAATGGGGTTGATTCTCTTAAAAACTAGACTGAAATCACCAATTCTTTTCATCCAAGCCACCAAACAGCTTTCAGATGGTGGTAACTTTCAGACATTACCAGGGGTGAAAGTAACTTAAAAGTCTTACCAGTGTGGGGTCTCAGGTGGAAGGGATGGGGCTGGGGGTCAGCCTCCCCCAGCCAGCCCTTCTGTGCTGCCTGGCCCACTCTGCCTTGCTCTCCGGCCGCTGCAGCGGTATCAGCGGAGGTGGCTGGGAGCCCCAGGCCCTTTTAAATCTCCAGACCCCAGGGCAGCTGCCCCTTTTGCCCCCACTTATAGCTGCTCGGGGGGCGTGTGGGGCGGAGGGCCAGCAACATTAAAGCACTGCTGCAGCAATCCTTTAATGTCAACTATGTACGGGTCGGTACTGATGGCCACTTCTTACCAGTATGCCGTACTGGCCTGTACCAGCCCACTTTTACTTCTGGACACTACCAAACCAAGCCAAGGGTGGTCTGGGAGTGACAGGCTATAGAACTCAAACAATCCTTCGCTCTATAGACACCTCTATGTTAAAGGCTAACTCTGTTAATGAAAAGGATGAAGAAGAGCTCTGTGGAAGCTCGAAAGCTTGTTTCTCTCGCCAATAGAAATTGGTCTCAGTGATGCTGAAACAATTTGTATAGTGGGGCTGCTGAGAGCCATTGGACCAAACTGCAAAACCTGTATGTGATGGAAATCACTTCGAGCCAAGGTGCGGCACCCCCAGTTCTTCTAGTTCCAGCACCTATGGTTGGTTCAATATAAGATATTACCCACCTTGTTTTTCTATATATCCTGGGACTAATGCTGCTATAACAACACTGTTTATATAAAGAGCATTTAAGTAGAACTTCACAGACAAAAAATAACAAAAAACAGAGCCAAGAATTCTTAGCTACGGCAAGAATATTTAAATATATGGACCCGAGCAAAACTTAGGATTGACTTATAAAGTATCAGTTAAATTACTTAAGCATTTTACACTATGAATCCTTTTGAAAGGACTCACAGTGCCTTACCGTTATCCATTGTCTCTTGTTTCATGGAAAACACAAGTGATTTAAAGTAGTTGACTGATATTTTAAGACAACAGTTTATTTCAGCTGTCAGCTGCAAATGTATGTTGAGGTACAAGGGTATTGTAAAGGAAGCATATTTTCCCTTGTCTCTTTGGTGCACTCTCTCTGCCTGGCTCTTCATGTCAGGCTGTTCACTTTTTCTCTGTTTATCTTACATTTGGATTAACTTATTTCAAAAATAAATATATACTTTTAAAAGGATCAAGGGTATTAACTTTCCAAGGCAAGGAGCCCATCTGTCTCTACAGACCAATCCTTCAAGCTGTTCCATGACGGAAGTCAATGGCGCTCTATGCAGATGTGCAGGGGTCCGCTAGCGCAGAACAGCTTGCAGTACTGGGGCCTGTATTTGTAAAACACCTAGCATAGGAGGGCTTTGGTCCTGACTGGGGCCTCTCTGAGTATTATCAAAATATTAATAATAATGGGTCGGATTTTTCCAAAGCACCTAAGGGACTGTTGACTTTCACTGCAGCTTATGACCCTAAGTTACTTATGATGTGCTTTTGGAAAACCCACACAGTGTCTTTAATACCAAAAGGCACCACAAGACAATAGCTTCCAAACTGCTAAAGCATGGGACTGAAAGGGTGTCTTTGGAGCTTAGGCGTGTGGAGGCTACACAATGAGAGAAATTTTGCCCTAGCAGAATAGGCTTGAAAAGTATGGCTCACATTTTCAATGAGGTTTCTACATCTGCACTTATAATTCTGTCCATGCCAATGATTCATGAGTCAAAGAAGGATATTTAGACATCTGTGGGCTAAAATTTATAGGCTATGGACCTGGTTTTCATCTCAACTATGCAGTTTTGTGCCAGTGTAATTCCATTGACTTCAGTGGCCACTGTTCCTTATTTACAGCCAAGAGAATGAGATTGGAATCCAACTCTGAGTTTCAAAAGTGGCACCACAAACGCATATATGTGAAAAGTGAATTTGCTTTAAATTGAATTGTTCAGGTATCCTTGTTTCTCCTGGGAGAGTTGAGACATGGGCAATAAGCCTGATGCAAATTTCAGTGTTAGAAAAATGAGGCCTGAACGCTGAATTCGGATGGTGGAATAAAAGGAAGTGATTTAAAATTAATTAGTTTTAAAATTTATTTATGTATAACTTAAGTCTGCCTGTAAATTCTGTTAAGGATTTGAGATCAAAAACATTTCCCTTTCATGATATTTTTATTTTAAAAGTATTTCATTTTAAATCCTTTTCATTCTGTGCTCACAATAATCCATTATTAGCTCTGATGAGACTAACTTTTTTACTTTTTCTGCCTATTTTACTTCTTTGATTTCAGGGCTTGTGGACAGAAGTCTTCTGTCAGGGCTTTCTGCTTTAAGAGCAAACAATGTTGTAAAATCCCAAATAGGCCTTCGTTGCGTTGGTCTCCTTAGTGAGGGGCTCTTTACTGAGGTCCAACACAGCTCCTTTGTTCATTTGCTAGCTTGGTCTCTCTCTTTAAGACCTTGACCTTTATATGGTGCTGAGCAACTTTAATTCTCATTAAACAACTTTAAGTTTTGGGGACTATTGGTCCAGATTCTTTCCAGCAGTTGTTTCCAATATATTTCCAGAAGAGTGTACCACAGAGGGTGACTGCTCCCTGACTCCATCTCGCCCCTCTGGCTGGTCATGCTCCAAGATATCAGGTAGAGATCCATTTCCCAGTGACTGGTAGAGTAACTTCCACAGGGTCTGATGGAGAGAGGGAAGAGGCTTACTGGTGACATCCTTGCTTTTCTTTCACCTACAGAAGATCAGCTGGCTCCATATTTTTTTACTCGATTAGCTAGTTTTAAAAACCAAATAGGCTATGTTTGCCCGTGTAGGTGGTTTCAAACATTCCTCCTGAAATCTCTCACCATGTTCTTGAAAAAACTATATGTAGTGGGACATAAGCACTTAAAAAAATTGGACCACTTATTTAGGTGCCTAAATATGGATTTTAAAGCTTATCTTTAGACTATTACTTTTCAAAATCTTGGCCAATGTGAAATAGCAGATATTTTCATTCTGTCTAAGTACTTCTATGCCCCGCCCCCATCACTGCAGTATTTGAGCACCTTCATCTGATATACATTATAAGTGTGAACTTGAAATACTAAACGCATTGCAAATTCTCTGTACCTCAGTTAACTCAGCTGTAAAATATTATTATTAATATTATTTATTACAGCTCATCCTTGGAAAGTGTGGCTATTTCTAGAGTGCTATTTAATAAATGGCTAAAACTGCAGAGAATATTACCTCAGTTTATTCTTAACTTCGCTTTTGCCTAAGTCTTCATTGTTGATAAGGACATTCCAGTCTGAGATCAAAAACTCCTGACTCCAATAAGGTCTGCAGGACTTACTTAGCTAGGATGGCATGTAATTGTGCTCCACAATCCTGTAAAGTAATTGCCAACAAAATACTATCCACACAACAAATGAATTTTTAATTTGGTTTTATTTTTGTTTCTGCTCTCTTTCCCTTCCTCCCTCCTCCCCCACGAATTCTTCAGATGAATGCAGTAGCAGCATTTTATCATCCTGTAACAGCTGCTGCAATATAAAGAACTGAAGGGTCTGAGAAAGCTACAGCAAGAAAAATATTTTCAGCATGTCAAAAATTGGTTTGATATTTGTTTTCTGCACCCTCGCAGGTCAAGTAGCTCTACTTTTGCCTAGGAGGCACTAAGAAAAAAGTGTCTGTGCTAGATCTGGAACCAGACTGCTAGGGATACAGGAAGTCTGTGGAATTCAAGCGTTATTGGAGCAGCCTGCATTAGCATCATCTTAATAAATTTCTGTTAAAAAGGGATGTTTGAGATGGGATGGTAATGGATGAGGTGGTAAAAAAACAAACAAGCTTGAAAGTGGTTTCTCAAACACTTAGTGATCAGGTTTTTGCTTAGGCATTTTTTTGTCCAGGAGCAACACAATTGCTAAAATGTTTTGCTTTGAGGAAAAATATTACATCTCTGTGGGTGAATATTAATATATCTCTTGCTTGTTCCCACAGTATAACCTTGTGTGTGCCAATGCCTGGATGCTAGATCTAACACAAGCTGTTCTCAATCTGGGGTTTCTGACAGGAGCATTCACTCTAGGCTATGCTGCAGACAGGTACAGTATGTGTGTTAATGCAAGTCTACCTTACAGAGGCAGAAACATCTTGCACTGTAATCACCGTATGCAAACATTTGAAGTTTGGAGGTTGAGTTCCATTCCAATAAGCAGGTCCCAGCTCACATAAACTTAACTTCCTGAGTCTGGAAAATTGGCCTGGAAGCTTCATGAGATTTCTAGTACTTCCTGGTCCTGTTAGGACTTAAAATAGCATGAAAAGAGCCCTTCTTGTGGTATTTCATAATTTCTGTTCACATTTGGACTCAGGAAGTACAGAGGAACACAGAAATGAAAAGCAAGCATTCATAGAGAGTTTCGGGGTTGGCAATTTCGGAGGGGCGCATAAGGCCATTGATGAAGAAAGCAGCTCCTTTGAGAGAGGAAGAAGAAATTCAGTGCTACAACCCTCTCAGTTCACACATAAGGCATACATACCCATATGTTGACCACCAAGGTCATGGTTACGGATGGTCTTCAACATTTTTAGAGCTGACTGAATACTGCAAAAAATGTGTGGGTGAAATTCAGTCCTGTAAACAGGGCCAATGCCAGAGCTAAGCACTACTTAAGTCCAACTTTCCCTTCAAAATAGGAGAAGGAAGCCTTATTTTAAGGAATTAAGTCAGAATTAAATGGTGTGCAGTCCTCATGCCAGCCCAAAGTGCAGGGGTGAATTTCACTGCAGATAAATATTTCTTTGATTTGAAAAATATATTAACCTTTGTGGTTTGGTGCTCCTTTTCTATTTGCTATCCATGAATATCCTAGTAGGTGATTTTATTAGGCAGAGCACACAGAGAATATTCTTAGATAAAGCACTTTGAACTCCTGAACAAAAACATTTACAATAAAAACCTCATTGTACTGAGAATTATGCTCATCCAGTAGGGAACAAACCTACCATGTGACTTACGTGTCCAATCAAAAGCAAACAGTACAACTTTTGTATACTGAAGTCATACAACAAAGCTCTCAAATATGGTAGAGAGCAAGGATTATTTACAAACATTCTTAAGTGAATAATTTTTTTAAAAGAATCCACTGAAGAAAAATTTTTTAATCTTTACACAGACAATTCACAAACAGAAAGAGGGAGAGAGAGAGAGAGAGAGAGTAAATCATTGGTTCAAAGTATTCGCTTAGCTCATTCAAAATAAATGGATTTAAAGCAAGGTTAACACTGGGTGAAGACAACATTTCAGGGCAGCAATTATAAACTAGTTACCTCATGATCAAATCAGAGAGAACCATGACGCTTGGAAAGTGCCTTGACAGTCTTGGGTGAAATGATAATAGAAATAATTTATATTATTATAGAATTACACCTTAGCCACAACATTTGGATCTGTAAATGTCTCTTTTACCACAAAGTTCAAAAGGTTTTACCTAGAGCCAACAGAATAATTCCACTTATTTTTCTTAGGATTTTTTTTAAGTAATTTTGTTCAAAATTTCTTATTAGTTTGTTTTTTGTCCTCTCCCCAAAAACAACTCCCCCCACCCAAAAACAAACCTGAAAAAATATTCAAAAATTGCTTTTGTTAAAAAATAAATTCCTTTTGGTTTCTGGGGTTTGTGGGGGGCTAGGGGGAGAGGTGAGGGTTGGTTTTTGGCCAATAAAAAAAAACAGGACATTTTGAGCAAAAAGAACGTTTTTTTATTTAGATCAAAACTATTTTTATTAAAAAAATGACTTTTTTAAAAACTAACTCTAGTTTGGGCCTGTAGTTAGCTTTGGCTTATCCATTAATATTGTTGGAATAAAATGTTTAAAATTCAATACTAATGAATACAAAATTAAAATACTGAAAGATAGACATTATAAGCTCTAAACAGAATATTTATGATGCTGCTTCATTTGGCATTCTAGTAAAGGGTAAGACATTTCCTACACAGGTTGTGACTGTACTTAAAATAGGCAGTTTAAGGGAATAATCATGCACATGTTGAAGTCAATAGCAAAAGTCCCATTTATTTCAATAGGAGCATTCTAATTTCTATAATTTAAGTGCACCATGCAAAATTAGAAACTGTTTTCTGAACACTGGGCCTAAACATTTTCAATCACTGCTTTAAAAGTGGAGACTGAGAGGCAGAGATTAGTATCCAGGAGGAGAGAGTTCCACTTCCTAGGACTCAGTACAAGAAAGACTCAGATAGCCACCATCGTTAAGGCCTAGTGATGGGAAACCTTACAAGACTGATAGCATCAAGACAAGACTTAGTTTGTGGCTGGAATTGAAACCTTCTTCTAAGTCAAGAAGGAAAAAGTTAGTCATCTTTCAACATTTTCGCTCTCTTTTTTTTTTTTTGGCAGATATGGCAGAATCCGTATTTACCTCTATTCCTGCATCGGGGTAGGGTTATGTGGCCTCGTTGTGGCATTTGCACCAAATTTTTCCATATTTTTGATCTTTCGCTTCCTACAAGGTGTATTTGGAAAGGGAACCTGGATGACAGCTTATGTTATTGGTAAGAAATGTACTTTTCCCCTTTTTTGGGAGGGGAGATTGAGGGAATGGATGTTGGTGGACAGACTACCTGAATGTGAAGCCAGGTGAGAACTGCACAGTTGTTCACCAGTGATCTGAGGTGAAAGGAACCAATGGGGAGAGAGCATCGCTGAAACATAACATAACCTTGATGCAAATAGCCCATCCAGAGCCCCTCTAATAACTCTGATATCTGGCTGTTCAAAATCAGCCACCAAGTGATCCACCTCAATGCTCCATCCCGGAGAAACTTTTCTCCCTTAGCTTCACAAATGTTATGCAGAGCACTGCAGGCTGCTATGATCATGGGAATATTTTCTTCACTGAGGTCTAACCTGCCAAAAAGGCAGCACCAGTGACCCTTTAATCTACCAAATGCACATTTAATGGACATTCTGCAGCAGCTGAGCCTGTTGTTGAAGCACCCCTTGCTGCTGTCAAGGTTTCCGGTGTAAGGCTTCATGAACCACGGGAGTAAGGGGCAGGCAGAGTCTCCCAGGATCACTATTGGCATTTCCACATCCCCTCTTGGAATATTTTGGTGTGGAAAGAAAGGTCCTGGAAGCAGCTCTCTATATGGGCCAGTGTTCCTGAAGATATGTGCACCTTCCCTGACAACCCCACAATTATATCAGTGAAACAACCCCAGTGATCCACCAGCACCTGCAATACCATAGAGAAGTAGCCCTTTCTGTTGATGTAATCTGTTGCAAGATGGTCTGGGGCCAAAAGTGGGATATATATGCCATCTATTGCCCCACTGCAGTTAGGGAATCCCATTGCTGCAAAGCCATCCATTATTTCCCATACATTGAGTCACAGTCCTTCGGAACAGGAGGCAATTAAAGGCCCTGTACACTTGTATAATCACAACCCCTACGGTGGACTTCCTAACTCCAAACCGATTTGCGACTGACCAATAGCAGTTGGAGTTGCCAGCTTCCACACAGTGATTGCTACTTGCTTTTTCTACCATGTGGGCAGCTCTCATTTTGGTGTTCTTGCACTACAGGGCAGGGACAAGTTCCACACAGTTCCAGGAAGGTGACTTTGCACATCTGAAAGTTCTGCAGCCACTGCTCATTATCCCAGAGATGCATTATGATGCAATCCCATCACTCAATGCTTGTTTCCCAAACCCAATAGCGATGCTCCACTGTGTGCAGCTCCTTTGTGAATTCTTACATCAATCTTGAATTGTTTCTTTCCATGGCACAGAGCAGGACAGACACCGCTGATTCATTTTCAGATGTGTAGGTCATGAAATACTGCAGGATCGGCTGTGTTGTGTTCATAACAAGAGTGGAGAGTAGTGCAGGATTCATGCTATCAGGAAGAGATGGCAGGCACACAGTTTACAGGGGCAGTTGAAAAGTAGTTGGAAACTCATGGAATGACGAGATGGAGAAAACTGCATCATGGGATGGTGAGCCTGCACCTATGATGCACTGTGATCCATTCCCAGAACTCTGAGCAGCAGAAGGTGGTGAGTTGCACAGTGGGATAGTGACCCATGGTGCACTTCTTTCTCTGTTGATGCTGGAGCACCAACTGTGGATGCACTCCACCAACACAAGCAGCTCTGTGTGAACATGCACAAGCGATGTAATTACAGTGGTTTATGAGCGTCGACATAAATTAAGTCAACTTAACTCTGTAGTGTACATATAGCCTTGGAATGCAAAGTCTCTTTTTCGAAAGTAATGTAGGTACTTAACAGCCTAAGGGCTTGTCTACACTGCAGCTGCACTTCTGTAGTGCTTCAGTGTAGACACTACCTACACAGATGGGAGAGGTTCTCCCATCTGTGTAAGTAATCTACCTCCCTGAGAGGTGGTAGCTAGGTCAATGGAAAAATTCTTCCATCGATGTCTTAGGTGGCTTAACTATGCCAGTTAATGGTGTTGATTTTTCCCTGAATGACGTAGTTATGCTGACCTAATTTTCTAGTATTGGCCACACCTTGGTCAGTCTGATTTATTTATCCCTTTGCTTTACCAGCAGGTACATTTGAGGCTGATCAGTGGCCTAAGTTACTATGCATCCGATGAAGTGGGTATTCACCCACAAAAGCTCATGCTCCAAAATGTCTGTTAGTCTATAAGGTGCCATAGGACCAGGACTGGCGCCAGGGTTTCTGGTGCCCTAGGCGCCGGGCCATTTCGCCGCCCCACGCACAGGTCTCACGGCTCTGGTGGAGCTGCCGCAGGCATTCCCGCAGAGGGTCCGCTGGTCTGTGGCTCCAGTGGAGCTGCTGCAGGCATGCCTGCGGCAGGTCCACTTGAGCCATGGGACCAGCGGACCGTCCGCAGAAATGCCTGTGGCAGCTCCACCGGAGCCACGAGACCAGCAGACCCTCCGCAGGCACGACTGCGGCAGCTCCACTGGAGCCGCCTGCCGCTCCCCTGGCAAAATCCCGCCCCCCTCATAATGCTGGCGCCCTAGGCGACTGCCTAAGTCACCTAAATGAAAGCACCGGCCCTGCACAGGACTCTTCGCTGCTTTTATGCCTCATATATCGATCTATAGGGAACATATACACTTGGAGGTTGGTTCCTGTAATATTCTGAAGATATACTCTTCAAATTATTGACACAGTACTTTGGAACAATCCAAGAAGAGGCTGCCCCCAAAGAATCTTAGATTTTACACTGAGCCAAGTTTTTACTGGGACAAGATTTTGGGTATACAGATTGAGTCTCTGAGCCATGATGTTAAGGAGCTCTCAGCCACCAGTGATACAAATTCCTCTGCATCTGCACAGGGTCAACCTCCCCACAATCAAGTTAAAAAAAAAAAAGAGCAAAAGTAATTAACTTAATTCTTAAGTACCAACTTTATAAACTCTTATGATAAAGAAACACAAAAATAATAGCTTATTTTCTATTACATAACAGGGCTATTTCATAATCCACATATATTATTTTCAGAGTTATACATAAATAGAAACAAAAAACCCAAACCAATTAAATCTAACAGGTTAGTCCCCACAAACTCACAGCTCACAGTGAGAAGTAACACAGAGTTCCAAAAGTTGTAGTCGGAGCTCTCTTCAGTCTCAGTTAGAATCTTTGCTCATGAATTCAAAACAGTCTGTTGAGTCAAAAACACTGCAGCAATATATTCCCACCTCTTGCTGGCAGAAATCTCTACTTGAAGCCCACAAAGAACTTTCTCCTTCTCTGCTGAATTGTAGAATGACTCAATCAGCTAATCAGCCAATTAACCAACCAATCAGTATTAAGTTTATACATGAAAAATTCTGTTACAATAAAAATACATAACCGAGAAGAGCCAAATACAGATGACTCTTTCTCTAGTGTCACATGTAACTAAGAAGAGAGATTATGACCCATACTGGTTAAGACAATTTAACTAAAACAGTTTGGCTAAAAATCAAATAACATTCCAGGTATACAATGAAAATGAAAGAAGATAATCATAGAAAGAAGAAATGGGAGCAGGAAACTAACTCTGCCAGTGGTGCCCTGTGTTGGAGAGTTATCCATAACACTACCTGCTGCAGAATGCTTCAGAGTTAGGGGAAGCCAGCCTCCTCCTGCACCTGAGCTTCTCCCAACCCATGTAGGTCGTGTGTCTTTTTATAAAGCAGCTTGTCGTAGTATTAATCCTCGATTTGAACATTAGAGTTCAAATATAAGGTACTAGCTTGAAGTCCTCTAAGCTTAATCTCCAGCTTAGATCTGATAGGCTGCCACCAGGTCAGGAATTGATAGGGCCTGACCCCCCTTTCCTCTCTCTGGTGTCCCCAACCCTCCCCTGGGGGGACCTCCAGATAACCTGTTTCTCTGCTTCCCAAGAGATAAGCGTTCTTTTCCCTCAGGACAATTGAGATGCAAAATACCAACAGCTTGGCTTTGCCTTTCCCCGTTCCTGCCTTCCCGTGAGGGAGACAGATACCTGATACAGAGGTTTCAATTTCTCTGCCTTACTAGAAAAAGAACTTCCACAAGTTTTGAAAAAGAAAGCTTTATATAGAAAAAGAGAAAATACAGAATAATAACTTGCATAAAAATTAATACAGGCTCCTACTTAAGAAAATATGAACAACCCAGTCTGATTTAAAAAATAGCCAATTTAAATAGACCAGCAATCACACACAGTAAGTACAAAGCAAAGCATATCATAGCCGATTTTACTTTGTTTCCGTTTTGTACTCACTGCCTTTTAGTAGAATGAGAAGAAGATTGGAATTAGCAAGATAGCTTGTCCCTCACAGCCGAGGAAGCAACAAAGACCCAGCAATCCACATCTGTAAATACAACACAAAGCTCCTCATAGCCGAATTACTTTGTTTCCCTTTGTACTCACAGACTTTTGGTAGAATATTTGAGATAAGAGGGAGTTAGGAGGAAACTTGTTTACTCATAGCCGAGGAAACAACAAAAGACCCCGAGTATACAAATTCCCGCCCCTGACTTTAAACAATCCAGTTCTCTGATTGGTCTTCTGGTCAGGTGTTTGGTTACCCTTTCCAGGTAAAAGAAACTTAACCCCTACCTTACCCATCTACTTATGACACAGCTGCCTTAACTATTTGCCTTCAATGGAGTCTAAGTTCAGCTACAGGGAGCCTATTGAGTATGACCAAAAGTGCAGCACCCAATTCCAGAAATGTCTGGACATGGAACGCTAACTGTGCATTGGCCTAGCAACAGTGACCCAGAGAACTCATTCTTCCCCCTTTCTCCTCTCTAATAGCTCCCTATTAGGCACATGGGTTACACATACTTTTTTTAAAAAAGGGAATCTTCAGTTGTAATCCAAGGTAGAACCCCCTGCATAACCGTGAGCCAACATTGCAAATGTAATGTTTTTAACTTGAATAGGGTTTATTTCTGTTTGTTTTTTCCCTCTCTTCAGTGACAGAAATAGTTGGCTCAGATCAGCGAAGGATTGTTGGAATTGTGATACAGATGTTCTTCACCCTTGGAATAATGATTCTTCCTGTGATTGCCTACCTGATTCCCACATGGCAGGGGATTCAGCTGGCCATAACACTCCCCAATTTTCTTTTCCTGCTATATTACTGGTAACGTTGTGTTCATTTGATCTCTGTAGGTTCATGCTTTGCATTCAGATCTAGATCGGCAAATTCTTAAAAAGAGGGTTTCCCTGAACTTTCCAGAAATTACTGTTGGATGCATTTCCGATTAAGACCTGGTTACAAAATATGAAGTGAAAAAACAACAACTTTGTGGCCTTTCTGATTAGTCGAACTATATAAGAGCCATAGTCTGACATTTTCTAATAGATTTTACAGGTCTAGAATCCACCAAAAATGTCCCTCACAATATGCCTATATTTTCACGAGTGGACTTCTGTTACCATTGGGTCCATCCTCCAAAGTTCCCTGGTTGCCTTGTAGAGGCCTCGTAGGCTTGGTTTCTAAATTAAACTTCTTTGGAGGATCTCATATACATGTTTTTGAAAGTTTAATTACATTTATTTGTGACAATACTGTCCCAGTAGTAGCCAAGGAATTTCACTCAGTTCTTCCCTAGGTGTTCACAAAGGAAGCAAACATCTTGAGCCAAAAATTGTTCATTGATGTAATTCAACTGAGTACACAGGAGGTACACCAGGACTGAATTTGGCCTTGCAGAGTTCAATGTACCAAGTATGAAAAGAGGGGAGAGAGCAGTGGTTGGTAGAATCACACCCATTAGAAGTTTTAAACATTATTTTTGTTGTTAATTTACTCTTTGACTCTGTGGCACTATGATTCCCTGACACAGTATTCTACAAAGAGATTATTGGAAGGTCAGGGGACTTTCCAAGTGCCAGGAAACGCTTGAGAGGAACAAGAACCTCACAGAGATGTTAATTAATGTGTATATTTGGCTTGACCACAAGCAATATTTCATTTGAATGGAGTGAGAAAGGCCCAGGGTTGAACAGGAATGGAGAGTGAACTACTTTACCTTCTCTTTTGTAGGAGTTGTCCTCCAAGTCAAGGTTGAAGTACTTTAGTTAGGGCAGTGTGGGGAAGTATGCACTACTGCTGAATCAGCTGCTCATATGCATCATTCTCTTCCCAGCTGTGTGCTTCAACCCTGACCTGAAGGGAACTACATCTCTGGGTAAAAAGGTAATTCATTCTCCATGTCATTCACTCCTTTTCCTCTCTGAGACTGTCAGCAAAGTGCCACTTAGTGCAAACCCTGGTGACGAGTTTTAATAAAACTTTGCACTTATAGAGTTACAGTGATTTTCATCTAAAACTCTCAAAGCACTTTACAAAGGTGAGTAACTATCCTCCATTGCAGTTGGAGAAACTGAGGCAGTAAGTGATTTGTCAAAGTTCTCACAACAAGCTAGTGACAGAGCTGGGACTAAATCTAAAGTCTACAATCACCCAACCCCATGCTTAACTGTGTCCTAAGAACTAGAGAGACAAGCAGTGCTTAATTTGTGGCAGGGCTGAGCTCCAGCACCTCTAGGCTTGGCAGTTCCTAGCCCTGGTACCTCTGGGCTTGCTATGTCAGTTTTGAAAGTAAAAAAATTGCTCGAGCCCCAACGTATAATTTTTTGAGTCCCAGCACCTCTTTCATTATAAATTAAGCACTGGAGACAAGGTGGATGTGGTCATATCTTTTACTGGACCAACTTCCGTTGGTGAGAAATAAGCTGAAGAAATCTGGAGGTCTGACCAAGAGCTCTGTGTGGCTCAAAAGCTTCTCTCTCCCACCAAGAGAAGTTGTTCCAATAAAAGATATTACCTCACCCACCTGCGTCTCTAATATTCTGGGACCAACACAGCTACTACTGCAGGGCAATGCTAATAACTAGGCCAGGTCAAGAACTCCTTTCACTTAGACTGTCAATCAACCATTTGATCTGAGCTAGATTAGGTCCTCCAATGTAGATGCAAAAAATTACATGTCCTGTCACCAATTCCCTATGTTACCCAGCTTCTGGGCCTTAGGAAACTTTCAGGAAAGTTGAGCAAGACCTAACAACTATTTAATAAAAAAGATAAAGATAAATGGCTGAATGTTGCATGTGAACTGTAAACAATCTACTAGTTCTCAAGCTGTGCTCCATGGACCTTTCTGGTTGTCCATGGCATGAAGTATTTTGAGAGTCAAGCTGAAAGTTAACTGGGGAGCTGGGTATAATTTCTATCTTGTTGAGAGGCTGAAGAATTACTGCATTAGGTGTTAATGCGGGTGATGATTCCCATGGTTTTCTAAAGACACAATTAAGCAAAATCCTTGCCTCCCTCTGTGCTTTTACAGGGCAGTTCCTGAATCTCCACGCTGGCTACTGACACGCAAAAAAGGAGAAAAGGCATTAAACATTATGCACACCATTGCCAAGCACAATGGAAAATATCTCTCTCCGCATTACTCTGAGGTACTTACCATATGTTTGCTCCAGTTTTGTTTGATCTTTAATTAGTGTCCTTTCAATTCTGCTAGAATATATTCTGTTTGACTTAGAAGAATTTTACCGTATAACATCATGAACAGATTGTCTGGCTCACTTTTCTTTTCCCATGAGAAGGAAGAAGTAGGTTTATTGAAAGGACACGGGTTGATATTAGAACATTTCAAAGAAGTCTTAAGAGATGGGAGGGCTGAGTGACTAATGTAAAATTCCCACTAAACATCCCATATCTTAAAGAACTATGCTAGACATCTTAAATCAGTAGAGGCCATCGTAATGGCTTCATAATGGCTTATACTCAGACAGTATTGTGCAGTGGTCTGTCTGCTGACATACCTCATGTGGAGGATGTGTCCATTAGTCTCATTGTGGAGCTGATATTTATCTCAGTGCTGAAAAATAAAGGTTGAACAAGGGAGTGGGTTCTAAGTACTTAGTGGCAGGGGGGAGGGAGGGAGCTGGTTAATAAGATTCCCTAACAAAGTTGTTTCTCATTTTATTTTTTGGTCATATTTCTTGTAATGATGTTTTTCTTGGTCAGCCCTAATTACAGACCTTGTGGTTCAGAGCAAAGGAGTAGGAACAACGTGGCAAAGGGGCCTTAAATTGAGTTGCAGAGTAGAGACTGTGTCTTTTTATGTATTTGTAGGAAGCCTAGCACAAGGATACCCTAATTCTGATTTGAGTCTTTGATTGCTACTGTGATGCTGTTATTAAACATAGTGTGCACAGCACAATAACCCCTCCATTCCTATTCTGCTTGCTAAGGTCTGCACTGAATTTTAGAGGGCATACCGACTGTAGGGGGAGGAGAAAGGACTAAGGCATGGAAGTGTTGTTCAAGCATACTGCAGTTTTAAGTGAGCAGCATCAGCACTACTGTGCAATGACACCGTTGTTCATGCTCCTCTCCTAGTCCATCATATATGGATAGCTGCATGAAAGCTTGCGCTGCTCCTTGCAGCATGAACTTACACACTGAACCTGCACATGGTTTGCCAGTACTCCTGGACCTTCACTTGAGGGAATGAGGGTCCAGGAGACCTGGCAAATCACACGGAGGCATCAGAGTTTTGGGGAGTTGCTGCTGCTTCGTTTGGCTGGTCCACTGGGTCCCAAACCCCTCCTGCCCAAAGGGAGGATCTAACAGGAGCTCTGAATTTAAACCCACAAATTTGCCCTCCTCCCAAGAGTTTCTCCACAGGAGGGAAGGGATGGCCAAAATTTAAACTAGGGGAAGCAGAATCTCTATTGACTATGAGTTCACCATTTGCAAAAGGGAGGATACCTGATGGAATCAGAATTCTCTTGTGGCCCGAGATGGAGGTGAAAGGACTGATGTGGTTAAGTATACATTGTCATAGTGTTATGGCATTACATATGGCCATGTACTATATCTCATCACACTGAATGGTTTCAAAAGTGTACTTTTTAGCTTTGGACATGTAGACACTGTTGCCTATCAGCAACAGTGAGTTAAGAGATCTTTAGGCATTGTCTACAAGCTAGGCTTGGAACTTAAATGCCAGACTTCAGAACTCCACAGGCTCGCCTTAGAAGATGTGTTTTAAATCATTAGCTTCACTGGCGAAGATCCCTAAAGGACTGCAGTCTATCCATCACTGACCATATTAAGATCTTTTTAAAGGAATAATTAATTTGTTAATGGTAAAGAAAATATGTTTATGGGAAATATTCACTCAGCACATCATTAGTAAAGTTTCACAATAACTCCCAAATGGGTTAGAGGATAGATTTTATCTATGATTCACGGGTTTGAAGTAACAAAACTGCCTCTCTCTTTTTTCACTGGGCGAGGAGGTTTGCTGTCAATGACTTTTTTGTGCAGCTTGAACACTAACTGTTGTGCTTCCTAACATGGTCAGGCAGCTGAGAATATCTTCCTTGTGGGTATGCTGCAGCCCTGTACCTCAGGAACCCAGAGTGACTCCAGGGATATAAAGTTTAAACTAAAATAGTCATTAAAAGTTGCATAAAAAGATGGTTCCTACAGACTCTGAGCATGCAGACCTGAGTTTGTCTGCATATCAGAGATTCATTACCCTGGGAGGCCTTCTGGTTATTACACATGACTAAAGCTATGTTTTAGTCATGGGTATTTTTGTTAAAAGTCATGGACAGGTCACAGGCAGTAAACAAAAATTCATGGCCCGTGACCAGTCCATGACTTGTACTATCTACCCCTGACTAAATCCTGGGGAGGGAGCTGGCCCAGGGGTGCCACAGGTATTCGGAGGGGGCAGCTTGGGGGGCACTGTGGATGCTTGGGGGCAGGCAGCCCCAAGGGATGCTGTGGATGCTGGTGGCATGGCCCCAGGGGGTGCCAAGGGGACTGGCGGGGGTCTGGGAAGTAGCAACATCTCTCAGCTACTAGGCAGAGGCACGACCACATTGGTGCCTCCTCCCCAAGCACTGGGATGTCCCCACTTCTGAGGAGCCCCCTGAGGTAAGTGCCACCCAGAGCCCTCACCCCCTCCCATGCCTCAACCCCCAGTCCTGAGCCCCCTCCCACACCCAAACTTCTGCTGCTGCTGGGGGATGGGGGAGGTGGCCCAAGCCTGCCCCAGCACCGGCTGGCATGGCTAGCCCAGGGGCTGTCCTAGCTGCTCAGGTAGTCCCCAGGCCAGCTGCACCTGCTGCTGAGGAAGTCATGGAGGTCATGGAAAGTCATGGAATTCGTGACCTCCATGACAGACTCACAACCTTACACATGCTAATTTGAAAGAGACTGTGCCACAATATACTATGTTGACCCTGATTTTCATAGAGCTCCACTTCAGCTCTATGTAAGCTCGAAATCTTGTCTCTCTCACCAACAGAAATTAGTCCAATAAAAGATATTTCCTCACTGACCTTGGACAGAAGATTAGGCATCTATCCCTTCAAGTTGTTGTTCTTCCTCCACAAAAGTGGACAGCTTTGCCCAAATCTGCATGATTTTATTTACACTGTAATTCAAAGACATTTTTTCTTAGTCACAACTCACACCCAGAGTCACTCACTCATGGTTGCTCCTATGATAAATATAGCCCTCATAAAAACTGCATATTCCATTGCAAAAAAAAAAAAACCTGTGTGAAAAAGCACAGAAATTAGTGTGTAAATATTCCATTACCCTTGTAATTCATACATTCAATTAATGACAACTTTGAAATGTAAGAGTTCACCCGACATATTTCACAAACAAGCTAAACTTTGACCTGCCTGACACCCTTGCAAACTATTTTAACACACACATATATCATTAGTTATATGTTTTATAGATATTCATATATTAGCAGGGATGAATATGTTGAAATATTCATATACATTTCCTTAACTAGTCATTTCCATGATTTTTAGTGCATAGTTTTGTGTAATTGTCATAATGTTCTTGTTATGGAGTTTCCATGAGCATTATATTAATCACAGGAGCAACCTTACATTAATGACATTTTTGTGTGTGGCAATAGGCAGCATATTGGGCCACTCATTTACTTAGCCAACAGAATATAATTAGAGGACTGAATGGCTGTAGATAAGTGAAGCAGTATGATGGACAAGGTTTTGATGACCAGTGAAAGGTGAGGCCAGAAATTAGTAAACCATTTCCATTATGCAGGCCAAGATGATGTCAGTCTCACCCTCAGACCAAGCGATTGAGTGGGGTAAACTAGCCAGATTGGAATAGCATCTTCTGCAGGAGTGTAAACTGAAACAGTTAAGAGAGAAATGAAGTGGAAAGACACATGAGTGAGATAGAAGTGAGTAAAACTGTTCATGTTCTCATTTTAATCTCTCCTTTCTACACTTCAGTATTTTAAAAACCTGGACCTTAGAATATAGAGACATGTATCTTTTCCCATCAAGCTTATTAAGATCTCAGCGGACATTCTTAAGAAATAGTCACAGTTGTGACCCCAGTTCACAGCTGCAACTGCTTAATCTTAAGTAATATCTGAGCTACACTTTGGATCTGTTCCTGGGACCTTTTTGATATACAGTTTCCCTTATTCCTGGTGCTGTGCCCAGACACAGTGATGTTTCAGGAAGTTCATTAATAGGAGGTCAAGTTCATCTCTCATTTTTACTCACACCAGAATTCTCTTCCAGATAATTATCTCCAGCTTTATAAAGCCATTAGTGTGTAGACAGAGAGAGAGAGAGAGAATCCATAAGGACATGGATAGACTTTGGCTAAGATTAGATGCCCAGAAAATTGCAGCCTTTCTTGGCAGTCAGATACCATCTTGATGAATAGAGGTGAATGGAGGACACTTCTATTTCACTGCAACTTTCACGGTTCTGAAAAGTTGGTTTTGTTCCACACTAGAACAAGACAAAAGCCTTTCGAATGTTTTCTCAAAAACATAATTGTGTTGAAACCTGAGCTTTTGATTGAGAGAGACGGAGAATGAGTGTGCGTGAGGGGGGGGGTGGGGTTAGGACCCTGCTCTGCCTGATTCAGAGTGATCTGGGAATGAAAAACCTCTACTCTGAATCAGGCAGAGCAGGGCTTTGAACCTGAGTGTCCCACATCCCAGACCAGTGCCTAACCATCAAGAGAGTCTCTCTCGATCTCTCTCTTGGCTCCTTTCCCTCAGACCCTGAAACTTTCCTGATTAAATATTCATTGAAACCAATATGTCTCTGCATAACACTTCTGCTTTGTTGCTATATTTTCCGACTAGTTCTAGTCATGAGTGTGATGCAAAGACAGATGAGCATTGTTTTGTTCAGTATTTGTGTTACAGCATTGTGATAGTAGGGGACTGGTCATAATTTATTAAATGTTGTTTCCAGTGTAACCCCCGTTCTCAGTTCTGCATAATTTCCCTCAAATTTCATTTTTCAAGCTGAAATGTTTCATGGTTGGTCTCTGCCCAAGGGTGAATGTTTTGTGAACATTTGTGCAAAATGACTTCATCCATTTGTAAGTTACAGGAGAGAGCAACAAATTATTTTCCCATTACAGAAAAATATCTTGTATTTTTAAAAAAAGATCTCTTGCATTAAAATGGCTGGGATAGATGTGGATATTATCCTCTCTGAGGAGAAATGACTTGGAGTATTCTTGTGAAAACTGATGTTGATTAGACAGAGATGTAAGCCTTGGAAAATCATACTCTGAACATGCACAGAAGATTTTGCTCATGTTATTAAGGTCCTGATGCTGCAAAGACTTACACATATTCTTAATTTTATACATTGTGACTGTAATTCAGCACTGCTCTTAAAGTGTATGTTTAAGTCCCACTGACTTCAATAGCTTGTTAGGGCTTATCTTCACTACGGGGGTAAGTCAACCTAAGTTATGCTACTCCAACTATGTGAATAACGTAGCTGGAGTCAACGTAGCTTAGGCTGGCTTACTCCAGTGTTTTCAATGTGTTGTGTCAATGGGAAACGCTCTCCAGTCGACTTCCCTTACTTGTCTCCGAGAGCTGGAATACTGGGGCCCACCGGAGGACGCTTTGCCATTGATTTAGCAGGTCTTCACTACACCCGCGAAATTGATCCCTGCAACATGGATTGCAGAAGCATCTGTCTCCCCATAGTGAAGACTAGGCTTGGTGCTATGCTGAATAGGCATGGGCTGCTGAACTGGAGACTATCACAGTGCATAAAGTTTGCCGGATCAGCACCAAAGCTTGTGAAGTGCACAACTTTTACTGGAATTTTTAAAACCACTGTAGAAACAATGAGATAGGAATTGATGAAGTTAATCATTTTATACAAAATCTCTTTGCTGTTCCCAGGGTTGGGATATAACATGTACTTGGGTACTAAGGGTGAAACTCTGGCTGCACTGAAGTCAATGAGAAAATTCTCATTGATTTCAGTGAGGCCAAAATTTGACCTTAAAAGAGTTGAGAGGTTTTTTGCAATGATTTTAATGTCCTTCCCCCCCAGCCCATAAATCATACTCAAATATTATTTCCAACTAGTGTTAATGGCACTTGAGACAGACAGTGCATTGGGTTAAGACTGCTTGATTTATCTTTGCATGGGAAAATGAATACCATATTTGCACAAGGTTCACATACTGGTCACTGCCAACGTGTTCTTATAAACAAAATTAAGGCAGCTTTATCACCTTCATGAGTGTAAGCATAATAAATGCCAACAAACAGCAGATTCTGATCTGGACTGTAAATGAATGCCTGACAAACAAATTGTAGGATTAAAAAATGGAGCTACCATGTAAAGAGTGGAAGCAACTTTGAGAAAACGTCTAATTGCATTACAGAAAACAAAGTAGCTGTAAAGATGGGAAGAGGGTTTCTAGCAATGATGAGAAGGAATGGAAGAGAACCCAGGGCAGACTGGAGTTTCATTAACACTTCCAATGCTCTGGGACACTCTTTTTGCTAAAGGAGGTGTTAAAAGTCCACTCTAAGGCTGTTTATCTCTCTGAAAAGTTTAGGTTATATCTTATGACATGAGGAATAAATACAAAATAAAATTAATGTGTACAGCCTTGGCCGAACTAGAATCAGATCACTGGACAATGCTGTTTGACGAGGTTTACTGTTCTCCTCACCAATCAGCATGGTCTCTGCCTCTACATTCCCTTTGGCCCCATTCTCCCTCCAAAACAGAAAGTCATTTCCATTGACTACACAGCACAGATGGTATAAAGTGGTGGGGGGTCCTTCTTTCTCTTTCCACAATCACATCTCTTTTTATGGGTTTCAGAGTAGCAGCCGTGTTAGTCTGTATCTGCAAAAAGAACAGGAGTACTTGTGACACCTTAGAGACTAACAAATTTATTTGAGCATGAGCTTCCGTGGAACATATCGTGGGAAGATATTTATACATACAGAGAACATGAAAAAGTGGAAGAAGCCATACCGACTGTAAGAGGCTAATTAATTAAGATGAGCTATTATCAGCAGGAGAAAAAAAATTTTTGTAGTGATAATCAAGATGGCCCATTTTAGACAGTTGACAAGAAGGTGTGAGGATACTTAACATGGGGAAAAGATTCAATATGTGTAATAACCCAGCCACTCCCAGTCTCTATTCAAACCCCAGTTAATAGTATCTAGTTTGCATATTAATTCAAGCTCAGCAGTTTCTCACTGGAGTCTGTTTTTGAAGCTTTTCTGTTGCAAAATTGCCACCTTCACGTCTGTCACTGAGTGGTTAGAGAGGCTGAAGTGTTCTACCGGTTTTTGAATGTTATGATTCCTGATGTCAGATTTGTGTCCATTTATTCTTTTGCGTAGAGACTGTCTGGTTTGGCCAATGTACATGGCAGAGTGGCATTGCTGGTACATGATGGCATATATCACATTGGTAGATGTGCAGTTGAAGATGTAGATGTCAGGGGACTGAGATTTTCAAAGCAACACAGGGGATTTAGCCACACTTCTTCCACTGACTATGTGGAACTAAATCCCTTGCACTGCTTTAAAAATCTCAATCAAGACTCCTGGGTTCTACTCCTGATTCTGTTGTTGATTTGTTGTATTACCTTGGCTAAAGGCTTGTCAACATGAAGATCACAGCAAGCGTGGGTATGAATCTGGCGTGCTGTGGGTCTAACTGTTCATGCGCTCCCTGCTAATGCGCATTAACGGTTCGTGAGAGAGCTTTGCACTAGTCCTCCTTGAACTGGGAGTAGCTCAAAGTGCATTAGTGAACTGTTAACATGCATCCGCAGAGCACATGCAGACAGTTAAACTGCAGGCGGCTAGCATGGGATAGATTCACATCCCAGTTTGCCACAGTCTAATTGTTTGTACAGACAGGCCCTAATCATGTGTGCTTTCTCATCATCATTTTACCGACTTGTAAAATGGAGAAAATACTTCCTCCTTGTCTCAGGGGAGGGTTGCTTAACTGATATTTCTAAATAATTTGTAGATTTTTAAGGAAAAGGCCTAAATCAGCAAAATGCTTGGGCACATTCTTAAGTATTAGAACATTCTGAAGGCCCATTGACTTCTGCTTCATTTAAATGTTTTGGGAAAGCAGGGCCAGCGCTTCCATTTAGGCGACCTAGGCAATCGCCTAGGGCACTAGGATTATTGGGAGGCGGCATTTTTCGGGGGGTGGGGGGTGGCAGGCGGCTACGGTTGACCTGCCGCAGGTGTTCCTGCGGATGGTCCGCTGGTCCCGCGGCTCCGGTGGACCACCCGCAGGCACGCCGGCAGCAGCTCCACCAGAGCCATGGGACCAGCTGACCCTCCACAGGAACGCCTGCGGCAGGTCCACCGGAGCCGTGGGAGCAGCGCGTGGGGCGGCGAAATGGCCGTGCGCCTAGGGCGCCAAAAACACTGGCGCCAGTCCTGTGGGGAAGGAAAACATTATTAATCTTTCTCTGTTTTGGGCTTTTCCACCCTGGCCTCACTTCTTGACAATGTCCTCCTCCCTCCTTTTCCTCCTGCTACTCAGCTGTAGGATCAAAAAACACTGTCAAGGCCATTGTTGTTTACTCTCTCCATCTCTTCTCTGCAGACCCACCCCTTTGTTCTGACCATTACCTATTACAATTTCAGTGGCTGGCTGTGAACTCACAATCGAGTACGTTCTCTGAGTCACCCTTAAAGTTCAACTCTGCTCTGAAAAGCAGCTGTAAAAATGGCATTGCAAGGTGGCAGGTTTATTGCCTCCCAGGGACCTCTGAGTCCATGTAGCGAGGCGGTGTGGCTCCCCTCCTCCACAAGGAGGGTTGAGCCCCGTCAATCATCCCCCAGGGCAGAACCACTGGGCAGAAGTCCCGCCCCTCAGAGGGTCAGGCGGCGACCCGGAAGGATAAAAGCCGGGCCTCAACCTTCAGTCAGGCCCCAGCTGCCGCCGGGAGCAGACGTGCCTGCCGGCTCTCATCACTGGCGGAGGCTGCTGAGCCAGGCACGGGGTACAGGAACTGCCAGAGCTACCCGCGCCGCTACGACGAGGACTGCCAGGACTACCATAGCATTACGATGAGGGCTGCAGAGCTACAGCTGCGCTACGACGAAGGAAGCGCCAAGACGTACCCCCATAGCCGCTAAGACGGAGAGCTGCCAGAAGCTACCCGCGCCGCAGATGAAGGGCTTGCCAGAGCTACCGCCGCCGCGTATGACGACGACTGCCAGAGCTACCCGTCCCTGCTTTCGGCCCGAGGAGCCACGGACCAGACCTGGGCCGCCCTCCCGGAGGTATTCCCGGACCTACCACCCAGCCCTGAGTGGGAGGAACCCATGGTGCTGGGCGACCCTGCGACCCAGGTAGGAAACGAGGGGGAAATTGGAAGTAGCCCGGAGGCAGCTGACTACAGTCAGGCTGCAGAGGGCCCCGAGCCTATGGCCGTGTGTGTCGGTCAGGATCCCCCTGATCACTCTGTCAGTGTGTTTCGGTCTGGATCCCCACTGACTGCCACTAGCGGCGACCGCCACTAATAGGGCCCCGGGCTGGAACGCAGAGGAGTGGGCGGGCCTGCGTTCCCCCTGCCACCCGTAACCGGGTGGCAGAATCCCCCTATAGACCTTACCACTGCTCTACCCTGCTCCACAAGGGCTAGAGCCCATAGAAACTGTAACTGTGTTTATTGGTGCCCACCTGCATCAAAGGCTGAGCCCCCATTGACTTTACCTGCGCTCAGTCCTCTCCTTAGGGACCAAATGTCCTCGGATGGTGGGCTGTGGGTCCAAGGGACTGGACCCTTCGAAGGACAGGACAAGGCCGGTGTGGCTCCCCTCCTCCACAGGGAGAGTTGAGCCCCGGCAACCGTCGTCACAACTGGTACCAGAAGTGGGGAGTCGAACCCCTAGCCCCTGTGAGAAAGGGGCTGGTAGGGGGCGCTAAGATAGTCCACGTTCCCCGAACCAAGACATGGATCTGGAATGGCTGTTCCAACTGCTGGCCGAAAGCCAGGAGCGGCAGCAAGCGGCACAACTCCTGCAGCAGCAACAGCAACAGACCGCCCTTCGTGAGCAACAGCAACAACGAGATGCCGCCCTCCTCCAGCAGCAGCGACAGCAGCAGGCCGCCCAGCTGGAGCAGCAACAGCAGCTTATCCAGCAACTGGGGGCCCAACTACAGACGCTTTTCGGGACTGCCACTCGACCCGCCGATGGGGCCACGGGAGAGGACACCGGAGGTCCCCGGTCGCCGGCACCCCTGCGCCTGACCAAGATGGGCCCGGGGGACGACCGGGAGGCCTTCTTGGTCACATTTGAGCGGGTGGCTCTAGTTGCAGGGTGGGCCCGGGCTCAATGGGCCACTCTCTTGGCCCCCTACCTGACCGGGCCAGCTCAGCTGGCCCACCGCGGGCTGTCGGCGGAGGATGCCCGCGACTATGACCGGGTGAAGGCGATGATTCTTGACGCGCTGGACGTCAGTCCCGAAACGTTCAGACAACGGTTCTGGAGTCAGGCATACCCAACCGGCACTCGCCCTCGATTGGTCACCCAAGGTCTAAAAGAAACCTGTCGCCACTGGCTGCAGCCCGAAACCCGTACGGCGGAGGAAGTAACGGAGCAAGTGATTCTCGAACAGTTTGTGCACATCCTGTCTGCCCGAGGACGGGCCTCGGTCCTCCGCCACCGACCCTCCACCCTGGGGGCCGCGGTCTCCCTGATGGAGGACTTCCTTGCTGCTGAGGCCTCAGTGGGTCCCGCCCTTTGGGCCCCAGCTCCGGGACCCAACCAAACCCACGCAGGAAGGAGGGGGTTCACCCCGTCTGGACCACGGGGCCAAGGTCACAGACGGGCCCCCGAACCGGCCCCTCAGACCCATCGTTCAGAGCCTGACCTGCCTTCAGGCTCCGGTGCCTCCCTCGCGGGCCCATCAGAGCCTCGCCGCGGGCCCCGAAGCCCTCCGGCCACCGGGCCCCGGCGTGGGCACTCAGAAATAGGACCCTGCTTTGGGTGTGGGAGGGCCGGCCACTTACAGAGGGACTGCCCCACGATGGAGTGTGACAATGGGCAGGTATACGCCGGGAAAGGTCGGGCTCGCCGACCTCAGCCCCCTAAGCTCATGATCCCGGTGGTCGTGGGGGATCGAGCCACGACGGCCCTGGTGGACTCCGGCTGTGGGCAAACGTTGGTCTGTCAGGCCCTGGGCCCGCCGATCGACCCCGGTCTGGAACCCATTCACCTCCAGTGCATCCACGGAGACGTTCGCCCATACCCAAGTGCTCGGGCCCGACTAACCGTCAATGGCCTAACCCGGTTGCTGATTGTCGGGGTGGCCCCCCGTCTGGCCTACCCGGTCATTTTGGGGCGCGACTGGCCCACCTTCGAGGGACTCCTTCGATCCATACCGGCCCTGGCGGCCGAGCCCCCGGAACCCCCGGAGAAGACCGAGGAGGGCCCCAGGGAAACCGGAGTGGAAACCTCAGAAGCTGAGGCTCCAACCAAAGGAGACCCCCCGCGCCCCACTTCGACACGGACTTTTGTTGAGACCAGTGGGCCGACCCCTCGCTCCGACAGGCCTATGAGCAACTTGCGGCCATTGACGGGTCGGTCATTGACTCGGGCCGGGCTACGCAGTGGCCCCACTTCGAGCTCCGGCGGGACAGACTTTACCGGGTCGAGCGGGACCCCCACAAGCCAGAGCCTTGAACCCAGCTTCTGGTGCCCCGATGCCATCGTCGGGCTGTAATGAGCTTGGTCCACAACATACCGGCAGCGGGGCACTTGGGGCATGAGAAGACCCTGGCATGGATTCGGGCCCGGTTCTATTGGCCAGGGATAGATGGGGACGTGCAGCAGTATTGTAGTTCCTGCCCGGGGTGTCAACTGGCCGCCCCACCCCGGACACCCAAGGCACCCTTCGTCCCCATGCCCCTGATTGATACACCGTTCAAGCGCGTCGCCATGGACCTGGTGGGCCCGCTGCCATGAAGCACGGCAGGATTTCAGTATGTCCTGGTCCTGATCGACTATGCCACCCGATTCCCGGAGGCCATCCCACTGCGGAGCATCACGGCCCGAACCATCACGGGTGAGTTAGTGAAGGTGTTTTCCCGCGTGGGGTTGCCCAAGGAGATTCTGACGGACCAGGGCACGAACTTCACCTCCCGGTTACTGAACCAGGTCTGCCGACTCCTGGGGGTTAAGTAGCTCCGTACCTCTATCTACCACCCCCAGACGGACGGGCTGGTGGAGCGCTTCAATCGTACCCTCAAAGGTATGCTGAGACGGTTCCCGCCAGAAGACCTGCATCATTGGGACCAACTCCTCCTGCCACTACTCCTCGCTATCTGGGAGGTCCCGCAGGCTTCCACCAAGTTTTCCCCATTTGAACTCCTATATGGGCAGAGGCCACGGAGCCTAGTGGACCTAATGAAGGAGACGTGGGAACAATCGGCCTCCCCAACCCAGGGCTTCTTCAATACGTCCTCCGGTTGCAGGAACACCTAATGCAGGCAGGAACCCTGGCGAAGGAAAACCTCAAGGCGGCCCAAGGGAGGCAGGAGCGGAACTACAACCAGGGCACGCAACTGTGGGCATTTGCCCCCGGAGACCGGGTTCTCCTCCTCCTTCTCTCCAGCAAATCAAAGTTGTTGGCACTTTGTCAAGGCCCTATGAGGTGCTTCGAAGGGTGGGGCCCGTCAACTACGAGATTCGCCAGCCGGGCCGCTGCAAGGAGAGGCAGCTCTACCACGTCAACCTGCTGAAGCCGTGGCAGGACCAAGAGGGCTTATTGATTGACCCCTGCCCGCCAGAGTCAGAGCTAGGGCCGGAAGCGGCCCTGACGGAGGATGTGGCAGAGCCTGCCCTAGGGAGTGCCCTGACGGAGGAGCAACGAGAGCAGGCCCAGTGTCTCTTGCGGGCCTTTCGCTGGACCTTCACGGCGCTACCGGGCTGCACGGCCGCCGCCTCTCACCAGGTCCTCACTGAGCCCGGGAAAGTCATCAGGGAAACGACTCGGCCCATCCCATACCGAATGCACCAGGAGGTTGAGGACGAGGTCCAGGCAATGTTAGCCTTAAGGGTCATTGAGCCATCCCGGAGTGAATGGTGCAGCCCGGTGGTTCTGGTACCTAAGCCGGACGGCTCCCGGCGCTTCTGTATTGACTTCCGGAAGGTGAACGCCATCTCCCGTTTTGACGCCTACCCGATGCCCCGGATCGACGAGTTACTCGGCCGCCTGGGTGATGCCCGCTACATCACGACGCTGGAACTTAGTAAGGGGTACTGGCAGATCCCCCTCGGGGAGGCATCCAAGGAAAAGACCGCCTTTGCTACTCCATCCGGGCTATACCAATTTACCCGAATGCCCTTCGGCCTCCATGGTGCCCCCACGACCTTTCAGCGGCTTATGGATCGCCTCTTGCGGCCGCACCAGGAATATGCCACCGCCTACCTGGACGATGTTGTGATCCACAGCCGCTGCTGGGACGGACATCTGAATCAGGTCGCGGCAGTCCTCCGCACCCTTCAAGAGGCGGGGTTAACCGCGAACCCCAGGAAGTGCCGGATAGCCTGGGAGGAAACTAATTACCTCGGGTATACCGTCGGGTGGGGACGAATAAAACCTCTCATGGGGAAGGTTCAGGTCCTGATGGAGTGCCCCACCCCGACAACAAAGCCCAAGTACGGCGCTTCCTGGGGCTCGTAGGGTACTGCCAGAGGTTTATTCCCCAATTTGTCTCGATTGCCGCACCCTTGACCAGGCTGTTGACGAAGAACAGTCCTCGAGCCGTGCACTGGACCCCGGAGTGTGACACAGCGTTTAAAACGCTCGGCAACTGCCTGTGCCAGGAGCCTGTTCTTTACAGTTCCGACTTTGATAAACCCTTCATCCTTCAGACGGATGCGTCTAATGTGGGTTTAGGGGCTGTCTTATCACAGGAAGGAGATGCAGGAGATCATCCCGTCCTATACATGAGCCGAAAGCTATTCCCCCGGGAGTGGAATTACGCCACCGTGGAGAAGGAGGCCCTCGCCGTCAAATGGGCCTGTGAGGCTCTTCGGTTCTTCCTGCTGGGTGGCCCGTTTATTCTGGTCACGGACCACGCCCCACTCCAGTGGCTCATGAGGATGAAGGACAATAATGCCCGTATTATGCGTTGGTATTTGGCCTTGCAGCCCTATGCATTTACCATCCGGTATCGGGCCGGCAAGGACCACGCCAACGTGGACTTCTTCTCCCGCCTCGAGGAGATGGAACCACCCAGCCCCGACAAGCGGGGGCCGGACCTTAGGGGGGGGGTGTAGCGAGGCGGTGTGGCTTCCCTCCTCCACAGGGAGGGTTGAGCCCCGTCAATCCTCCCCCAGGGCAGAACCACTGGGCAGAAGTCCCGCCCCTCAGAGGGTCAGGCGGTGACCCGGAAAGATAAAAGCCGGGCCTCAGCCTTCAGTCAGGCCCCAGCCACCGCCGGGAGCAGATGTGCCTGCCGGCTGTCGTCACTGGGAGGCTGCTGAGGCCCGAGGCCGGTACCAGGAGCTGCCAGAGCTACCCCGCGCCCGCTACGATGAGGAGCTGCCAGAGCTACCCCATAGCCATTACGATGAGGAGCTGCCAGAGCTACCCCACTGCCGCTACGACGAGGAGCTGCCAGAGCTACCCCGTCCCTGCTTTGGCCCCGAGGAGCCGTCGGACCAGACCTGGGCCGCCCTCCCGGAGGTATTCCCGGACCTACCACCCAGCCCTGAGTGGGAGGAACCCATGGTGCTGGGCGACCCTGCGACCCAGGTAGGAAACGAGGGGGAAATTGGAAGTAGCCCGGAGGCAGCTGACTACAGTCAGGCTGCAGAGGGCCCCGAGCCTATGGCCGTGTGTGTCGGTCAGGATCCCCCTGATCACTCTGTCAGTGTGTTTCGGTCTGGATCCCCACTGACTGCCACTAGCGGCGACCGCCACTAATAGGGCCCCGGGCTGGAACGCAGAGGAGTGGGCGGGCCTGCGTTCCCCCTGCCACCCGTAACCGGGTGGCAGAATCCCCCTATAGATTTTACCACTGCTCTACCCTGCTCCACAAGGGCTAGAGCCTTTTGTACTGTGTTTGGTGCCCTGCCCGACCCAAGGGCTGGGCCCCTATAGACTTTACCACGGCTCTGCCCTGCTCCACAAGGGCCAGAACCCATAGAAACTGAAACTGTGTTTATTGGTGCCCACCTGCATCAAAGGCTGAGCCCCCATTGACTTTACCTGCGCTCAGTCCTCTCCTTAGGGACCGAACGTCCCTGGACGGTGGGCCGTGGGTCCAAGGGACTGGACCCTTCGAAGGACAGGACGAGGCCGGTGTGGCTCCCCTCCTCCACAGGGAGGATTGAGCCCCGGCAACCCTCGTCACAGTCCACTTCTCCATTTACAAGTAAAAATGAGGTTTTTTTCTGCTGAAATTCAATAGGAGCTGGAAATCAAGCTGTTTTTTTTTTTTTTTTTCTGGCATATATATTGTCATTACAAAAGATTAAGGAGCTGGAAATTAGTTTGCAGTTGTATTACATTTTGAGTCCTCTTCCATAGCTGCTGTACTAGTTCAGCTGTGGTGGCCTGTGTTCCTGTCTATGATCTGCTGATTCCGATGTTTGCTTTTCTTTAGATCACAGTTACAGATGAAGAGGTTAGTAATCCATCATTTCTTGATCTGGTTAGAACTCCCCAAATGAGAAAATACACACTGATTCTAATGTATGCCTGGTAAGTCCCAATTTTGCTGGGTTTTGAGCATCATATTTTTTCAGTATTGTGATTCTCTCAAACTTGAAATCTGAGTGAGCTGCTTACAGTCATTTGTGTTTGTCTCAATGTTTTTTGTTTAGGTTTACAAGTGCCCTGATTTACCAAGGGCTTGTCATGCGCCTAGGAATTATAGGAGGAAACCTCTACTTAGACTTTTTCATCTCCGGAGCTGTGGAATTGCCTGCAGCTCTCTTGATTTTACTGACAATCGATCGAATTGGCCGACGCCTTCCATTTGCCATAAGCAACATAGTGGCAGGAGTGGCATGCTTAATTACTGCATTCTTACCAGAAGGTAACTCTTTCCTTAGCTTCCCAAGATCAGTGATTTCTCTCACAGACTCATAGACTTTAAGGTCAGAAAGAATCATCATGATCATCTAGTCTGACCTCCTGCACGTTGCAGGCCACAGAACCTCACTCACCCACTCTGTAATAGACCCCTAACCACTGGCTCAGTTACTGGCATCCTCAAATCATGATTTAAAGACTTCAGGTTACAGAACATCCACTGTTTACTTCGTGAAGTTCCTAGAGTAGAGAAGTGGAAGCCACAAAGAGATTTTGAAGCGGTGGACGAAGATAAAAAGTGTGTTGTGATACAGTCAGCAAATGATAATGCAAACTACAGAACAAAAATATGAGGAAGGGGGAAATACACTCATTCCCTGTCTGGGAAGATATATATCATACAGATCTGGAGCTAGGAAATTGATAGTTTGGGGAAACTTCCCATTTCCAAATAAATGAGTGTCTGAGAAAAGAAACAAATCTATTTAAATGATATATTTCCTGCTGGTCAGTCTTTTCAGATCTTGATCAGATTCTCAGCTCCAGTAACAGTAACAGGCCATTCCATTGGCCTGGGCTTCCAGAGTGCAGTGTGCGCTGTCCACTCCTTGTTTCATCCATCCTATCCCTGACATGGGGCAGGGGCCAGAAGTAGGTGGCACAGAGCCAGCTATCCTGGCCTGATTCCCCCCTGAGTTTCCCTTACGCAAAAGTCTTGGTCCTGCTTCGAGGACTACCAGGGTAACTGTGGGGTGTGATTCAGCACTGCTGATGAGGGATTCTCTTCTATAAACTGATGTGTCTCCACTATGTGGTTACAGTGAACTGTGTATCCCAAGGAAAACATTCATAGGTGCGACACACTAAAGGCAGACAGAGAACAGACAGAGCCTTACCCTGACTGTGAAGTCCCTGCTCTTTGCTTCAGAGTAGTTTAGATTGGAGCTACATCAGATGTATTAGAAAGGATCACCTCCCCCTAAGGATGTCATCAGCAGAATGAAGCCACTGTTGTGAATCCTAGTTAGCCTTAGCAGTGTCAGCTCCAGAAATTATATCACAAGGCAACCGTTAGCAGGCAGATATCCCAAGAGAAGAGCTGTAAAATGGAGCCTGTGAAAATGGGTGGGTTTGGAAGCACAATAAAAGATCCTTCACAGAAACACATTCCTCAGTGGGTCCAGTTTTACTACAATTGGCCTCATTTTTAAAGTTTATTCAAAAGTTACTTTAAGACAACACCACACGTTTAAGCAGCTCAATTATTTCAATAAATCCAGCCGCAATGGCAAGGGTCTGAGAATCAGGAGATCTGAGTTTTGTTCCTGGCTCTGCCACTGGCTTCCTTTATGACCTTGGGTAAGTCACGTCACCTGGTTTGTAAAGCAGTTTGAAATGGTACTTACCCTCCTCTGCAGAGCATTTTGGATGGAAAGTATGGTGCCAGTGATGGGCATTATTATGCATCAGGTATTTTTATTATTGCCTAAAAGTCAGTAGTTTGTAATTTGGCACGGTAATCTGCAGGGCAATCATGCAACCAGACAGCCCAGTACTGTGGTCCCAGTCATTACAATCCTTCTGTTAAAGCAACCGAACAGTCATTCAGTTTAAGAGGAAAAAAATATTTTCTTTAAATTTGTCCTATGAAAGCAGCTGTCCCAGTCATCATCCTCCCATTTAAACGGCTTCAACTCTGTTCATGAGTTTTATTCAGGATGTCAAGTATCAGAGGTGTAGCCGTGTTAGTCTGGATCTGTAAAAAACGACAGAGTCCTGTGGCCTCTTATAGACTAACAGACGTATTGGAGCATGAGCTTTCGTGGGTGAATACCCACTTCGTCAGATGCATGTAGTGGAAGCTTATGCTCCAATATGTCTGTTAGTCTATAAGGTGCCACAGGACTCTTGGTTGCTTTTTATTGATCCAGGATGAAATTTTGCATTATTTCTGTCCTCAGATGTCACCTTTATGTGTGTCTGATTTCTTTGAATTTGCTGCCAGGAGAAAGTCACTATTTTCACATGCACACGCACACATGCTCACACGTACAAACAGATTTTGGGGATTAAATACGTATTTCCACCTGCAAAAAAAATTGTTTTTTCAAAAAATTCAAGACAAAAAGAAAACAGGTGCATTTCTCTTTTTCATGAAAAGTGTTATTAAAGTCTTTAATGGAAAAGATCCTACACCATTAAATAGGGATGAAATCTACAGAGACCTCTGAACATTTGATAGGGTTCTCTAGAAATTACTGTAAAATTTTATCAGATTTCAAAGAGAATGATGTCCCTTTTAGAGTTTATTGAGCCATCCTATAGAATTCCATAGCAAGCATTTAATTTTCTGTTATAAAATCTATAGGATGATGAAAAAAATTATAGACAAATTGTCATTTTTTATTAGATTCTAGAGGCCTTTTCTATGAGGCCAAGAGACATTTTTTCCCAGATCCACTTGGAAGTCAGTCTGACTCAGCTCTAATTACAATTTGATTTAGAAAAATGTTTCAGGGGCAAAATGTCACACCTGGATAACGACCAGCAGCCTGCCTGAAGCAAAGGATTGCACAATCTGGGTATGATCATGGGAGCTTGGCAACAACATTTACCACTCATTATCCCACACCTGGCATTATGCAAAATGTCTTCATTGAGTCAGTGGGTTGGAATTGATTTCTGAGTCTTCAAACTCGCCTGGGTGACACAACAAAGCATGAGTAGCCAAAACTTGAACACCCATAGACGCCAGCACACATTGATATCTGGCAACAATCAGGGGCGGCTCCAGGCACCAGCACGGCAAGTGCATGCTTGGGACGGCAAGCTGTGGGGGGCACTTTGCCGGTCGCTGCGAGGGAGGCAGGCAGGTTGTCTTCGACGGCATCCTGCGGAGGGTCCACTGGTCCTGCGGCTTCCGCAGACCTCCTGCAGGCTGCCGCCGAATCCGCAGAACCGGGGACCTCCCGCAGGCGAGCCGCCGAAGGCAGCCTGCCTGCCGTGCTTGGGGCAGCAAAATACCTAGAGCCGCCCCTTGCAGCAATGCCCTTTTGGTTCTACTCTTCCTTGAACCTGATCCAGAGTCCTTCTGATGCAATTCTTCCTGACAGTGCTTGGAGGGTAGTTCTGAGAAAGATATAGGCACCGGAAAACAGGAACTGGCAGACTGGATCAGACCCAGTGTTCATCTAGTCCATTAGCCTGTCTCTGACTGTGACCAATACCAGATGCCTTAGGGAAAGTGTCAAAATTCTGTGGTAGGCAGATTGGGGTCATCTGCCTCCACCTCAGATCTCATCCATCTCCCTGTTAGAGATGGCTTAAAGCCAATATCCCTTCCAAATCTGTTGTTAGCATTAACAATGATTAATAATGATAACTCTGGATAGTCTTATTAGCCGTGGAAGTGTCCAGTCTCTTTGTGAATCTCGACTTCAGTGACTTTCTGTTGCACTGTCTTCCCCAGTCTAATTATGCATCATGTGACAAGTATTTCCCTTGATCAGTTTTCAGTTACAGCCAGAACAGCCAGAAATTGCTCACTAAATCGTAGGTTCTCGTCTTCTGAGCACACCCATCAGAGTGGGCCCTGCAGACAAGGAAGGCAGGGGAACACCTTGCTTGAGAATTCTGCTGGGGCTGTGGCATGAAAGAGGGCTTCATTACCTATGAGGTGGCATCAGGATTTAGGCAGCTTTGTGCATGCCCGCCCAGCAGAAATTTAGGCACTTCCAGGTGTAGACACAGGCTGAGCGGTGGCTTCATGAAAGTCAGTGGTGCCTAAATGTTGGATTAGGTGCCTAAATTCCTTTGTGAATCTAGCCCTGATGTTTGCTTCTGCTCACTTACACTGATATAAATCAGTAGTTATGCCACTGAATTCAGCTGAGTTACACCAATGTGAAACTCACGTAAGGGAGAATGGAATGAGCCCCATGATTTCCAGCTGACATGGTAAAACACATTTCATCAACCTTGCATTTTGAATTTACTTTGTTAACAGATATCCTGTGGTTGAAAACCTCAGTAGCCACCCTAGGAAGACTGGGAATCACCATGGCTTTTGAAATTGTGTATCTTGTGAACAGTGAATTGTATCCTACAACATTAAGGTAACTACAGTTGTTTCATGCACAGCTGAAATCCACATTAAGCTGAAGGAAGTTGCCTTCGGTAGCATTAAACACATTTTGCATAGTAAATGGTATTATAGTGTAACCGTGCCAATATTCAAGCTTAATTTGGCAGTACCTCTATGGAAGCCATTCTTCTTATGCATTTTAAGTGCAAAACTCAACTCCACCATAAATAGGGAGGTGTGACTGGTGTCACCATAATTTAAGATGTTCTATTTACTTTGAAAACTTCGTGTTATAGTGTCCCATGGGAGATAAATTACAGAGGAGACAACTTAATCAAAGACCTGTAAAGGAGACACATTTCTCAGAAGAATGTATTTTCTATCCAACGAGCCAAAACCTATATAGCAATGCAGCTAACCCTGTCTAAAGTGATTCCTATTAAAGAAATAAACAAGCTAATTATGACAGGATTTACCTCTAGAGTGCCCCCTTTTGAGAGAGTGGGCAGGGGTACCTCCCTTTGTTCCTAGTACCTTCCTTCAGCTACAAGGGTTGTTACCGAGTTAGTGTCTTTCTAGCTACAAGTAGCAGTACAAAAAGGGCAAAGTATAACAGTCCTTCAACCCCAAAGCAGTCCAGGTCCACCTAGCATGCTTTGCAAGGCAGATAGATCAGTATTCTCTGAGTTAGGGCTGGATTTCTCTAACCCTTTGCAGTCCAAGCAGCCCAGGCTGAGCATTCTGGGCTGAAAGAACAGAAAATAGTTTAGAGGATCCTCTACTTACCCAGAGGGTCTAGCAACAGAGGATCTTCAGCAGCCTTTCGAATCAGCATTCACTATTCTGCGGATTTAAGGGGTTGGCACTCTGGCTCTGGATTTGGCTCTACTCTCTTAAGGAACTGCCTTTTTTCAGAGGCAGCATGCTCCAGGTAGGACCTGATTGCACCCACAGGAGCTTGTTAATCCCTCCTGGCAGGGATGGGCACTTGCCCCACCACCATAATCAAATAAACTTTGAGAGTCCCTAAAGATAAAATGTAGTAGAAAATGTACTCATTGAGAAAACAGACCTGTTTAACTAACCTATTATCTGTGCATCAAACCAATGATATATAAAACATTCCTACTGTCAAGACACTTGATTTACTGAGTAACTAGATAATCTGGTAATTGTTACCCTTAGTCTTCCATTCCTCCACTTCTTTTTGTCGGTTTCTGACTCTCACCTGCATCCTGTTGAAATTAGATTAGAAGATCTTTGGTATATTGCAACAGTCTTAATAACTTTTAAAGATAAAATAAGAAAATGAATGGCTATGCAATATATCTGGATTTTAGTAAAGCATTTAATACAGTGTTTCACAAACTCTTTCAACATTAAATTTAACTTGGCTTGGGTCTGAGCTTTTTAAAGGTAGGAAAACAGGCACAGAGAACTTAAATGAAGTTGCCCCAGGTTATCCAGGAAGACTGTGACAAAGCTGATTACAGAATCCCAATCAACCAAGAGTATGGGTACATCTACACTGCACGATTATTTCGAATTAGCTTAAACCGATATTACAAAACAGATCTAATAAAATCGGTTTAGCGCGTCCACAGTGGGATCCCGAAATCCTGTACCCAGCACACCCTGGGCCAGTGTTTTCTGCCCCATCAGGCACTGTGCTCTCAACACGAAGTGGGAACTATGGGATAGTGAGAACAGCTACCACGTGCACCGCTCCTGAAATCGATGGTAGTTTGACCATGACGCAAACAATC